>NC_059167.1:19876888-20183384 GCF_019923935.1 Bubalus bubalis
TTGGGGCCTGAACATGCATTATCATGTTCCCCTATTTACTTTCTGTCTCCTCCTAAATTGGAGCTCCTGGGGGTAGATAAATATCTTAATGATCTTTGTATATCCAGTGACTGCATGAAATAAAATACCATGCATTGTAAATAAGTGAACTAATTAATTTCTAGAGCAAATAATGATTACTCACACTAATAGTCAAATACGATTTTCTCTTCTCTGTTAGAGAAGGGTTGGAAAATGCCAACCTGAAGTTGAAGAACCCTGGGGGGCATTCAAAAATTTGTCCATTAAATTTGCCCAGTAAATGGTAACCCTCTTTTTAAAAGGAAAAAATAACCCACAGGTGACGAATCCTTCAACTCTTTACACTTGACCTTCATCTAGCAACAGCCAACCCAAAAGGATTTTCTTGACCAACTGGTCAAGGGTAGCTTGTCCATGCAATCATGACCTTTCTTAACTTGTTTTTCCTTCTTAGACCAAAGTTTTTCTTTCCTTAGTAAATTATTGATTCTAGATGAAGGGAACAGCATGCTTACACTGTCTACAAGGAGCACCAAGGACACCAATTTGGCCAAACTTGATGTTTTCTTTCAGGAAGCCATGGGAAATAAGGCTGGGTAAGTAAGGCCGGATGTGAACAATAATATGTTAGTACTGCAAGAGAGCTTAGAAGTCAGCTTACTCAGAATTTCCCAGAGTGGTGTCTAAATATCATCATGGTGAAATGTTGTTTGAAATAGATAAACATTTTTATTTTAATTATATGCTTATTTATGTGTATTTTAAAAAAAACCATTATCAGATCGGTCCTACAGTTTCACATACATTATAGTCAAGACTTTTTTTTTTTTTTAACATATTGACATAAACGAAAAATGTCAATTTAGAGGAAAAATCTTAATGAAGTAATAATGTAAGTGACAAGTCAACATGCATTGATGAGGATGATGCCTGAATGACTGAAGGTGGAGCAATGCCAACCTGGAGCAGCACCTCTTCACATCTCCAGCAAAGGAATTAAGACCCAAAGAAGCTAAAGAACACAGGTCAAGCCCATGGAGGGCCTGGAAGGCAAACATAAGAATCAGGTGCTAACTATTCTAAAAGAAACTTAAATAAAGTGTTCTAAAATAACTTATTAGAGATACCAAGGGAACTTGTCATGAAAAGATGGGCACAATGAAGGACAGAAATGGTATGGACTTAACAGAGGCAGAAGATATTAAGAAAAGGTGGCAAGAATACACAGAAGAACTATACAAAAAAGATATTCATGACCCAGATAATCATGATCATATGATCACTCACATACAGCCAGACATCTGGAATGTAAAGTCAAATGGGCCTTAGGAAGCATCACTATGAACAAAGCTAGTGGAGGTGATGGAGTTCCAGTTGAGCTATTCCAAATCCTGGAAGATGATGCTGTGAAAGTGCTGCACTCAATATGCCAGCAAATTTGGAAAACTCAGCAGTGGCCACAGGACTGGAAAAGGTCAATTTTCATTCCAACCCCAAAGAAAAACAATGTCAAAGAATGCTCAAACTACTGCACAATTGCACTCATCTTACACACTAGCAAAGTAATGCTCAAAATTCTCCAAGCCAGGCTTCAACAGTACTTGAACTGTGAGCTTCCGGATGTTCAAACTGCATTTAGAAAAGGCAGAGGAACCAGAGATAAAATTGCCAACATCTGTTGGATTGAAAAAGCAAGAGAGTTCCCGAAAAACATCTATTTCTGCTTTATTGACTACTCCAAAGCCTTTGTGTGGATCACAATAAAATGTGGAAAATTCTGAAAGAGATGGGAATACCAGACCACCTGACCTGCCTCGTGAGAAATCTGTATGCAGGTCAAGAAACAGTTAGAACTGGACATGGAACAATAGACTAGTTCCACATTGGGAAAGGAGTACACCAAGGCTGTAAATTGTCACCCTGCTTATTTAACTTATATGCAGAGTACATCATGAGGAACGCTGGGCTGGAAGAAGCACAAGCTGGAATCAGGATTGGTGGGAGAAATATCAATAAACTCAGATATTCAGGTGACACCACCCTTATGGCAGAAAGTGAAGAAGAACTAAAGAACCTCTTGATGAAAGTAAAAGAGGAGAGTGAAAAAGTTGGCTTCAACATTCAGAAAACGAAGATCATGGCATCTGGTCCCATCACTTCATGGCAAATAGGTGGGGAAACAATGGAAACAGTGATAGACTTTATTTTGGGGGGCTCCAAAATCACTGCAGATGGTGACTGCAGCCATGAAATTAAAAGACACTTGCTCCTTGGAAGGAAAGTTATGACCAACCTAGACAGCATATTCAAAGGCAGAGACATTACTTTGCCAAGAAAGGTCCGTCTAGTCAAGGCTATGGTTTTTCCCGTAGTCCTGTATGGATGTGAGAATTGGACTGTGAAGAAAGCTGAGCACCAAAAAATTGATGCTTTTGAACTGGGTTTTGGAGAAGATTCTTGAGAGTCCCTTGGACTGCAAGGAGATCCAACCAGTCCATCCTAAAGGAAATCAGTCCTGAATATTCATTAGAAGGACTGATGCTGAAGCTGAAACTCCAGTACTTTGGCCACCTGATGCGAAGAGCTGACTCCTTGGAAAAGACCCTGATGCTGGGAAAGATTGAAGGTGCGAGGAGAAGGGGATGACCGAGGATAAGATGGTTGGATGGCACCATTGACTCAATGAACATGTATTTGAGTTAACTCCAGGAGTTGATGATGGACAGGGAGGCTTGGTGTGCTGCAGTCCATGGGGTTGCAAAGAGTTGGACCCAACTGAGTGACTGAACTGAACTGAAAACAGCTTAAAGTTATTTTAATAGCTTTATTTAACAACAGTAAAAGCAGTTTTAAAATTCAATATGGGCTTCCCAGGTGGCGCTAGTGGTAAAGATCCCGCCTGTCAATTCAAGAGACATGAGAGATGCAGATTTGATCTCTGGTTCAGGACGATCCCCTGGAGAAGGGCACGGCAACCCACTCCAGTATTCTTGCCTGGAGAAACCCCATGGACAGAGTTGTCTGGCGGGTTACAGTTCATAGGATCACAAAGAGATGGACATGACTGAAGCGACATGCGCGCACACATGTTGAAATTACATAGAATAAGTCAGTGAGATATGAAGAGGGGATGATGTATGGCAGAAACCAACACAATATTGTAAAGCAATTATACTCCAATAAAAAATAAATCAATTAATAAAAAACAGATCTGGGAGGGGGGATAACTTAAAATCCAGGAATTGCTTGAGGGCAGAGAGGAAAGGCAGAAAAGGAAGAGGATAAACCCTACCTATGTCACCTCGGCATGTCCCCAAAGCCACGATTGTCTCCTGCTCCTGCTCCAAAGACAAGGGAAAATGCCAACACTGGAAACATCCTGAGATGATCAGTCATTCTGTGCTGTCCCTGTACTTCCGCTTCATCACACTTCAAGTTTTGCAGGCTGGGATTTTTGCTGTCTTGGCAAATATGATGATGGTGTCAAACCTACTGTTTCCTAAATTTTTGCAGAAATGCTGAGAAGACTTCCATGGGGGCCTATTGTCAATTATCTGGAAAAAAGAGAAGTTTGCAGACATTAGCAACAAGAACTGTGTGGGGTGAGGCTCTGGATTTTAATGAGAAGGATTCAAATTAGAATGTTGGCTATTTCCTAGAGCTTGCTAAAAATAACCCAGGAGCCTGCTTCCTTCGCTAGCACTTCATTTTCAGTGCCTGCTCATGCTGAAGATGCAGGATAGCTGGTAAGTTCTCCTTGGGATCCAGCACCAGAACTGTTTGTTCAGATAAATCTAATTTAGCTGTGACCTGCTCTCTCATGCACCAGCGCGCATGCTACCTTCAGGCTCCTGTCAAATTTACACTCAAGAAAGCTTGAAGGTGATAAGGGCGCACACATACCAACTTCTGTTGATTTTGCCTCTAATCTCTCTTCCCATTACTGTCACCAACTTAGCCCAAGTTACCGTCATCTCTTGCCTCGGCTACTGCCTCTTCTTTCTACCTTGAATCCATCCCCTCTCCCCCAACCCATCACATTGTAACCAAAACCACCTTTTCCCACACAAAATCTGAACACATCCCCTGCCATGACCATGAACACCAGGAACACCACCACCACCACCACACCAATAAAAATGGTTCAGTGGCTTTTCATTGCTTATATGATAAAGACAAGAACCTTCAACATGGTTTACAAGAGAGGCGCTCCCTAACCGGTGCCTGAGAACCTCTCCAGCCTCAGCCTGACCCCATCTGCTCTGCTAATTCCAATCCACTGTCCTTACTCTGGTGTCTTCTGCCTGTCAGGCCCCTACTGGGGCCCCAGCTGCAGCCCCGTCCTTCCTTCTTTAGCTGCCTTATTCTTATTCATCATTCAGCTCTCAATCAGGTCTGCACTTTCTTAGGAAAGCTTTCCCTGACCCTTCAGAAGAGGCCAAATCCTCTCTGAAATTGCCTCTCCTAGCCCAACAGACCTCTCCTTAGCAGCACTTACCACTACCTCATGGGCACGTTTATTTAATGATTAATTGATTACTAGCATTACCCCTCCCAACAGTAGCTCTGTGAAGGCAGGAACTACAACTCTTTACCCATCCTTGTATCCTCCACATCCAATACCTTGTCTGGCACAGTATGGGACAATCAATACTTGTTGAAAGATAGAAATGTTCACCCTGGCAGATCCAAGCCTTCCTCTCTTGCAGAGGAGAAAGGAGAAATAAAAGGGTCACCCCATCTAACTATACCTTTACCTCAATCCACCCCCATGAACTCCCTGGTTTCCTATCCCTTGCTGTCCTCACCTTAGTCCTTTTGACAGAAAACCTTCTGTATACAATTCATGGGGAAGGAGGTGGTCCTTGAATTTCCAGAAGTGCTGACTTCTGCCTGGGTCTTCTGAAGGAAGGGTCCCTAAATGTGGTTTACATCGCCTCTCTCAATTTCTCAGTTCAAGTGGTAGAGCTCACATATCATTTTCCTCCATAAGTGAAAAATACATGCTTTTAACATCTCACTGCAGACAAAGTCTTGGGCACTCACTTGTAGAGGAGATTTAGGGAAGTAGGGCAGAAGGAGAATTTACAGGGTTGGGAGAGGTGACTCACATGAAGATTTTAAAGCATCTATTTCCATGGTAGGGGGTGAGAGGTGGGGAGACAGGGATGGTGAGATGAGCAACAGGACCTGCAGGGCAAAGGAGGGTAAGAAAAGCTGGTGTACAAGCTGAGACTTCCTTCCTCACCCACTCTGCCCACGCCCACATCTCCCTGACCTGAAGTGGACCAGGCCTGTGGTTTAGAGTGAGATGGACCTGGGGGCCAGGGTGAGACCACCACTAGCCCCCTGCTCGGCCTTTCCTGGAGGAGCAGCATTCAGCATCTGGTGCGCTGCAAATTCAGCCCAGCCTGTGATGAGGGAGTTATTATTGGCACATTCTCGAGTTTTATTGGGTGTTTTTAAACAGCGATTACTGCGAGAATATGCACAAGGCCAAGAGAAGTCTGTAAACACTGGGAAATGGATCTGCCTGCTCTGTGACAGCTGGGCCAGCTTCCACATGCCAGAAGTTTGGGGCAGGGTCAGATCAGGGCTGCAGATGGTCACCGGCAGGGAGCTACTATTTTGGGGGCACAGGTCATGGGAAAGGCTTCCAGTTCAAAGTTGGCTTCTATGACTGTCCCATAACTTTTCCTTCAGCCTCATGTTTCACAATCAACAGTCCCATCAAGTTTGAGGAAATCACTGGGTATTTTTGTTTAAAGACCCTGTTATGGTACTGCCATACAAGTCCATAAGATAAGTGGGCTCATTCTTACAGAAGAGAGGACGGTTTCAGCCTCAGACCTCTTTTACCTCTCATAGAAGGGGGAAGAAAATGGAAAATTTTAAATATCTTGTTAGGTTCTATTTATGTACATGTTTTCCCATTTCTGATGTGGGCTGAGTTTTAGGAATTCTGTGCCCCTTGCAAAAACTACAGCTGCAAAAAATACAGAAGACAAGACATCAATCAGTACACTTGTTAGGAAACGTAAGTTGAGATTTCCAAAGGACAAAGAGCTGAGTTTTGAGATGGTTCATCTGGGAAATTTTTCCCAGTTATGTGAACAACTGAGAAAGGGCAGGGTCCCACTGACCCATGGGAAGTCCAAGTAGCTCTTCTGCTTCTCATTCACTTTCCATCTGTGGATGGGAAAAGAAATTGATCAAGGGGAAAGAGTCACCTAAGAGTTTGGAGGGGAGAGCAGAAAGTAATTATAGATGAGGATCTAGTACTAGAACTTGGTTTTCAAAGGCTAGTGCATAATGGACCCACCTTGGAGCATTTTAAGAATTCTGATTGTCAGACCCTTCACAGTATCTGCCTTTTCAATGGGCATTTCATGATTCCAAAGCAGCCGAAGGAAAAACTGTGCTAAAGCAGCTAAAATCACAGTGGAGGGTGCCAGGAAGGATAATGATATTCAGAAGCCATTATCATTGTTAAAACTCAGATATAAAAGACAAATATTAGCTAAAGTATAAATCCAAGAAAAAATTAGGATGTTAAAAAGGTGAGCTCCATTCAAATAAGACCAAGGTTAGCTTAGCAGTCATTGAAAGTAGCTGCACATTAGTAAATTTGGTATAAAATTTTGGTTAGGAGAGAGAAGGCCCAACTCAAACTGGATTAAGCAAAAAAAAAAAAAAAAAAAAAATCAAGAATCTATTGGTTCACATCAATGGAAGGTATAGAAGTAGATCTGGTCTTCAGGGATTCATGGCTCAAATGTCATCAAAACTCAGTCCCTCTGTCTTCACCTCTTGAATGTTATGTTTCCTCTGTCTTGATTCTCTTTTCATATCTCTTCTTGTGGAGAAGATATTTGTCTGGAGTCCCAAGCTTTCATACTCGATTCCAAGTCTAGAAAAGAGAACTACTCTAAGTTACTCCCCCCAAAAAAATCCCAGAACTTTTTCTGATTGGACTAGCCTACATGGGTCTCATGACTACTTCTGAAACAATCTTTCTGGTCAGGGATTAAAAAATCATATTGCTGAGATCTGCATAATTTCTCCACCCCTAGATCTGGGCAGGGAGTGGTAGACTAAGTACATGGGGAAGGGGAGGTGTTACCCTAACAAAAAACTCTAGGATGTTCTTCCCAGAAAAAGTGGCAATAGAGGTTGGGGAGCAGAAGTCACAGTTGTGTACTACAGCAGCTGAGAAATATTGTCATCTATTTAACTATACAAAAATGTTACTATCAGCTAATATTCACATACTTATTACTCCGTATAAAATATGGAAGTGTATATTTGAACATGGGTACTATATTATTATTATAATGATTTGTTTTGTTATTAATATTCCCCAGTGGATTATAACCCCTATGAGGGGAGAGACTATGTTTATTTTGTTTATCCATGTGGACAGTTCAGTTCAGTTCAGTCGCTCAGTTGTGTCAGACTCTTTGCGACCCCATGAATTGCAGCACGCCAAGCCTCCCTGTCCATCACCAACTCCAGGAGTTCACTCAAACTCATGTCCATCGGGTCGGTGATGCCATCCAGCCATCTCATCCTCTGTTGTCCCTTTCTCCTCCTGCCCCCAATCCTTCCCAGCATCAGAGTCTTTTCCAATGAGTCAACTCTTCGCATGAGGTGGCCAAAGTACTGGAGTTTCAGCTTTAGCATCATTCCTTCCAAAGAACCCAGGACTGATCTCCTTTAGAATGAACTGGTTGTATCTCCTTGCAGTCCAAGGGACTCTCAAGAGTCTTCTCCAACACCACAGTTCAAAAGCATCAATTCTTCGGCGCTCAGCTTTCTTCACAGTCCAACTCTCACATCCATACATGACCACTGGAAAAACCATAGCCTTGACTAGACGGACCTTTCTTGGCAAAGTAATGTCTCTGCTTTTGAATATGCTATCTAGGTTGGTCATAACTTTCCTTCCAAGGAGTAAGCGTCTTTTAATTTCATGGCTGCAGTCACCATCTGCAGTGATTTTGAAGCCCTGAAAAATAAAGGCTGACACTGTTTCCCCTGTTTCCCCATCTATTTGCCATGAAGTGATGGGACCAGATGCTATGATCTTCATTTTCTGAATGTTGAGCTTTAAGCCAACTTTTTCACTCTCCTCTTTCACTTTCATCAAGAGGCTTTTGAGTTCCTTTTCACTTTCTGCCATAAGGGTGGTGTCATCTGCATATCTGAGGTTATTGATATTTCTCCTGGCAATCTTGATTCCAGCTTGTGCTTCATCTAGCCCAGCATTTCTCATGATGTACTCTGCATATAAGTTAAATAAGCAGGGTGACAATATACAGCCTTAATGTACTCCTTTTCCTATTTGGAACCAGTCTGTTGTTCCATGTCCAGTTCTAACTGCTGCTTCCTGACCTGCATTTAGGTTTCTCAGGAGGCAGGTCACATGGTCTGGTATTCCCATCTCTTTCAGAATTTTCCACAGTTTAATGTGATCCACACAGTCAAAGGCTTTGGCATAGTCAATAAAGCAGAAATAGATGCTCTTCTGAAATTCTCTTGCTTTTTCGATGATCCAGCGGATGTTGGCAATTTGATCTCTGGTTCCTCTGCCTTTTCTAAAACCAGCTTGAACATCTGGAAGTTCACGGTTCACGTATTGCTGAAGCCTGGCTTGGAGAATTTTGAGCATTACTTTACTAGCTTGTGAGATGAGTGCAATTGTGTGGTAGTTTGAGCATTCTTTGGCATTGCCTTTCTTTGGGATTGGAATGAAAACTGACCTTTTCCAGTCCTGTGGCCACTGCTGAGTTTTCCAAATTTGCTGGCATATTGAGTGCAGCACTTTCATAGCATCATCTTTCAGGATTTGAAATAGCTCAACTGGAATTCCATCACCTCCACTAGCTTTGTTCGTAGTGATGCTTTCTAAGGCCCATTTGACTTCACATTCCAGAATGTCTGGGTCTAGGTGAGTGATCACACCATCATGATTATCTTGGTCGTGAAGATCTTTTTTGGACAGTTCTTCTGTGTATTCTTGCCACCTCTTCTTAATATTTTCTGCTTCTGTTAGGTCCATACCATTTCTGCCCTTTATCGAGCCCATCTTTGCATGAAATGTTCCCTTGGTATCTCTAATTTTCTTGAAGAGATCTCTAGTCTTTCCTATTCTGTTGTTTTCCTCTATTTCTTTGCATTGATCGCTGAGGAAGGCTTTCTTATCTCTCCTTGCTGTTCTTTGGAACTCTGCATTCAGATGCTTATATCTTTCCTTTTCTCCTTTGCTTTTCACTCCTCTTCTTTTCACAGCTATTTGTAAGGCCTCCCCAGACAGCCGTTTTGCTTCTTAAGTCATCTCCAAAGTGGGATGTGTGTAAAAAGGTGTGGTGCATGAAGATAATAGTAGATTTTTAAGTTATTTTTCTTATCTAATTTTTTAGGATAAAAGGAAGCTTTATTAACATTTTGTGTATTGATACACAGATCGGCAATGACACCCTCGCTAGGTTCAGAAGTCAGACCTCCATGGTAATGGTAATAGGGGTCTCAAGAGAAGAGTGTGAACTCTACTTGCTCATTTGCTCCTCTGGCTCCTGGCCTCCTATTCCCTGCTCCATCTCTTGTTCCCACTCAGCACCCTTTAGATTCACTATCTGATGCTATGACTATCTGATACAGGACTTCTCACTCAGGGACTGTCCTCATCCAAGTAGAAGCCTCACCTTCTTTTTCACCCCAGGATGTCTGGCACTATGAGTGCAATCTGCTAATCCCTAGCCATCTTTATTTAGAGGCTCAGTGGTAATGAACCCAACCCTTCACATTGTGGATTGGAGAACAGGTTGGCTCAATTATCAGCCAACTTGGATTTCTCAAACATCCACAATGTCCAGAGCACCATGACAGGAAGAGGGAGATAAGGAGGTTCACAAGGGAAGAGTCTTGCCCTCATAGAGCTCAACAATGCAACTGTAAAGATGACTGGTATGGAGAGCAGAGGATGGTGATAACATGGGCTTTATTCAAAAGGCATCATTCCCCTTCTGCTGTTTTAAAGGGAGCACTGCTGTTAATAGGGCAAGGTTTTCCTGCACCCCAGTTCTTTTTATCATAGTGCTGGACTTTACCTCCCCCTGTGTAGACAAATGTCATTAAATCATTAAATCTTCCCTAGGCTGAAACAAAGGAAGCTGGAAATGTACCTGATTTATCCAGTGAGAAAGGAAATTAGCCTGTCAAGAGAAAAATAAGGAGTAAAGATTTGATTCTCAGATTAAGAGTCAGATCTATGGCCTCCCCAGGGCTCATTCCAATAAGGTAAACAGACTGGCTGCATTATTTATCAATCTACAAGGGTTGCAGGCAATATCACCAATGCCCAATTTTATGTTTCATTAGGATTTCAATTAATCTCTTCCTCATTTAGTCTGGGAGAAGGATTGATCTGCCTTTAAGTGAATACCACACAATCCTTTCCTTTCAAAAGGCAAATAAGTTTATATATTTGATTTATTTCCTTTGTCATAATATGGTCCAGAAACATCTATTCTTTCTATTTCTCTGACTATATTGACTTTGCCAGAAGTTGTAGCTTCAAGAACTTTTCTTTCTGTCCCTAAGAAGAGGATTTTTCTCTGTCTGAATCTTGTATTTCCAAACAATTTTATTCCTGAGGAACATACCTCAAAAGAAAACTATTGTTCATGAGCACTCAGACATTTTGCAACTGTGCCAGTAAAGTAAAACCTCCCAAGAGATACCCAAAGTTCTTTTTGAGGTACCCTAATCTCCACATCTAACAGGAAACAAAGGTTTTACATTTTCTTTAAGCCTAATAAGACTTGATGTCACTCAAAAATATGGAATATATGAAAATAGTTTCCAAAAGAACCTTTGGTAATTTTTTTGTCTACAAAATGAGTGGAACTATTCATGTTTTTCCATAGCCTCCTTCTCTCCACATAAAGAGAAAAACATCTACAAAAAGAAAATAGGTTATTCATATTCTACAGTTGAATCATTGATGTAAGCAACAGAACACTCAACTCTAAATGGCTTGAAAAATAAAGGGATTTAATCTTAACTGTACAGCAAGCCATCTGAGGCAGGCTGGTTTCCAGTAGATCAATAATGCCATCAAAAACCAGATTCTTTTCTCCTTAGAACGCTAATTCTCATCTCGGACTTGACACATTACAATAGAAAGATGAGTGCAGTAACCTCAAGCACTGTTGTGGTTTAGACACTAAGCTGTATCCAACTCTTTTGCAACCTCATGGGCTGTAGCCCACCAGGCTCCTCTGTCCATGGGATTTTCCAGGCAAGAATACTGTAGTAGGTTATCATTTCCTTCTCCAGGGGAATCTTCTCAACCCAGGGGTTAAACCCACATCTCCTGCACTAACAGGCAGATTCTTTACCACTAAGCCACCTGTGTTCATATATGAACACCCCAAAGCTAGAGGACAAAATGTTCCATCCCTATTTGCCTTTTAAGAGAAAAGTTTTCTTTTCCAGAAGCCCTGAAAATAAAAAAAGCTTTCCTCATATTGTATTGGCTAGAATGTATTATACACCCACATTCCATATCCAAAAAAGAAAACTTTATATTGCAGAATTCCCAGCAAAAGCCTCAAGATTACAAGCTGATTGGATTCCCCCACAAGTCAACTTCTGTGGCTAAGGGAATATCATAGTTTGATTGTTTGAGGCCTCTGTTGCTTAAACCAAGCACTTTTTTAAAGGCCACCTTAAAAAGGGGGCCTTATTGAGAAGTACTTGGAAAGTCAGCCTAGAGGACATCATCAGCATATGGGTTTTCCCACATTAGCATTACTTAAAGAAAATTGGATTTTAAAAAGACTATTAGAGCCACTCTTAGAATTAGAAGAGAATTCTCCACAGGGTAAATGTTCCTAATGCATTTAAATATGACATCATTGATAAAAATATGCTTACATGTTTTGGGGAACATTTTTATTGCATTTATCCCATGCTAATTCCATAGGACACCCTGTCTTACAGATGCTAATGGCTTCAGACTCAACTGAAAGTATTGGATTGGCCAAAAAGTTCATTTGGGCTTTTTTGTAAGATGTTATGGAAAAACCCAAACAAACTTTTTGGCCAACCCAATATACCCACTGTGTGTGCATGCTAAGTTGCTTCAATTGTGTCCGACTCTATGCCACTCTACAGACTATAGCCCGCCAGTCTCGGTCCAAGGGATTCTCCAGGCAAGAATATTTGACTGGGCTGCCATGCACCTGCTCCAGGGGATCTTCCCATTCTAGGGACTGAATCTGTTTGTCCTGGGGCTCCTCCATTAGCAGGCAGATTCTTTACCACTAGCACCACCTGGGAAACTCCAGTATATCCACTAAATTGTACTAAACCCCAGCGACCTATCACTATTTTAAAAAGAAATTTCCAAAACCCTCAAAAAGATAAAGCCTTTATATTATATCCTAAGCCCCTGGTTCCTCCTTCAAGAAAAAAAAAATGTTTTAATGAGCATTACTCACTTGAAATGAGTCCTCTCTTTCTGTAAACATTCTTTAACAAACCCTAACAATAGGTAGATGAGACCAGAAGCACGTATCAGTCTATTTGTCCATTTCCTTCATGTTCCCAGTCCTTGCGGGCACTTATCAGTGTATCTGATTCAGATATTAATAACCACGTGAGTAAATTTCATAATCACCACATCATAGAGGAAGGAATTGCAGCTTTGAGAGATTAAGCAATTTGCTAAGACCTCTCAACTCTTAACTAGACCAAGATTCAAACCCAGTTTTTCCTTATTCCAGAATGTGCATCCTCTCCACTTCACTAATGCTGTCTTACTAGCAGATCACCAGAGTATTCATTCATTCAATACATAATTATTGAGCCTCTACCCTGTGGCTGGCATCATGATAAACAGTGTAGAGAGACATATTCTTTGGCCTTCAGAGACCGAAGTGAGATAACAGAAAGACAACAAACAAATGAACAAACTAATACATGTATAATCTGAATGGCAACAAGTACAATAAGGTAAAAGAACAGGCTGCAGAGTATAGAGATATAGGGAGTTTACCTAAATATTCATTGGAAGGACTGATGCTGAAGCTGAAGTTCCAATACTTTGGCCACCTAATGCGAAGAGCTAACTCATTAGAAAAGACTCTGAAGCTGGGAAAGACTGAAGGCAGGAGGAGAAGGGGACCACAGAGGATGAGATGGTTGGATGGCACCACCGACTCGATGGACATGGGTTTGAATAAGCTCTGGGAGTTGGTGATGGACAGGGAAGCCTGGCACACTGCAGTCCACAGGGTCGCAAAGAGTCAGACATGACTGAGTGACTGAACTGAACTGAGTTCACATAATGCAATCCAGCCCTTCACAGCGTCAGTATCACTCCGCTAATCTCTGCCCGATAGCTGCCCCTGCTTATAAGTAGATGAAACGGTAACAAAAGTCAGGTCAGACCAATTTTTGCTACACATACTAAGAAAAATTCTTCCTGAAGGGGACAGAACTCTGTAGTCTGATGTAAGTTAGCTACTCCTCTGGAGAGGTAATTACCATTTCTGATCAATCACATAGGCTATTTCTGCTGGACTTCAATGAGCTCAAGCGTCCTGCCTAGAAAATTTCGTGCACAGGGTCTTCTGTTTGTCCCTCCAGCTCCACTCTATACCTTTTACCACACTCATGAGCCTGGAAGGTAGCCTGTATGGACTGCTTCCTGGGCTCCCTGGTTTTCCAGCTTGGGATGGGTTTGGCCAGTGAGAAGCACCAGCAGGAGACTGGAGGGCAAAGGGCAGAAAGAGAGTGAGCCTGGATATCCACGCCCTGGCTCTCTCTCCCTGTAGAGATGCCATGGGTTGGCTAGACGCCTCTACTGAAGGCTTCTGCTTCTGGAAGATGGCACCTTCTGTATAGCTCCCTTCTTCTGCTCTAGTGCCAGCTCCCTTGCCTTGTCCCTTCAAGTAAGAGTAGCAAAGGCTCCCACAGTTGCCAGCCCTGAGGGGCATACCCCTTGTTAGTATCCCCAAACCCCACACATAGCATAACAAACAACCTCTCTCCAACTGTCTTCACATCACCTGTTTTGAGTGAGCCATTTGCTTTCTACCAAGATCTAAACTAACACAACCACCATCAACTTCTTGAGTTGTCTAGCAACCTATGACCAGTCTCCCAGAGTGTCTAACGATCTTTAAACATTCTTTTTATTTTTTAAATTATTTTTTACTGGCATCACTGTAGACAGTGACTGCAGCCATGAACTTAAAAGACACTTGCTCCTTGGAAGAAAAGCTATGACAAACATAGACAGCAACTGTTACCAAAGCTGAAGCTCCAGTATTTTGACCATCTGGCTCAGTGGAAAAGACTGATAATGGGAAAGATTGAGGGCAAGAGGACAATGGGGTCACAAAGGATGAGATGTTAGATAGCATCATTGACTCAATAGACATGAATTTGAGCAAATTCCGGGTGATACTGGAGGACAGATGAGCCTGGCAGGCTACAGTTCATGGAGTCACAAAGAGCAGGACATGACTTAGCGACTGAACAACAGCAACAACACAGGTGATTTACAAAGCTGTGTTAGTTTCTGCTGTACAGCAAAGTGAGTTAGGTATACAAATCATATATCCACTCTGCTTTAGATTCTTTTCCCATATAGGCCATCAAAAAGTATTCAGTAGAGTTACCTGTGCTATATACAATAGGCCCTTATTAGTTATCTATTTTATATACAGTAATGTGTATATATCAATTCCAATTTCCCAATGTATCTCCTGCCCTCACTCTTTTCCCCCCTTGATAACCATAAGTTTGTTTTCTACATCTAGAGCTGTACTTCTGTTTTGGAGATAAGTTCATTTAAGACGCCACATATAAGTGATATCATATGATATTTGTCTTTTTCTGCCTGACTTACTTCACTCAGTGTGACAATCTCTAGGTCTGTCCATGTTGCTGCAAATGACATTATTTTGTTCTTTTTTTTATGGCTGAGTGATATTCTATTGTAAAAATGTACCACATCTTCTTTATCCATTCCTCCATCAATGAACATTTAGGTTACTTCCATGTCCTGGCTGTTATAAAAAGTGCTATAATCAACATTAGGGTACATGCACAAACATTTTTTTAAAATGCAGCCTAGTAGTGATTATCTAAACTATTTTTCCCTAAATGTATGAATCAATTAAGAAATACTTAAGATAGTGTGTTCATAAGCCTCTTCTGGAGTGAGTTTGAAAAATACCTTTGAGATATAGTTCCAATTAGTTTGCTTGACAAGTTACTTTAACACATAAACACAAAAAGAGTCACACATTCTATTCCATAAATGATGAAGTCTCAGTTTTCTGTCCTTTGGGGTACTGGGAAAGAAACTTCCATAACAATTTTTCTTAAAGCCAGTGTCATAATATTGTAGCAGCAAATTTAGTTGCCAAGTCAAAGTATGATCACAAAAATTCTCTCATCAGAATCTTGGCCCAAGACAAGTTTGTCATCAAATCCTAGTGAAATGTATTGGCCTTGCTAGATCCCTCTTTATATAAAGGTAGGAGCACCCACACAGTATTTCTAGCACATCCACACACTTGAAGACTACTCATTTCATTGGTGACAGAGTTCTAAGATCCGCTATATTCATCAAAGCTTCTAGTGCGGATCACAGACAAGGAACGCTGAGTTCCCTCCATTATCATCTGTCTCAGGAGTATAGACTTTTTTAGAACTTTCAAATGCTAACTAGCCATTCCTTTAGTGTATAATTTCTGATTAGAGTACTCCAAATATTAACTAACAGCCTCTGAAGTGTAGATAAAAAGCAACTAATATAGATTTTACAGTGTCTACACAGAAATGTTTTAAAAGTACAAACAATATGACAGATAAATGCCCTTGGACAGAACGCTGCCATCCCATGAGGCTTGCTTAGGTCACTTATTCATCTGTACATAGAGCATATTATTACTGTCTTGTTACACTCAATCTATAACATAAAACTGCATATTCAACATTGATACAAAATCATCATGAAAAGCCATAAAAATGCCATTGTATGACAGAAACCATATTATATTTTTAAATCCCTAATAATCCACTGTCTTAGATAAACTACGTTTAATTTCTAAGAAGGCCTTCATTGTTTATTGAATAACGCTACTGCTTTTGAACTGTGGTGTTGGACAAGACTCTTAAGAGTCTCTTGGACTGCAAAGAGATCCAACCAGTCCATCCTAAAGGAAATCAGTCCTGAATGTTCAGTGGAAGGACTGATGCTGAAGCTGAAGCTCCAATACTTTGGCCACCTGATGTGAAGAACTGACTCCTTGGAAAAGACCTTGATGCTGGGAAAGATTGAAGGCAGGAAGAGAAGGGGATGACAGAGGATGAGATGGTTGGATGGTATCACCGACTCCATGGACATGAATTTGAGTAAACTCTGTGAGTTGGTGATGGACAGGGAGGCCTGGACTGCTGCAGTCCATGGGGTTGCAAAGAGTCTGACACGACTGAGCGACTGAACTGCCTGAACTGAACTGCCATCTCAGGGGCATGCTCTTCCTTCTAAATTGACTATTTCCTTTTGCTCTGGAGAACAGTTTAAATAGTTTGCAAATCCGTGTTCACACTCTTGGACATGCTCAGTGTGACATACTCAGGTTACACTGTGACACTCGTCTTCACTGGCGCCATCCTTCTTCAGAACTTCCCCCTACAGTAGAAGGAGCCACTCGCCCATCCTTCACTCAGGTAGAAGTGGGTGAGCTCCATCCTGCCAATCTCAGCTCATTCATTATTAAACAGCTAATGTGAGCATAATTCTGAGGCTGACCTGGGAAGACTGAAAAGGAAAATTTAAGGTGATTGTAGGAGGGCTGTACCCATCTGGCTGAAGATTACTGGCAATTATCCAGTTTTCTTAGGCAGGGAAGAATCTATTTTTATGAGGCTTATTGGTGGCTAATTGCTTGAAAATATTCAACAGAATACAATTTCTCAGGCATTCAACCAGCTCCCAGAAGCTTTCCTTTTCTAACATGGGTCCAACCCATTATAATTATTTCCAAAGGACTGTCCACAGTAATTTATCATAAAGAAATTCCATTGTGTTGTTTGAGATAGAAGGCCAATTAGATGCTGTTAAGATGAAAAACACTCTTCACTGAAATGATGTGTCTTATAATGATTCCTGTGTAATGTAGTCATGTGAAAGATAGTTCAAAAAATAAGCTATTATATTAAAATCTCTGCTTTGCTATTAATATAAAAATAAGTTTTATGACAGGCATTCTACGTGCAAGTTAGGAATCCATTAACCGATCAGAACCAATTCAGTTAGAAAAATCCTTAAAATTGAAGATGAGATACCTACGGTGATTTGTCCAAGTAGACAGAAAAGGAAGACAGGTATGACAAGGAGGTGCTGGGGAAAAGCTGGAGAAGACAGTCTATAGGACATCAGGATGCTAACAGAATTAGACATGAACTTAGTCAGAATCCCTAGAAAGATCCTCAGAGACATCTTAAGGCTGGGAATAAAGGATTGTTAACAGTTTGCTTTTTTAAAACGGCAGCAAAATATCCAATATCCCCCTCATTAAAAATGGGTCTTTGTCTCCTCCCTATGAGTGTGGGTGGGCCAATGACTGCATCACCCGGTACAGTCACCACGTGACTTTTGAGGCTGGGTTGGAAACGGCCATATAACTTACACCTGGTTTTGTTGCAATGTGTGTTCTATGTTGCAAGCCAGCCACCATGAAAGAGTCTTGACTATTCTAAGACTAAAGGAGATGTCATGTGTGGACCCTTATTAGCCACCAGGGAGCATCAGCTGCCACCCACAGGATGGTCCATCTTGCACATCCAGCCCAATGGAACCTTTGGATGTTTGTAGCCCAGTACACATCTCACTGCAATTGCATACAGGAACTAAGTGAGAACTTCCCAGATAAGCCCTTCAGAATTTCTGGCCCTGGGGCAACTTAACTTACAGCAATGGTAACCAAAACAAAGACTGATTCCTTGACCTATGGGAGATCTGAGTGTGAATTTTACAGACAGAATACTCTGGGACTGCATTAGGCAAACTTTAAAAAGAAAAAGGCATTGAAACATGTATAATATCATATAAGAAACGATCGCCAGTCCAGGTTCAATGCAGGATACAGGATGCTTGGGGCTGATGCACTGGGATGACCCAGAGGGATGGGATGGGGAGGGAGGTGGAAGGGGGGTTCAGGATTGGGAACACATGTACTCCCGTGGTGGATTCATGTTGATGTATGGCAAAACCAATACAATTTTGTAAAGTAACTAGCCTCTAATTAAAATAAATAAATTTAAATTAAAAAAAGAAAGAAAAAGTCAAAATGGCTTTTCTGGCAAACTGTCTGAATAACTGTAGCACCTTCTTTTTTTTTCCAGATCCAGAAAAGTCCCCTTCTTCTCCAGATATTAAATAAAACTCAAATAAATTATCTTTCACTCTATAAGCCATTTTCTCATATTTGATGTCACCAAAAATCCCACTGAGTACTAAAATATTTTCTCAAAACATATATTTTTGAGCTATAAAAACAAAAAAAAATTTTAAGTATTTTGTTGTTTTTAAGATCAAACTGCATCAAATCCTTCTTAGTTGCTCCTGAACTAAGCCTTTTTCACTAATAACAGCTTTATTCTTAAAGGTTTCACCAGCTCTGAATCAAGATCTGTTGTGACTCATGTGGTGTGTGGGTAGCAGCTAAAGACTTTCTGGAAGGGTAAGTTACTCCAGGGAAAACATCCCAAATGATTTTGAAAAATACATTGTAACAGTTATAAAACATCCATGGCAGGATCTGCAGGCAGCCCTAGAATTAACTGCATTGAGGATTAGCAGCAGGTACATGGTTAGAAATGGAATAATCTGGAAAATAACATTTTAAAGAATAGGATAGAACAAAGGTGTATGCTCACAGAAAAACATCTGACGATTGGCCCAACAGGAAGATGGATGCCCTGCAATTATCAGGCATTGGAAGGAAGCATAAAGTACCGGCCGAGTCTAGTTCAGCCTCAAAATAAGATCTCTCTCTCATTCACACACACACACACACACACTCTTCCTTGGAAAATTATCTTAAGGCCATAAAATCAGACTTCTGTTTACTATAGTTCTTCATGGAGACCCTCCTACACTGATTTTGCCTCCCACATAACATTAAAAGGACCCAACATGAATCAGGCTGACCAAATCTCTTGGTCAGCTCACAGCCAAAACTTGGCAAAACCACAACATAGAAAAATCACATTCGTTACCCTTCTGCTTTTCCTTTCTGTACTTTACACCCCCTGAAGCACACTACCCCCATTGACCTATCCACTTCTCTGTCCCCTCTCTGAGTGAGTACATGAAACCTATTTGATTGACCATCCTTGATAAATGACAATTTTCACAATGGGACTTTTCCAACTCCCCTTCCCCCTCCAAAAGTTGTCCCTCCAATTTCCCATTCTCTGAATGCTAAAATCCCTCTCTGACACCTCCAAGGTCTTTGGGGAAAAAAAAATTCAAACTCCATTATCTTGGTATTTAAGAGTAACAGTTTATAAGATCCAACCTCTCTTGATAGCTATGTTTCTCATGCTTTCCTTCTCCAGACAAAGGCAGTTATTACTTATCACTTCTTCTTTATCTTCTGGTTGCTGTTCACCACGTACTTTCCCCAAAATACCATATCTTTGTCTGTTCCTTGCCTCCGACCCAGAATGCCCTCCTCCCACTCCAAACATACTGAAGTCCAGCTTTCCTTTAACTCTGATCAAATGGACCATCTCTGTGAAGCCTTCTCCCCCAACCCAAGCCCTGGTGATAGTGTCTGCCTCTGAATTCTTTACCACTCATTTGGCCTTTAGTCCCTGCGGTGTCACAGAGCTACTCATTTGTTTATGACTCGTTTCTCTTTCTCGATATGGGGCAGTGACAGCGTTGTGTCTCTTTGGTACCTCTGACACACCAGGCTCCACACTCAGCTTACATCAGACAACATGCGTGCTGTCAAGAGAAAATCTACAGCACGAACTCCTGACTTGGTGTTCTTCCCAGGGAGCTTTGAGAAGAGTATCAAGTAGATAGTATATAGTTTGTATCAAGTATATAGTTTGGTGCTGGGTTTTTTTTTTTTTTTTCCATTGCTTCCAAAAATGCAGTAACTCTCAGGGATAAATGTAAAGACATAAGTATATATGTGTATATATATACATATTTATATAAATGTGTATATATATATATATCTATATATACCTCAACATTTATATATATATATAAATGTTTATATATGTTTATATATATATAAAATGTTTATATATATATATATATATAAATGCTGCTATTGCTAATTGCTAAGTCACTTCAGTCGTGTCCGACTCTGTGTGACCCCATAGATGGCAGCCCACCAGGCTTCCCTGTCCCTGGGATTCTCCAGGCAAGAACACTGGAGTGGGTTGCCATTTCCTTCTCCAATGTGTCAAAGTGAAAAGTGAAAGTGAAGTCGCTCAGTCGTGTCTGACCCTCAGCGACCCCATGGACTGCAGCCTTCTAGGCTCCTCCATCCATGGGATTTTCCAGGCAAGAGTACTGGAGTGGGGTGCCATTGCCTTCTCCAATATAAATGTTGAGGTATATATATATAGCTCCTTAGGAGCCAAATTGAGCAGATATCAAGGCAGCTCAGCTGACCCTTTAGACCCTCTAGACCAAAGTAAATCTTCAACATTTGCTTTCCCATCACAGCCTGTATGGCCTTGTAATTAGGTCAGACACCTGCACACACTCTCTCAAATTCCCTTGCCCACCTCCTTCCTTTTTGTTCCTGACGGGTGTCCTCCCTGTGCCAGGTTACCCCTCTACTTGAGACTTAAACATCCAGTTGTAGAGCACGAGATCTGGCTTTTTTATGGGAGGAGGGACTGTGCTGGGTCTTCACTGCTGCACGGGCTTTTCTTCAGCTACTTTTCATTGCAATATCCGGGCTTCCCATTGTGGTGGCTTCTTTCTTGCAGAGTATGGGCTTTAGGGTGTGCAGGCTTCAGTAGTTGTGGCTCCTGGGCTCTAGGACACAGGTTCAGTAGTTGTGGTACATGGGCTTTGTTGCTCCGCAGTATATGGGATCTTCCCAGACTAGGACTCGAACCTGTGTCTTCTGCATCAGCAGGCAGATTCTTTACCACTGAGCCCACAAGGAAGCCCAGGGATCTGGCCATTTAAGATCTAGTCTGAGCAGGTGAGGGGCTAGCTGGTGATCCTGGAAGAGAGGGAGCATTTGCTTTCTGTGGGGTGAACCTCCATCAGTGAGAAATAGGAAATGGGAGCAGCAAGGCTGATCAATACTTCCTCCTCTCTTTCACTTTTTAGCTACTCCAGGTGGGGTTCCTTCTTTGCCATCCATATGGGCAAAATGCTGCATGTACTGAGTGAACACAACTGCTGTGTCCCTTGTCTTTTTGTGGCTCATTGTGAATGGTGACCAGTGTGTAATGCTTTGCATCACATCACTTCCCGTCTTCCTGAATCAAGTCTCTTTTTCTTTTCCTCTCCCCGTTTTGTGCTTGCATCTCCCTATAAAGGGGGTTAGCACCTTAATCCTTGCCTCAGGCTCTGGAGTGCTCAGGCTAAGGTAGTTCCCTTTTTAATCAGCCTATTTTATTGAGACCTGGAGTTCCACTTCATAGAATGGAGTACAAATAACAGCTTTCCAGGAGTATCACTAAGTGCAAGACTTGAACTCCCATCTCCCAGTTTATAGAAAGTCTGCCAATCTTACTGGACTCTTTCTCCTCTCATCGACTCCAAAGCTTAGTTATTTACAGAGAGCCAGATCTGCATATTCCTGAATCACTAATGAAATCAGGATAGCTCTTCGAGGCTGGAAGACTTCCAGGTCTTGCATTTAAAAGGATTGGTTTATGTATCTCTTGTCCTTTTCTCCTTCATTCTGGCTAAGAGCTGAAGAAATCTGTGGTAGCTTCCTTGTCTTGAGATAGAAACCACAAGTTGGAAATGACAGAGTTGTTCAGATAGCCCTGGATAGCTTATCTCTGGAATAAGGCCTACATAAGAGGGGTAACTTTTCCACCTTGCTCAAGCCTCTGCATTTTAAAGTCTCTTTGATTATATAACCTAATCTGTTCCTTGTTTTCTCTGCCTGCTCTGAAATCCCGCTGTCACCATACTGAGAGATGTCTCTGTGGACCATGTCACTGCTTTTGCTGCTGGTGCTGAAGTCTGTTGTCACCACCTGCTGAAATGTCAGCATTCTGAAGATGTATTCTCCTGTGTGACTCACAAAGTTCTTGTTTCCAGTCATGAACCCATAGTGAGGCCAGCTCCGTCTACCTAAACAAGTTCAAGAGGAAATCAGTCATCTATGCAAGACTCTGCTATTTGTTTCTCAATACTTTTCTTCCTCATTTCCTTACTAATGGAAACCTGCTTTTGTAATGGAGTCGTATTTGCCATCCTCCCACCCAATACAGCTTTTGCCCAAGGTTAAATAAAAAGCTATGGTTCCCCAACTCCTTGGGTCTGAGGCTGACCACATAATACAGGTTTGAAAGAAGTGACTTCAAGGAAGATTCTCATTTCCCAATACAGGCACCTCCCTTGGTACCACATCACTTCCTTTTCCTTCTTAGTAAATGGAGAGCAAGCATCAGACTGAAGGTGGAACAGCCGTTCTGCAACCTTGAGGAGAGGAGATGCTTGAGATAGCAGAGCAGGAAGATAGAAACCTCCTGAAACACTGACTACATCGTGGAGCCACTTGTTTGCTATATTAAGAAAAATAAATCCCAATTTGGCTAAGCTTCCACAGTCAGGACTCTATCATGCACAGGCAAAAGCAGTCTCTAATGGATACGCCCCACCAGAAGCCCGGGGTTTCTCTCACGCATTTTGCCAAACTGTACCCAACAGCCTTCAAGTCATACTTCAGTTGTTTTTCTCCAAAACAAACAAAATTAAATTCTACCTTACAAAAAATGCAGTACACCAAAGTCACTTATTTGAGTGATTGAGTGAGTGGAAGTCACTCTGTTATGTCTGACTCTTTGTGACCCCATGGACTATACAGTCCATGGGATTCACCAGGCCAGAATACTGGAGTGGGTAGCCTTTGCCTTCTCCAGGGCATCTTCCGAACCCAGGGATCGCACCCAGGTCTTCCATATTGCAGGAGGATTCTTTACCAGCTGAGCCACCAGGGAAGCCCAAGTTTACTGCTTGTGTTTCCCGCTAGACTCTAAACTCCATGAAGGCAGGATCCACGGGGGTCTTGCTCACTGCCTTAACCTCAGTGCCCAGCACACTGCCTGGCATATGTCTCCAAATGTGTCCTGGAGAGAATGATGACCAAATGAGAGAATGAAAACCCACTATTATCTACTTACTTAGATGACTCATTATTGGAAGGCAACTCATTCACACAGTTATTTTATTCATTAATTTAACCAATATTAATGGCCTATTCTGGAATGGGCATAGTGATAGTAAGTGAGGATCTTTATTCCACACATAAGGCAGTCACTGCCCTCAATGAGCTTAACTTCTAGTGGAAGGGACAATCAACTCTTAAACAAAAATTCAGATAGTGCTAAGTATAATAGGCAAAGAAGCTTCTTCACCTGGGGGATTCCTGGAAGACCATATGTGTGTGTATGTTAGTCGTTCAGTTGTGTCCAGCTCTGCAATTCCATGGACTGTAGGCCACCAGGCTCCTCTGTTCATGTAATTCTCCAGGCAAGAATACTGGAGTGGGTTGATATGCCCTTCTCCAGGGGATCTTCCTGACCCAGAGATCTAACCTGGGTTTCCTGAATTGGTGGCAAATTCTTTACCATCTGAGCCACCAGGGAAGCCTGGAAGACCATATGTAAGTATAGTTTATTGACAGTATATCAACATGTATATCAATATAATCACATCAATCTAAACAGTCCAAGTTCTGAGAACTAATTGTTTTCTAAAGACTAGCAAGGAATGAGATGGTCAATTTCCTTTTTTGAATTTACTATTACATGCATTTCTTTTTCTTAATTTAAAAAAAATTAATTTTTAATTGGAGGATAATTGCTTTACAATGTTGTGTTGGTTTCTGCCCTATAACGTCATGAATTAGTTGTAACTATACACATATGTGGACTTCCCTGGTGGCTCAGATGGTAAAGACTCTGCCTGCAATGCGGGAGACCCTGGTTTGATCCCTGGGTTGGGAAGATTCCCTGGAGAAGGACATGGCAACCCATTCCAGTATTCTTGCCTGGAGAATTCCACGGACAGAGGAGCCTGGTGGGCTACAGTCCATGGGGTCACACAGTGTCAGACACAACTGAGTGACTAACATACACATACATACATAAATACATATGTATACATATATATTATATATATATACACACACACACACATATATATATGTATATCCTCTCCCTCTTGAACCTCTCTCCCCACCTACTCCTGCCCCTTTAGGCGCCAGGCTGGGCTCCCTGTGTTATACAGCATCTTCCCCCTAGCTGTCTGTTTTACACACGGCAGTGTATATATGTCAATGCTGCTTTTTAAATTCATCCCACCCTCTTCTTCCCTGGCTGTGCCCACAAGTCTGATCTCTATGTGTGAGGATTACATGCATTTCTGAAGAAAATAAAGGCAGACAAAGAAAGGGAGGGAGGGAGAGAGCAAGAAGAAGGAATTTTATCCCCCCTGTTAAATAGCCTTCCTCTTCCCTGGCCAGGAGAGAAACAAGGCCAGTGGGGAGGGTCTTTTGTGAAAGTAGACGGTGCTGGAAAGAACTGCTAATACCCCAGGAGAACAGCCTCTGAGCTCTCCTATGCTCAGAAGAATGTACTGTATGAATTTTGCAGTACATGCTTGTGTTTCAAACTCTCCAACAGGCTCAATCGTTGTTACCCCTCAAATCCCCTCTGGTTCTCTGATGTGGTTACTGACTCCCTAAGTGACCTCTCCTGAATCCTAGGAGAACCACTAAGACTTTCCACATGGGCTCTGCCTTCTTTCCACCATGTGAGCTTCAAGAACAGAGCAAGCTGCTTCTTAAAGCATGTACCCTTGTAAGAACTGAAGTGAAGGATACCTTTAATTTTTGAAATCCAGAGAAGGCTATACTATCACCTAGCTCTGGCATCCTAGAAACTAATATCACATGTCTTTATATTCTGAGTTAGTTTGGCAACTTTGTGAAGGAAATAAAATTAACTTAGTTATGTTAGTGAGAAATGCCTGGGCTTCCCTGGTGGCTCAGTGGTTAAGAATCTGCCCGCTAATGCAGAAAACACGGTTCAATTCCTGATCTGGGAAGATCCCACATGCCTCAGAGCAACTACTGAGCCTGTGCTTTAGAGCCCAGTAGCCACAACTACCCCACTCCAGTACTCTTGCCTGGAAAATCCCATGGACAGAGAAACCTGGTAGGCTGCAGTCCACGGGGTCGTGAAGAGTCAGACATGACTGAGCGACTTCACTTTCACTTTTCACTTTCATGCATCGGAGAAGGAAATGGCAACCCACTCCAGTATTCTTGCCTGGACAATCCCACAGACAGAGAAGCCTCGTGGGCTGCAGTCCATCGGGTCACAAAGAGTCAGACAAGACTGAAGTGACTTAGCACACATACATTTCAAAATGACCACCAGGATAAATCTAGTTATAATATGTCACTATAAAGGCATTACATAGTTATTGACTGTATTCCTCACACTGTACATGTCATACCAGTGACTCTATTTTGCAACTGAAAAATTATTTAAAATTTTTTTATTGTGGTAAAAGTCACATACTCCCATACTTTGGCTACCTGATGCAAAGAACTGACTCATTGGAAAAGACCCTGATGCTGGGAAAGATTGAAGGCAGGAGGAGAAGGGGACAAGAGGATGAGATGGTTGGATGGCATCACTGACGTGATGGACATGAGTTTGAATAAGCTCCAGGAGTTGGTGATGGACAGGGAAGCCTGGAGTCCTGCAGTCCCTGGGGTCGCAAAGATTTAGACACAATGAGTGATTGAACTGAACTGAACTGAAAAGTCACAAAATATAAAACATACATTTTAACCATATTTAACTGTATAGTTCTGGACATTTACTAAACTCATTGTGATACTAATTCATGATGTATGTGAAGTCTAATCATTATGCTCTACACCTTAAACTATTCAGTGCTAGAGAGAGAGGTATATGTCAATTATACCTCAATAAAACTGAAAGAAAAATTAAAATTAAAAAAAAATAGAGACATCATTCTCTGGTTGAGAAGAATAAAGTGTGTCTTGGCTTAGAAGAGAGAGAGACACTTCCCCAAAGCAAGAAAAAGTGCTGGTTACAAATACCCGACCTGTCATTTTGACCCACAACCCTGCCTGTTGCCAAACTAAAGTAAGAAACAAGCACAAGTCATAGAATGAACTGGAATGGGGAAATACATCTCTACTGTTCAAAGAGAAAGCAGGATTCTCCATAAGAAATTAAGGCTCCAATGAAGGATAAGAGTTCTTAACCAAAAAAGTAGTCAGAGGATGGAAAAAAATCCTAACCTCTAGCTACCCTTCTTGGGAGGCAGATGAAGCAGTGAACGAGTCTAGAAGACAAACACTGTTGGGGACTCTGGGAAGATGAGCAAGACAGACCAAGAAGCCAAAACCATCCTTCTTAAAATTGTACAGATTTTCTATTTCTTTCACTACCTGTTAAACCTGCTAAAATATTTCACAAGGCATGACCTGTAACCCTAGAGTTCACTTTCTTTCTTCCTGGGCAGAAATTGTTTGCATTGCAATTGAATTAAAAAAAAAAGTTGTAATTCTGCTTATTTTCAACATACTAACCTCTACTCTTATAGAGCTGTAAAATAACGGAATCAATCATTAATAGGAAACCAAACAAAGTTAAACATTCCTAGAAAATCAGATTATCCCCACAGAGGTTAGACTATTAAACAGCACACAGCACTGTACTGAAAGGACATCCAGTAGTCCCTTTTGCCTGTTTCCAAGTTTGGAATAATTTTTAATAACAAACCACTCCTTTTAAAAGTGCTGTCCAGAAAGCAGGGACTCAGATATTTGTCCACTGATATTCACAGAAGCTTTACTCATAATAGTCAAAAGGTAGACCTAAATGTTCACTGACAGATGAATGAATAAACAAATGTGGTATATCCACACAGTGGAATGTCGCTCAGCCATGAAAAGGAATGAAATTTTGATGCATGCTACAACATGATGAAACTTGAGGACAACATGCTAATTGAAATCAGCCAGACACAAAGGACAAATACTGTCTGATTCCACTTATATAAGGTACTTGGAATAATCAAATTCATAGAGACAGAAAGTGGAATAGTGGTTACCAGAGGCTAGGGGGAGAAAGGAGTGGGAGTTAATATAATGGGTACAGAGTTTGCATGAGATGATGAAAAGTTCTGGAGACGGATAGCGGTGACAGTTGAAAAAAATGTGAATGTACTTAAAGCCACTGAATGGTACATTTGAAAATGGTTAAATGGGAAATTTTATGGTATGAATTATTTTACCATAATAAAAAAGGAAGGAAGGGAGAAAAGAAAGGCAAAAAGTGCTGTTTAATTATTGGACTCACCTTTAGTTTTGGGGTTTGTGATTTTTGTCTGCTACTATGTACCAGGCGCTATGCTAAGCAACTCATTTAATCTTCACAGCACTGTGGGGGTTACTGTTTATTTTATGGATGAGCTATGGTGATTCAGAGAGGTTAAGTCAGTTTCCTTAAGTAATACAGCAGAGCCAGTTCTGTCTCCGTTCAAAGGCTATGCTCATAACCACTCCCCTCTACTGCCTCTTCTTTCCCCACAAATCTTTCACTTGTGAATAATGAAGTAATTTTTAGAATTACCTGCTACATCTCTGAGCTTTTTCATTTTGTGCTTTCAAAAAGGGGGAATGAAAGTAGCATTGTGCCATAAATCCACAGTGAATTTTTGCCCTGTGAGCTCCTACAGCTTTAAAGTCCTGCTCTCAGTGAGTTTTTTCTCCCCTCTCTTAAGCCTCGGGCTCATTGAAGAATTAAGAACCCAGACAAGGCGTCTTTGGAAGGCAGAAAAGAGAATAACCTGTGAAGTGGGTGACATCCAGAAAAATGAACAGCTGTTCCCAAAATGTCTGATTAAATGGTACAAAACCCAGACGGAAACAAAGTTTTGGTAGGACTCTAATAAATAGAATTCTGAATCAGCGTCCCTCAAGGAAGGGAGCTGTGGCCAGGATAAAACAAATTGCTGAATTAAAAAAACAAAACAAAACAAAACCTCATTTCTATTAGGTTTTGGAATATATTATCTACATTTACACATACTTTCTCTTCAGTTTTGCTAGGTTCTACCCATTTACAGCATGAGATTAAAAACTCCCTTTAAAACCAAGAAAGCCCTGGGACTTTCACACAAAAGAAATGATTAGACTTCCCGGTGCGTGACAGCCCGTCGCGGAGCACCCCTTAACTGGAGCACCCCTTAACCGGAGCACCCCTTAAACCAGATTAGACTCCAGGAGGAGAAAAGGACGCATTTCATAGCGCAGGACAGAAAGGGGATCATTCCTGCTCCCTCCTGATCAGAGAATCCAGCCATGCCACGCGGATCACGGAAACCTAATCCCGGGAAATTGTGCGCACCACGGGCAAGAGGGTGGGACTGTCAGTGGGAGAAGGAAGCCCTGAGTCACCGAATCGATTCTTCTTTTATCCGATCCTGTGGGCGGGAGTGTGGCAAACTGCTCGTTTTTCAGCTCCTCTGAGCGCGAGTACAGGAGTTAGCGGCTAAGGAATGGGGGTGGTATTGTGTTCGCTTGTAATTAGAACCGAATAAACCTCAGCTGAAACCGGAGCCAGAGCCCTGCTGGGCGGCTGCCCACGGGCAGCTCCGGGGAAAGCTTGTCGAGGAGGAATGCTTGCCTTCCTGCTCTCTCACCTCCCCGCTCATCTGCCCAACCCCTCTGCTCCCAACAGGTCAGACTCAGATCTGCTGCACGGGGAAATGGTGGTGGTTGGACGTTTGGATGTTAAGTGGCTGAGAGCACAGGGGAAAAGATGATCCAGAAGATTCATCCAACGGCGAGCTGAGAAATGAGCTGGAGAGGAAAGAGTGCTGCCGGCTAAGTCCCCTGACAGTAACTCAAGTGTGAGAGGATGGAGACCTGGGTCAGGACAATAGATGTAGGAAGAGCAAAGAGGAAGGGGAAGAAGGAAGTCACCTGACCTTGATGGCCAGCCGAACGTGGTGGGTGGAGCAGATGGTGTTCAGGGCGCAGCACATCCAGGTTCGGAGTTTGTTGGTGACATTTGGGTCTCAGGAGCATCCAAGGGGGAATGGTCCCAGGTGGTCAGGAGTTAGAGATGGTTTAGAGGAGTCCACAGAGTTGATGTTGGAGGAGTGAGCTTCTTGAGAATTACTCTCAGAGAGAAAAACATAAGGGCCAAGAGCTAAGGAGTAAACCTTGGGTATACACAGCGTGTGGCATGAAGGAGTGTGGGCACTGGGCGCAGACAGGAGGGAAGAACACGGAAGTCATCAGGATTAACTAGACAAGGAATTTGGAGTCTTCAGCGGGCATCCTGGCTTCTATCAGCCGCTCCTATAGCTTGGGTTGGCCTCCTTTTGTAGGACTGGAAGATTCTGGGGGAAATGGTCTGGTTTGGGATTTCCCTCCATTCCCTTTCCCCATCATTGTTTTGAGAGCATGTTGTCTAGTTCAACCATTCAGGTTACCCCTAGACTCACTCACAAACCAGCTCCTCAGCCCGGAGGAAGCAGGTTCCTCAGGAGCCGGGTCTCAGAGGAGAAAGTTTTCCTTCCACTGTTCTTTTCCCATCCAGAGGTCAGCAGGTGCCCTGGGGGATGGGAAAGCTAGCAGAACCGGTGGGCAGATGATTTGACTTCTCCCATGCTCTTACCTGGGGCTTCCCTCGTGGCTCAGAGGTTAAGGCATCTGCCTGCAATGCAGGAGACCTGGATTCGATCCCTGGGTTGGGAAGATCCCCTGGAGAAGGAAATGGCAACCCACTCCAGTACTCTTGCCTGGAGAATCCCATGGACGCAGGAGCCTGGTAGGCTACAGTCCACGGGGTCGCAAAGAGTCAGACATGACTGAGCGACTTCACTTTCTTTTTCTTATGCTCTCACCTCACTACTGCATTGTCCCTCTTCCCAGGAGGACTTGTAAACAACCTGTACCACCTCACAGAGGTAAAAGCATCAAACTATGTCCACCTTACACAGTAACCCAGGTGGGAGGCCTGAGGCCACTAAATGGAGCTCACTTCCTTAGTGCAGCCCTTAGCTGGGCAATCTGCAGGGACAGTCCTGGTGTCCTGGGAACATACTGGAGGGGACAGGACCCTGGCTGCCACTCCCCTGGGCTGCTGGGTGGCATTGCTGCCTGCAAGTGGCCTCCCTCCAGATGTTCTGTGCCAGGGGACCGCAGGAACTGGGCAGTGACAGCAGCCAAGACCCCTGTCTTGGAATTTTTCTGGGGACTCTCAGCAGCCTTGGGGTCCTTTCTGAACTCCAAGCCAGAATCATATACAGAGATATCTGATGCCTCACTCAGTGAGGAAGGCATGAAGCCCCCAACTCTGGGTGAATTCTGAGACTCCCCTGATGTCTAGCATCAACCCCTTAAACTACTTCTTTGGTTACCCTGATAGTGCTCAAGAGTCATCAGCAAGCATCACTCCATATCCCTGCTCCCCAACAGCCTTGGCCATCTCCTAGCGAGGATGTTAATTTGCCCCTTACTAACACTGAGGACTCTCCGTTCTATTTTCCTCCCACGCTGGAGGTGAATGAGACTCATGTCATTGTTATCCTGACTCTTACCCAGCTTTCTTTAGTTTGGTTTGCTAAGAGGCAAATAGTTGAATGAGGGGGAAAAAAGCTAAAAATCTGTAGAGATGGTTTTGCCTCTCGTTACCCAGGAGTGGTCATGGTATGCTTGCATAACCGACTGACTGGGTGATTCTCCGAAGACCTGGCCTGGAGTTCAGCAGCTCCTTCTTTTGGTAAACCACACTGGGTCAAGCTTTGATAGGCGACCCAGTGGTTTGGGGGGTTTTAGCCAAAGGTTTGCCTCATTTCTTTAGGGCACATTCTGTAGCTGGAACAGTGTTCTTGTTTTCAAAGTGGATACTTTGCTTTTAATTTAGCACATGGAAAGATAAGTCATTTTCCATTGTTGGGAAAGCCTGTCAGGCTCAGTTTTAGTCTCTGCGGAGGCCACAGATAGCTACAGTGTCTAGAGGGCATGTTTGTTTTCCCCCATGGCTGTCATCTTCATCTCACTCCATTTGCAAAGTGAAGGATGCTTTTTTCCTCCGTTTGGGAAGGTTCCCCTGGAACCGCAGTCCAGTCGTGGTAAGCACACTGGAGTTGGTGTCTGAGAGCGTGTCTGATTCCACTTTCTGCTGGCAGACAGTGGGCACTTGGTCCATCGCCTGCCTCTAGCTGGCAGCATCTTTGGCGCTAACACAATGTTCAAGCCGATTCTCAAGGCAAATGTGGCACAGGAACCAGAGTGGTAATACTTTGAAAATCCAGGCAGGTTTGCACACCTATCCCTGCCTGAGTTCCCCAGAAGCAGGGCCTGAGGCAAAGGCTCATATACTGCTCATTATTAAAGAATATGATCCCCAGGAAGTGGGAGTGGGGAGAAGAGGGGTGAGGCATGGAAGGTGGGGGTTGTTGGTGTCAGATGTGACTGCTTAATCACAAAGTTTCCCCCTGCAAGGGGTTCTGTAAACTGTAGCTCAAGGCAGCCTGTCCCTGGAGAATGTGTCCATCTCCTGTTAGGTGACCACTTGTGGGTCACCCCAGCAAACCTCAGTACAGAGTTGGGGCTCACCACCATCAGGGATGCCCCACTGCAGGAGTTAGGAGTCTAGTAGAGCAAAAGGCCACGAGGTTATGGGCTTGGGCTCTCCAGAAGGTGACCGAGGCACTGAGAAAATGTTTCCTGGAACAGTCAAGTGGTCAAGGGTCCCTGGGGCAGGTGAGATCAAGAGGATCCAAAATGGTTCAAAAAGTGTATCTAGCTCATCATACCACATGGTAGCTTTCCAGAACTTTCTTCCATACCTGTGCTGTGTGACCACCTCATTACAATATCCTGTCTAGCCTTCGGGATGGCATGAAACAATATAGTCAATTGGACTTTTTTTTTTTTTTTTGAGAAGGAGTATAATTGGTTTAATGAGGGAAAATCCCACACTGGGGTGGAAACAGGAAATAGGCCTAATTTTCCATGCCTGCTCTCTACCGGGCTCTATGGAACACCCCTTCCCACTGGAGGAGTGAACTTCCTTCCTGACATTTCCTTTAAAGCCTCTGCTGCTGCTGCTAAGTCACTTCAGTCATGTCTCACTCTGTGCGACCCCATAGATGGCAGCCCACCAGGCTCCCCCATCCCTGGGATTCTCCAGGCAAGAACACTGGAGTGGGTTGCCATTTCCTTCTCCAATGCGTAAAAGTGAAAAGTGAAAGTGAAGTCGCTCAGTCGTGTCCAACCCTTAGTGACCCCATGGACTGCAGCCTACCAGGCTCCTCCATCCATGGGATTTTCCAGCCAAGAGTACTGGAGTGGGGTGCCATTGACTTCTCCTTAAAGCCTCTAGCTATTCAATTACTTTCAATTCTCAAAGTCATCTCCTTTTAATTCTTGAAGTTCAGTCTTGTTTATTTGAAATTTTCCATTTCATGGGGCTTCCCTGGTGGCTCAGCGGTAAAGAATCTGCCTGCAATGCAGGAGATGGCATGTTCCTTCCCTGGGTTGGGAAGATGCCCTGGAGAAGGAAATGGCAACCCACTCCAGTATTCCTGCCTGAAGTCTCATGGACAGAGGAGCCTGGTGGGCTACAATTCATGGGGTCACAAAAGATTTGGACACAACTTAGGGATTCCATCTCACACTGAATTCAAAGCTCCCCATCCTCCCCATCCCCCACCAAGCCCAGGCTAGTTGAAACGTAATGGGGGTATGGTCAATTCTCCCTGGCACACCCACTCCTTTTTTCCCTCCGGTACTGGGGCGGGAGGAGAGAACAGGAAAATGACACTATTTCCAGAAAGACCTAGCTGACATATGCATCTGCCATGGTTTGTTGTAAGGAGTTTTCTATGGTCTGGGTATGGATGGGTGATTGGGTGACCATCTCAACAGGCTTTAGTAATGTGTGACAGTTTCTCAGGATCCCTAAAGAGGAGTGACCCCATCCTCAGGATGACCCCCATGGGCAACCTGAACTATACTCATGTGAGGCCTAGGCTTTTGCTATTTGCTCTGATGCTCTCCAGTGAGCCCTATCCCCACCTCATCATTTCAAGGAGGCTCATAACCCTTGAATCTGCCGACACAAGTAGAATCTATTTTCTATACTTCTAGGAGTGGGACATTTAAAGGGATGGCCCTTGTTCCCACTTGGTCCATTCATCTCTTCTCATCATCTCCCCCAGGGCTCTTTCTTCCTAATCAGAAGAGATGTCAGTCTGCCTTTCTTGAAGACACTCCCAAGTTGTACAAATGAATCTCTCCAGTTCCTGCCCCTTCTACTTGTCTTGGAGCTTACTCCCAGTCCCCACAAAGGGACATAAGGAAAATGAGACATCTCTATTCTTCATAATATTTTCCTATTTAAAACACCTTCTCCTTCCCTCAAAGTCCTATACTAGGAGATGGTATGGGCATCTGGGATGGGGTCAGAGGGATGCTGGGAGGTTGGAGTTGTTGGTGGTATGGGACCTGCTGAAAGTATTGCCTCTTAGCCAGTCATTCTGCTAAGCTGCCATCCCCAATGGCTGGCCAGTCTCTGCTCTTACATTGTGGGGAAACTTGAGGTTTTTGTTTTCAGCAGTAAAGTTGTTATCAGTTCCAACTAATATGAGAAAACACTCCCACTTGGCACCTATCTTCATCCTGTTACATAAATATCTCCAGTTGCTAACTTTTAAAAAAAAATATTAACAATTCTAGTGCTTTTGGGGGTGTGATTTTGCAGCCTCTATGAATTTCTGTTTTTCTAAATATTTCCATGTTTTGGTTTGGGAAACATGAAACCTGAGGGAAGTTTGCTGTTTTTTCCTTAATTGTTTAGTTCATTTTCAGTCTGTTATCCCTGGCCTTAACTCTTGGAGTGTCAACCATCATATTCAAGTTCAGGCAGAGGGCAGAAGATGGGAAGGCCAAGGGCCCGCTCCACCCCTTTTAAGGAGATGTTCTGGAAAGATCATGTAGGCCCTCTGCTGAGGTCAAAACCCAGTCCCAAGGCCCGTGCAGCTACAGGGGAGGCTGGGAGAGGCAGCCCGCTGGCTGAATGCGCTGCTGCCTCAAATAACCTGATGACGATGTAGCCAGCTGCAAGTCTCCATCACACCCCCAAAGCACAAAAATTCCAGGTCATCCTTATAGTTTATTTTATTAAGAAGTTTCTCAAATTATTTTTCATATTAAAAAGGCAACATCTATTCATTAAAAATAAAAAATAGAAAGGCAACTGTAAAGTATTCCCATATAAATCTACCTATTAGAAGCAATCACCAAAGCATACAACTTTCAGATTTTTTCCTGTGTGTGTCCATATGTCTTTTTTATAAGAATGGGTTATATATCTACATCTCTTAGGTCTGAGTCCTGAAAAATAGCTAATTTAGGGGATCATTGGGGATTTTCATACTTCTTTGAAATATTCTGTAACATGTTTAAGCAATCCACCTATTGTTAGACATGGAGATTATTTCAACTAATTTTCTTTCACTAGGCATTTAAAATGTTTCTAATTTTTCATTATCATATACAGTGCAAAGCTGGAATAAATTTTTGAAAATTAATTCCAAAATAAAATATCCAAAGAATAAGGAAAAAAATAAAACTTACTGCACTTAAAAAAGACAGGGAAAGGAGACCAAAAAACTGCACCAACAATACATTAAGGGTTGCAAGACCTCCCTTCTAGTCTGCCAGAATGCTTAATACATGAAAAACCAATGGTCAAGAAGCGTTCATTTTTTACCAAAGTTATCTTACTGGCCAAATTACCTCCGATCAGATTGCTTTTGTTCCAACTGCCTAAAGCCAAATCACCTGCACCTGGGTTAAATAATTGACCTGTTCTGGAAGGTACAAGGGCACCCCACTTAACCTGCACCCCTTCAGGGAAGTGTTAGAGTGAAGCTGGCAGAATGCACTGGTGCCCTTTTGAACAGAGAAGGTACACTTGGAAGACTTTTCTGTTTCCTCATCTTTCGGGTTTTGCTCAAATAAGATTCCAAAAAAGAATTAGAGCACCTTCAGAATATTAATTAGAGGTTTCCTGACAGTTTTCAGGTATAAAGAGAGGACGCCCAGCAGATCCACCTGGCCCTGATTTATGAGAAATGAGGAGGCTTTCATGGGCATCCTCTTGATTCCTGGGCGAGGAAGAGAGAATACACCACTGCTTTCCTGTAGTTTTTCTCAGGATTTCTCTGAAATGAAATTAAATGTTATATCTCGTGCTTACATACATGGATTCACTCCTCTGAGGGCCTCTTTCCTTGTGAGACACTAAAATAACATCTTATGACAATAACGGCCCGCTCCTTTGTCCTTTTCTGCCTTTACCTCATTCACCCCAGCAATAGGGCCCACTCCAAAAGAAAGTAAAAGCCAGTGTGAGGGAAAAAAGGACCACCCTGGGACACATCCATCAGATAGACACAGCTGAGCTCATGTGGGAAAAAAAGGGGTGATTCTGAGCACGGCCTGTGTACCCAGGATCCCTTAGGGACTGAGTTCTGTAAAAAGCTCAGTGCCCTGAAGATTTGAGAGGGCACCTTTGTAAATACCAACATTTTTGTTTATATTTCAGTCATTTGAGATTTTTTTTTCAAAATACAGTTTATACTTTCCAGGTTTCTAAACAGAATTTTTAAAATATAATTAAGCCTTTTCTTGATGGGGGCCACCTTATGAAACATCATTTTAAACACTTATTGAGAGTCAAATGTTTGTGCCCTAGGGATGTAAACATGAGTAAGACAAAAACCCCACCACCAAGAACGCATAGTCTAGTGGGAGAGACAGAGAATTGCTCAACTACTTACAAAACTTCCTGATAATTAAATGGATTATGAAAAGGATGGTTTGGAAACACAGGAAGTGACATCTAACTCTTCCTGACTTTCAGAAAGGGAAATGTTTAGAGATAAATTGATCTCAAGGATTAAGTAAGAAATGCTTCTTTTGGTTCAAAAATGGTTCAACAATGATGGAAGAACATTTCAGGCAGAAAGAAGCACATGCAAAAACCCAGAATTTGAGGACATGTTTGGGGGAACTTCCTATGGTTTGAGATAGCCAAGAGGTAGTATGCATTGGTGAGTGGCAGGAATGTTATCAACCAAGTCTCAGAAGGCTAGTGTGTCATGCTAAAAGGTCTAGTTATGACCCTTGAATGCCTCTCAAAGAGATAAAATAGATAAGCTTGTAATTCTCTTGGAGGATTTTTAAAATCGAATGTCATTTACACATGGCATAAAATAAAGAAATATTTTTGAGTTAAAAAATAGTTTTAGGGCAGTAGCTTACAGACTATTTTACAAGAGTCACTTTTAATAACTGTCTAATAATATTTAAGAGGACAAGTTTCTTCTTTGTTCCACTAATAGGCAACATGTGCTTCTTAATTTACCTTGTTAATTACGTAAGTAAAAGTACAATTTCTTGACCAGTACATTTACCATTAACATCTTGTATTGTGGGTGTATTTTGAGATTGAGCACACCTAATATAGAACGATTTTGACTACATTTTACAGTAGTAAAAATAGATTAAAACTGCTTTCATGACCTAATGTTGGAATGCTTGCCTTTGCTATGAAAAAAAAATCAACCGGTTTATTTTTGAAACATTCATGTTTGTTTCTAAATGGTGAAATTAGGAAAGGGCTTCAGGCTGCCCTTTCCCAGGTCTTCTAACCAAGAACACTTTGTAGGTATTAATGATCTTTATACCAAGTAAACTAGACACGAGATTACATGGAACAGTCACAAGTATCAGATATTCTTTGATATGCTATATAACAAGTGTTGCTATGTTACTGAAACTTCTAGATCTGATGAAATCATCTTGAAGAGATTTAGCGAATGCTCTTTTTATGTTTTTTTTTTAATTCGTTTGTTGCATTTTGACATGAGAACCTAAATTTGTCCCATCTTTAGCCATTAATCCATTATGGGTATAAATTTTAAAATATATAACCAAAAATACAAACAACTTAAAATAGTGTACCAGCAAAAACTCCCACTGTGGCTATCAGTGGTCCCCTGATATCCCAGAGAATACTAGCTTCAAGAGTTTTCCTTCTTCCCATCTTATTAACCACAGTGCACACCCTCTTAGAGGGGAGCAGATGCCTCTACTTTCACAGGTGGGAATAATTAAGTAATTCTAACATTCATATTTCAAGTTCCGAAAAACAGAATCTGAAACAGGAAATAAAAAATCTTTAAGGGCATAACCCCCTAGGACATTTGCAACATTCCTTGGTTGGGAAATACTGCTACTGAACAATTTTAAGCATAATTTGGTCGCGTGTTAAAATAATCTCTCTGGCAACAGCTGCTGCTGCTAAGTCACTTCAGTCGTGTCCGACTCTGTGCAACCCCATAGACGGCAGCCCACCAGGCTCCCCCATCCCTGGGATTCTCCAGGCAAGAACACTGGAGTGGGTTGCCGTTTCCTTCTCCAATGCATGAAAGTGAAAAGTGAAAGTGAAGTCGCTCAGTCGTGTCCAGTCTTCGTGACCCCATGGACTGCAGCCCACCAGGCTCCTCCATCCATGGGATTTTCCAGGCAAGAGTACTGGAGTGGGGTGCCATCACCTTCTCCGCTGGCAACAGCAGTGGGGAATGAATTAAAGAGTGGTAAACCTGATGCTAAAGAGGCCTGATAAATGGTTACTGATGATTCCAGCAAGAAGTAAGAAGGGTTTACACCTGGGCAACAGCGGTGGGCAGTGGATTAGCAGATCAGATGAAGAAGAAAGATCTCGAAGTTACAACAGTTCGTCTACAATTTTATAAACACTGATGCACTTGGGCCGCCTGAAGTGTGTAGTGCTGTTTGTCCTAAACTAATGGCCCCCATCTTCTATGGGGAGCAATAACCATGCGTGCTGGGAAAACTATTTCTAGGTGCATCCTTGAGGGTGTTTCTGAAAGAGATTAGCATCTGAATTGGCAGACCATAGCCTCATCAGCGCAGCTGGGCATCATCAATTCTCTTAAGGACCTGAAAAAGACCAAAAGGTGGAGGAGGGGTGAGTTCACTCTCTGCCTGAGCCCAGATATTTCTCTCTTCCCACTTTTGGAGGTCAGTGCTCCTGGTTCTCAGGCCTTCAGACTTGGATTGATCTCCACCACTGGCTTCCCTTGTCTTCCAGATGGCAAGCTATGGGACTCCTTGCCTCCATAATCACGTGAGTCAATTTCTAATATATATAGGTTTTAAAAATATTTATTTATTCTGGCTGCACTGGGTCTCTGTTGCTGTGCACAGCCTTTCTCTAGTTGTGGCAAGTGGAGGCTACTGTCTAGGTGCAGCATGCGGGCTTCTCATTGCGGTGGCTTCTCCTGTGGAGTACAGGCTCTAGAGCTCAGGTTCAGTAGTTGAGGCACACGGCTTAGTGCCCCAAAGTATGTGGAATCTTCCAGACCAGGGCTTGAACCCATGTCACCTGCCTTGGTAGGTGGATTCTTAACCAATGACAACCAGGGAAGTCTAATTTTATGTACATTCAAATATATTTATTTGTTTATATGTATTTATTTATAAATATCCTATTGGTTCTGTTTCTCTGGAGAACCCTGCCTAATACACATGTATTTTTCCATATTTTACTTGCCATCACAACAGCATAGTGGGAGGGAAAATATTAGAAGTAAAGACACAACTGAAAAGGAGAGGCTGAGTTGGGGATGAGAATGCAAACAGGAGACACAGCTTTCCCAGGAAACAGCATTAAACAGACTCCCAAGAATGGAGTCCTGGAAGGTAGCAACAAAGTTCAGTACTCTAAATGCCTGTGTCCCTCCCTAAGGCCAGCTGAGTCACCACAGAGGAGAGGAAATGATAGAGAAGTTCCAAATTCCACAGAAGTGGGTCAGTGAAGAGCTCCTGGAAGCCCATGCTCGCCCTGGTGTGTGCAAATCCTGAGTGACCACCCAGCCTTTAGTCCTGACTGCTAGGTTGTCCTACCTCATCTGCGAGGCAGGAGGTGACCTCATGTGTCCTCGACTCAAGCAAGACCTAGTCACGTGAGGCTACAACTTGTAATTCTTCCTGGAAGCTTCCAGAAACAGAAGACTGTTCTTATTCTAAAATCCTAACAGATTGAAGAGGATCGTCTCCTGGTCACACTGACAGTCCTCCCAGTAAAGGGATTTTTACTGAAGCACCATTGTTCTCTGCCGCATGTTCAAACAGATAATTCCCTAGAAAGACAATTTCTTCTCTGGGCTATTGCAAACTGCCTTTCTGCTCACCCTTCCTCATGATCAAATTAACCCTCACTCCCATGGAGAGAACCTACTGCTACACCAGGGCAGAGACTACTAGCTGACTACCCAACATCCATTCCCCTCCTTCACTAGTGACAACTCTGATCTTATCTTGGGCTGCATTGGGCCCAGCAAAAAATGACATTTCCCAACTTTCCTTGCAGATTGGGCTACCAATGTGACTAAGATCTGGCCAATGAGAGGAAGCATATATGCATCCCCAAAGAAAACTCATTAAAAGGACTTGATTCAATTGAAAGGTTTTTTGCAAATCCTCCCCTTCATCGTTCTTGTTCCATTGGAAGGTAAACAAACTGGTTGGAAGTCCATCAGCTAAGACCCGGGAGGTGACCCTAAGGATGTATACTGTATGCTAAGGATGAAGGAGTAGAAAAATAGAAGGCTGAGGTCCCTATTGTGTTTAAATGATGGTGGTCAAAACAGCTCCTGACTGAAATGCCAATGAGTTCTAATAAGTTTAGAATGACTCTTTACTCTTTTCCATCTTTTTCTTGTGTCATGTGTTAAAGAAAATGGCTGTTTTAACAGGTGTTAATGGTTTTTCCTGTGGTCATGTATAGATGTGAGAGTTGGACTGTGAAGAAGGCTGAGTGCCGAAGAATTGATGCTTTTGAACTGTGGTGTTGGAGTCCCTTGGACTTCAAGGAGATCCAACCAGTCCATTCTGAAGGAGATCAGCCCTGGGATTTCTTTGGAAGGAATGATGCTAAAGCTGAAATTCCAGTACTTTGGCCACCTCATGCGAAGAGTTGACTCATTGGAAAAGACTCTGATGCTGCGAGGGATTGGGGGCAGGAGGAGAAGGGGACGGCAGAGGATGAGATGGCTGGATGGCATCACTGACTCGATGGATGTGAGTCTGAGTGAACTCCGGGAGTTGGTGATGGACAGGGAGGCCTGGCGTGCTGCAATTCATGGGGTCGCAAGGAGTCGGACACGACTGAGCAACTGAACTGAACAGTGATTAACACCTACTTTCTTCTCTCAGTTCAGTTTGGTCACTCAGTCATGTCTGACTCTTTGCGACCCCATGGACTGCAGCACACCAGGCTTCTCTGTCCATCATCAACTCCCAGAACTTGCTCAAACTCATGTCTATCGAGTTGGTGATACCACCCAACCATCTCATCCTCTGTTGTCCCCTTCTCCTCCTGCCTTCAATCTTTCCCAGCATCAAGGTCTTTTCCAAGGAGTCAGTTCTTCGCATCAGGTGGCCAAGGAGTCAGTTTTTTGCATCAGGTGGCCAAAGTATTGTAGTTTCAGCTTCAAAGTCAGTCCTACCAATGAACACCCAGGACTGATCTCCTTTAGGATGGACTGGTTGGATCTCCTTGAAGTCCAAGGGACTCTCAAGAGTTTCCTCCAACACCACAGTTCAAAAGCATCAATTCTTCAGTGCTCAGCTTTCTTCACAGTCCAACTCTCACATCCATACATGACCACTGGAAAAACCATAGCCTTGACTAGATGGACCTTTGTTGGCAAAGTAATGTCTCTGCTTTTTAATATGCTGTCTAGGTTGATCGTAGCTTTTCTTCCAAGGAGCAAGGGTCTTTTAATTTCATGACAATAGTCACCATCTGTGGTGATTTTGGAGCCCAAAAATAAAGTCTGTCACTGTTTCCATTGTTTCCCCATCTATTTACCATGAAGTGATGGGACTGAATGCCATGATCCTCTCTAATAATCCTATAATCTTTTCAGCATTTGAGATTGAGTTTTACCCAAATTTATATATTGGAAGCAATTAAATAATGTCTATTATTATGTTTATTTTTTTAAATTAACATGTATGTACAGTTCTATGGATTTTAACATATATATTGATTTCAGTAGCTGCTACCACAGTCTAGATACAAAATAGTTCTGTCACCCTCAAAACAGTGGCTTCTGTTATCTTTGTAATCACACCTTCACACCACCTGTAATCTGTTCTGTCACTATGCTTTAGTCCTTTCAAGAATATCATATAATGGAATAATACAAAGGATAATCTTTTCATAGTGGCTTTTTTGATTTAACATGATGTCTTGAAGACTATGCAGGTTGTTACATGTATCAGTAGATTCAGTTCTTTTTTGTTGCTGAGTAAAATTCAATTGTGTGGACATACCATAGTTTGTTAGTGATCCATCTTTTAATGGGTTATTTCCAGCTTTGGTCAACTTTCAATAGAGCTGCATGAACAAAAGTTTTTATTTCTCTAGGGAAAATACCTAGGAGGGTGACTGTTTTTATACACTGTGCATACAAGACCTTTATATGTGATTTACAAATATTTTACCCTAGTGTGTGGTATGTATTTTCATTCTGTTAACATTAGAGCAAAACTTTTAAATTTTGAAGTCTAATTTATCATTATTTTCTATTGTGTATCATGCGTTGGATTCTTTGCCTATCCTAGGTCTTGAAGACTTTCTCCAATGTTTTCCTATAAAAATTCTGTGGTTTTATGTTTCACACTTAGATCCATGATCAATTTGACTTAATTGTTGTGTAGGTGTGAAGGTTATGGAGCTTCACATGTGGTGCAGTGGTAAAGAATCCGTCTGCCAGTGCAGGAGATGTAAGAGAGTTGGGTTCAATCCCAGGGTCAGGAAGACTCCCTGGAGTAGGAAATGGCAACCCACTCCAGTATTCTTGCCTGGAAAAATCCCATGGAGAGAGGAGCTTGGCAGGCTACAATCCATGGGGTCACAAAGTGACGGACACAACTAAATGACTGAGCACACACATACAAGTGTGAAGGTTAGGTTGAATTTTTTTTTTTTTTTTTTTTTTTTTTTGCACATAGACATCCAGTTGTTCCAACACTATTTGCTGAAAAGATGTTTTCTCCTTAGTATTGCCTTTGAACCTCTTCAAACATCAATTGATCATATTTGCGTAAATCTATTTCTGATCTCTCTATGCTGTCTCACTGCTCTGTTGTGTGCCTCTTCACCAGTACTACACTATCTTGATTTCTATAGCTGTATAGTAAGTCTTAGAATAATATAGTGTGATTCCTCAAACTTTATTTACTTTTACTAAAGTATAGTTTATTTACAATGTTGTGTAGTATCTGTATAGAACAAAGTTGATTCAGTTACAGAGATACATTATTTTTCAGATTCTTTTCCACTATAGTTTATAATATTATATACTAGTTTTCTGTGTTATGTAGTAGGACCTTGTTGTTTTTCTCATTTTATATATAGTATTTTGCTTCTGCTAATCTGAAACTACTAATCTATCCCTTCCCTTAACCTTTCCCCTTCGGTAACCATAAGTGTATTCCTATGTCTGTGAGTCTGCTTCTGTTTTGTATATAAGTCCATTTGCAACATTTTTTTAGATTCCACATGTAATGATATATTTTTTTTCTCTGTTTGACTTAGCATGATAATCTCTAGGTCCATTGATGTTGTTTCAAATGGCATTACTTGACTCTTGTTTGTGGCAGAGTGATATTTCATTGTATATGTATACCACATCTTCCTTATAGATTCATCTGTTGGTGGACATTTAGTCTGTCTCCATGTCTTGGCTGTTGTAAATAGTGTAGCTGTGAACACTAGGGTGCATGTATTTTCAAATTAGAGTTTTCTCTGGATATATGCCCAGGAATGGGATTGCTGGATCATATGATAACTCTATTTAGTTTTTTTGAGTAACCTCTATACTGTTTTCCATAGTGGCTTCATCAATTTACTTCCCCACCAACAGTGTAGGAAGGTTCCCTTTTCTCCACACTCTCTCTAGGATTTGTTATTTGTAGACATTTTGACGATGGCCATTCTGACCCACATGAGGTGGTATCTTGTAGTTTTGATTTGCATTTCTCTAATTAGCAATGTTGAATATCTTTTCATGTGCCTGTTGGTCATCTGGATGTCTTTGGAGACCTAAATGTCTATTTAGGTCTTCTGCCCATGTTTTGATTGGGTTGTTTATTTTATTTATTTATTTATTTTTGGTTATTGAGCCATATGAGCTGTTTGTATATTTTGGAAATTAATCCCTTGTCAGAAAAAATACTTAAAAGTATTTTCTCCCAGTCCATAGGTTGTTTTTCTATTTGTGGTTTCCTTTGCTTATAAGGTTGCTTAGGTCCCATTGATTTATTTCTGCTTTTATTTTTATTGCCTTGGGAGACTGACATAAGAAAACATTCAGTTCAGTTCAGTTGCTCAGTCGTGTCTGACTCTTTGCAACCCCATGAATCACAGCACGCCAGGCCTCCCTATCCATCACCAACTCCCAGAGTTCACTCAAACTCATGTCCGTCGAGTCGGTGATGCCATCCACCCATCTCATCTTCTGTCATCCCCTTCTCCTCCTGCCCCCAATCCCTCCCAGCATCAGAGTCTTTTCCAATGAGTCAACTCTTCGCATGAAGTGCCCAAAGTACTGGAGTTTCAGCTTTAGCATCATTCCTTCCAAGGAACATCCAGGACTGATCTCCTTTAGAATGAACTGGTTGGATCTCCTTGCAGTCCAAGGGACTCTCAGGAGTCTTCTCCAATGTCACAGTTCAAAAGCATCAATTCTTCAGTGCTCAGCTTTATTCACAGTCCAACTCTCACATCCATACATGACCCCTGGAAAAACCATAGCTTTGACTAGACAGACCTTTGTTGGCAAAGTAATGTCTCTGCTTTTCAATATACTATCTAGGTTGGTCATAACTTTCTTTCCAAGGAGTAAGTGTCTTTTAATTTCATGGCTGCAGTCACCATCTGCAGTGATTTTGGAGCCCAGAAAAATAGTCAGCCACTGTTTCCCCATCTATTTCCCACGAAGTCATGGAACCAGATGCCATGATCTTCGTTTTCTGAATGTTGAGCTCTAAGCCAACTTTTTCACTCTCCTCTTTCACTTTCATCAAGAGGTGCCGGGAGCCAGCATGAGGAATTCCGCACGTGGCAAAGGTCATGAGGAAGGAGGCTTGGCATACGCAAAGGCAGGATCGAGACTCAGGAGTCCCCCTGGAAATTCTCGAGCATCTACCCCCAAAACCAGAGTCTGCCTACTTTACTGCTTTGTGCTCTCACCTACACCTCTGACTTTACGAGGGGCTGTCCCCTAAAAAGAGTTAACTTACAGCTCCAGTTAATAAAGTTCTGGGCGTGACAAGAGTGTTTCAACCTACAAACTCCTTTGGAAGTCCTCTAGCCTGCCTGAATAGGTTCTTCTGGCCACATGTGATTGTTCAGAGCCTCCCAACCGTGAGAGACATGAGATGTTCTAAACTGTCTAAATACATATTCCTTTGAGCAGTTAAAAGATTGATTAGAAATTGTATTGGTGAAGGGTTTTTCACTTGTTGGGCCAATGTTTGCTGCTAAGTTTCCATATCCCTTACCTACTGTGTCCCTGGCAGTGTATTGATTAATGTAATTGGTGTATAGGAATGTAAGTAGTAGCTTTAATGTTTGTAACCTTGGACCCTTGAGTTAATTCTTTTTCTTGTTATAGCCCACCACACCTTTGCCCTATAGGAATGCAACTTTATCTAATGCTTTCCGAGGGTGGTGCCTGATTTTAGAATAATCACCTTTAGAGAAAAATAAGTTTTCTGAAGAAAGGATCTTAAAATGTTGACAGGACCCCTGGCCAGAAGATAGTGTAAATCACCTAAACTTTTGCATATGATAAGTTTTCAGGAAGAAAGCCTGGCTTTGATTAGGATCAAGGACTGCTGTCCTTGCATGACTCTACCCCTTCCCCCATTATCCTCTATGCACAACTTAAGGTATAAAAACTACTTTGGAAAATAAAGTGCGGGCCTTGTTCACTGAAACTTGGTCTCCCCATGTCGTTCTTTGTCTCAACTTCTGGCTGAATTCCCATCTGGAGCATGGAGGCTCGTCAAGCCTACTAATTATGCCTGGGCTTCTAAGATCTGACCAGGAAGGCCTTAGTGTCTCCTCTCCTTCGGGAGAGCGGGGGGACGCCTGCAGCCTACGTAGGTGACATAAATTCCTTGCCTTGGAATTTTATTAACTTTTCACATAAACCAAGTTATTCAGCCTCTTTTCTCCACTGAATTTTCCTGATGAGCTATCCTTATTCTATTACTCTTTATATCTCTAATTAATATTTAATTAAAGTGATTTTATCCAGTTCGATGACACCATCCCCACTTCTAATTCCCTGGATCCACTGGGGCTGGACCCCGGCAAAGAGGCTTTTTAGTTCCTCTTTACTTTCTGCCATAAGGGTGGTGTCATCTGCATATCTGAGGTTATTGATATCTCTCCTGGCAGTCTTGATTCCAGCTGTGCTTCTTCCAGCCCAGCATTTCTCATGATGTACTCTGCATAGAAGTTAAATAAGCAGGGTGACAATATACACCCTTGATGTATTCCTTTTCCTATTTGGAACCAGTCTGTTGTTCCATGTCTAGTTCTAATTGTTGCTTCCTGACCTGCATATAGGTTTCTCAAGAGGCAGGTCAGGTGGTCTGGTATTCCCATGTCTTTCAGAATTTTCCACAGTTTATTGTGATCCACATAGTCAAAGGCTTTGGCATAGTCAACAAAGCAGAAATAGATGTTTTTCTGGAACTCTCTTGCTTTTTCCATGATTTGTGTCAGAGAATGTTTTGCCTAAGTTCTTTTCTAGGAGTTTTATGGTATCATGTCTTATATTTAAGTCTTTAAGTCATTTTGAGTTTATTTTTGTGTATGGTGTGAGGGAGTGTTCTAACTTCATTGATTTACATGCAGCTGTCCAGCTTTCGCAACACCACTTGCTGAAGAGACTGTCTTTCTTCATTGTATATTCTTGCTTCTTGTGTCAAAGACTACTTAACTGTAGGTATATGGGTTTGTTTCCAGTCTCTCCCTTCTCTTCCATTGAGTCACGTCTGTTTTTGGCCAGTACTATGCTGTTTGGTTACAGAAGTTTTGTAGCACTGCCTGAAGCCTGGGAGGGCATGCTGCCAGGTTTGGTCATTTTCCTCAGCATTTCTTTGGCAATTCTGGGTCTTTTGTGGCTCCATATAAATGTTAAGATTATGTGTTCTAGTTCTGTGAAAAATTTCATGGGTAACTTGATAAGGATTGCATTAAATCTGTAGATTGCTTTATGTAATATGGCCCTTTTAACAATACTTTTCCAATCCTAAAGCATGAAATATCTTTCCATCTTTGGATAATCTTCAGTTTCCTTTATCAGTGTTCTACAGTTATGCCTGTGTAAGTCTGTTACCTCTTAGGTTAGGCTTATTCCTAAATTTTTTTTTTTTTTTGGTTGTGATTTTAAAAGTTTTTTTTTTAACTTTTCCTTTGTCATATTTCATTGTTAGTGTTAAGAAATGTGACAGATTTATAGAAATCTTGTATCCTGCTACCTTGCTGAAATCATTGATCCGTTCTAGTAGTTTTCGTGTGAAGTCTTTAGGGTTGAACTATTTCTTTTGCAAAATTGTTTTGGTTAGACTAGTTTCTTTGCATTCTATATAAGTTTTAGAATAAGCTGTCCATATCTACAAAATTTTCATATGAAATTTGTATTGGAATTATATTTGTACATTAATTTGTAGAGAGCTAACATTTTTACTATGTTGAGATTTCCAACTCAAACAAGGTTTATATCTGCATTTTTTTAGGTCTTTTCTTTCATGAGTTTTGTAGTTTTTCAGTGTACAAAATCTCTACATGTTTTGTTAGATTTGTACACCAATATTTCTTTCTGTCTTTGTCTTTTGGTGGGGGGTCATGGCACAGTGGTAAAGAATCTGCCTACCAGAGTAGGAGGCACAAGAGATGTGGTATGATCCCCAGGCCAGGAAGATCCCCTGGAGTATGAAATGGCAACCTGCTCATGGCAACCTGCTCCCGTATAAGTGCCTGGAAAATTCCACGGACAGAGGACCCTGGCAGGCTACAGTCCATGAACTCACAAAGAGTCACAATCATACCAATTGGTAAAGAAAAAAAACTTTAACAAAATGCAGCATTCAATCATGATACAAATTCTTGATCAACTAGAAATAGAAAGTAATATTTTCAACCTGATAAGAAAAAGCTATAAAAAAAAAAAAAAAACTGGATTGCTAACATCATACTTGTGAAAAAATGAATGTTTTCCTTTTAAGATCAGAACTAAGACTGGGATATCTACTCTCCTCATTCCTAGTCAACATGGTACTGAAATTCAGCTAGTGCAATGAGAAGAAAGACTGTATGATCATATGGTTTTTTTTCCTTATATTTTTAATATGGTGGATTGCATTGATTGCTATTTGAAAATTGAATCAGTCTTCTTGCATTACCAGGATAAAATCCACTTGGTCATAATGAGACAGATAAATAGCCAGATGGGTGGTGGATAGATAGAATGTGCTGGATTTAATTCTATAATACCTCACTGGAAAATTTTGCACCTATGTTCATAAGGGATATTGGTCTATAGTTTTCTTCTAATCTCTTTCCTAGCTTCGAAATCAGAGTAATTAAGTAATCATACAATAGATGGGAAATATTCCTTCCTGTTTTTTTTCTTTTTTTTTTGGAAGAGAGAGTATAAAATTGGTGCTATTTCTTCTCTAAATGATTGATAAAATTTGCCAGTGAAACTATTGAGGCCTGGAGATTTCTTTTACAGAAGGTCATTCATTATCTATAAATTCAATCTATTTAGTACTTATCAGGCTATTCAAGTTGTTTTATTTTGGGTGAGTTTTTATAATTTGTGATTTTCAAAGAACTATTAAAAGTCCATTTCATCTGAATTGGTTGAGTTTCTATCTCTAGAGTTGTTTTAGTATTCCCTTATTCTTTGCAGGGTCTGCAGTGATATCTTTTTCATCCCTAGGTAATTTGTTGTGGGGTGACCAACCATCCCAAATTGCTCATGAATGGGGAATTTCCTGGGATGCAGGACTTTCTGCTAGATCTGAAAGGCAGTGATTATTATCCTCTTTTTTTCCCCATCACTTTTGGCAGTCTTACTGTAAGATTGTTGATGGGAAAAAAAAAATGTGCAATCTAAAAGTTGAAAATTAATGTGTTACTCAATGGACTTACTGAGGTCTTAAAGTGATGGAGAGAGTCTCTCAGATAGCTCTGAGAGGTATTGTTCCAAAGTGGTGAGGGAGGTATCAGGATATAGTGAAGCTTTTGCACAGAAACCAGGTAATCCAAACATTTACTTTTAATTAAGGAAAATCAGACATCTCACATTAATGAACTCAATGCCTTTATATGGGAAGTAAACCCAGCAAGAGTCTGGATTTATGGGAATTATTCCCTTGAATGCACCTTAACTATCTGGGGCCAGTATCCTATGCTCTTCCATCTGAGTATCCTCACGCTGCATGACTGAGGGTGCCTGCAGTGGCTGATGGCTTGATGGCCTCATATCTTTTGTTTACTGATATGGCAGGTGACCTTCTTTGTCCACAAGTTTATGAATATTTATCAAAACCAGGTTTTTTATTTTATTGATTTTTCATTTTACCTGTTTTCAGGTAACTTCTACTTTTATCTTTATTTCTTTCCTTATGCTTGCTTTGGGTTTATTTTGTTGTTGTTTTCCTAGTTCCTTAAGATAGGAGTCGAGATTATTCATCTGAAACACTTATTTTCTAATATAAGCATTTAATGCTATAAATTTCCCTTTATCTCCTGCTTTAGTGGCATTAAACAAATCTCAAAATGTTATATTTTCATTTATATTCAGTTTAAAATATTTCCTACTTTGAGACGTTCTTTGATACATGGATTATTTAGAAGGGTTTGATTTTTCAAATGTTTGGGGATTTTTCTAATTTTTGTTACTGAATTCTATTTTAAACCCATTATGATTAGAGAATGTACTTGTATGATTTCAATTCTTTTTATCTGGTTAGGGTATCTTTTGTGATCCAGAACATAGTCTATCCTGGAAAATGTTTCAAGTGTACTTATAAAGATAGCTAAACTCCAGTGCCTGCCTACCACTGAATTAGCAATGGGACATCTGGTAAATCCCCCCTCTGACAAGGCCCTCTGTTTTCATTGTCTATAAAATGAGAACAGTAAATTAGATCATCTCTAAAAGTTCCCCTCTATCTTTAATATGTACCCCCTCACTTCCATAAGTAAATAGGAATTCAGTTCAGTTCAATCACTCAGTCGTGTCCAACTCTTTGTGACCCCATGAACTGCAGCATGCCAGGCCTCCCTGTCCATCACCAACTCCCGGAGTCCACCCATACCCATGTCCATTGAGTCGGTGATGCCATCCAGCCATCTCATCCTCTGTTGTCCCCTTCTCCTCCTGCCCTCAATCTTTCCCAGCATCAGGGTCTTTTCCAATGAGTCAGGTCTTGACATCAGGTGGTCAAATTGGAGTTTCAGCTTCAAAATCAGTCCTACCAGTGAACACCCAGGACTGATCTCCTTTAGGATGGACTGGTTGGATCTCCTTGCGGTCCAAGGGACTCTCAAGAGTCTTTTCCAACACCACAGTTCAAAAGCATCTATTATTCTATGCTCAGCTTTCTTTATAGTCCAACTCTCACATCCATACATGACCACTGGAAAAACCATAGCCTTGACTAGATGGACCTTTCCTGGTAAAGTAATGTCTCTGCTTTTGAATATGCTGTCTAGGTTGGTCATAACTTTCCTTCCAAGGAGTAAGCATCTTTTAATTTAATGGCTGCAATCACCATCTGTAGTGATTTTGGAGCCCAGAAAAATAAAGTCGGACACTGTTTCTACTGTTTCCCCATCTATTTGCCATGAAGTGATGGGACCAGATGCCATGATCTTCGTTTTCTGAATGTTGAGCTTTAAGCCAACTTTTTCACTCTCCTCTTTCACTTTAATCAAGAGTCTCTTTAGTTACTCTTCACTTTTTGCCATAAGAGTGGTGTCATCTGCATATCTGAGGTTATTGATATTTCTCCCAGCAATCTTGATTCCAGCTTGTGCTTCCTCCAGCCCAGCATTTCTCATGATGTACTCTGCATAGAAGTTAATAAGCAGGGTGACAATGTATAGCCTTGACATACTCCTTTTCCTATTTTGAACCAGTCTGTTGTTCCATGTCCAGTTCTAACTGTTGCTTCCTGACCTGCATATAGGTTTCTCAAGAGGCAGGTCACGTGGTCTGGTATTCCTATCTCTTCCCGAGTTTTCCACAGTTTATTGTGATCCACACAGTCAAAGGCTTTGGCATACTCAATAAAGCAGAAATAGATGTTTTTCTGGAACTCTCTTGCTTTTTTGGTGATCCAGCAGATGTTGGCAATTTGATATCTGTTTCCTCTGCCTTTTCTAAAACCAGCTTGAACATCTGGAAGTTCACGGTTCACGTATTGCCGAAGCCTGGCTTGGAGAATTTTGAGCATTACTTTACTAACATGTGAGATGAGTGCAATTGTACAGTAGTTTGAGCATTCTTTGGCATTGCCTTTCTTTGGGGTTGGAATGAAAACTGAACTTTTCCAGTTATTAGATAGCTTCTATCTGCCATGAGTAACAGAAAAATTGTATTTTTATCTGCTCTGGAATGAATGGATGTAGAAAATACAACCTGCTCATAAAGACCTTTAGTTACCCAGAAGCCATGGCAAATTTGATCAAGTGCATATCAAAAATTCCTTTCTACAAGGCAATTTCCACAACTTAATAATGTTAAGTAAGGGGATATAGGAGAAGGCAATGGCACCCCACTCCAGAACTCTTGCCTGGAAAATCCCATGGACGGAGGAGCCTGGTGGGCTGCAGTCCATGGGGTCACAAAGAGTCAGACATGACTTTCACTTCACTTTCACTTTTATGCACTGGAGAAGGAAATGGCAACCCACTCCAGTGTTCTTGCCTGGAGAATCCCAGGGACAGGGGAGCCTGGTGAGCTGTCTATGGGGTCGCACAGAGTTGGACATGACTGAAGCGACTTAGCAGCAGCAGCAGCAGCAGCAAGGGGATATGAATTTGTCCATTTATTCTTCATCTAGAAAGTACAACCTCCTCATTCTCTTGCCAGTGAACCTAGTGGTACAATTTCTATTTTGTTCTGGAATCACAGAAATGATTCCATTACCTCTTTGTGAAGCAACCTATACGCAGCCCTTTATCTCTTCCTGGTCCATTTTCAGTTCAGTTCACTCAGTCATGGCTGACTCTGCAACTCCAAGGACTGCAGCACGCCAGGCATCCCTGTCTATCACCAACTCCCAGAGCTTTCTCAAACTCACGTCCATCGAGTTGGTGATGCCATCCAACCATCTTATCCTCTGTTGTCCCCTTTTCCTCCTACCTTCAATCTTTCCCAGCATCAGGGTCTTTTCTAATGAGGTGTCTCTTCATATCAGGTGGCTAAAGTATTGTAGCTTCAGTTTCAGCATCAGTCCTTCCAATGAATATTCAGGACTGATTTCCTTTAGGATTGGCTGGTTGGATCTCCTTGCAGTCCAAGGGACTCTCAAGAGTCTTCTCCAACACCACAGTTCAAAAGCAGTGATTCTTTGGCACTCAGCTTTCTTAAAGGTCCAATTCGCATCCATACATGACTACTGGAAAAACCATAACTTTAACTATATGGATCTTTGTCAGTAATATCTCTGCTTTTTAATACACTAAGTCTGTCATAGCTTTTCTTCCAAGGAGCAAGCATCTTTTAATTTCATGGCTGCAGTCACCATCTACAGTGATTTTGGAACCCTCCAAAATAAAGTCTGTCACTGTTTCCATTGTTTCCCCATCTATTTGCCATGAAGTGATGGGACCAGATGCCATGATCTTCGTTTTCTGAATGTTGATTTTTAAGCCAGCCTTTTTCACTCTCCTCTTTCACTTTCATCAAGAGGCTTTTTAGTTCCTCTTCACTTTTTGCCGTAAGGGTAGTGTCATCTGCATATCTGAGGTTATTGATATTTTCCCCAGCAATTTTGATTCCAGCTGTGCTTCATCTAGCCCAGCATTTTGCATAATGTACTCTGCATATAAGTTAAATAAGCAGGGTGATAATATACAGCCTTGACGTACTCCTTTCCCAATTCAGAACCAGTCCGTGGTTCCATGTTTGGTTCTAACTGTTGCTTCTTGACCTGGTCTATCTTAATAGCCATTTTGTTCTCAAATATTTCACCAGTATCACACTCATGAAACCTAAGAATAAATAAAAAGGATGGGATTTCAGAAATATATCCCAGAGCATCTCCATGAGTAAAAAATTGAAGAAGTCAGAGAAGTGAGAATGAAAAGGAGAGCATCAGCTCCAGTGGAAAGCTTATGAATCCTTGTCCCCATAACATGAACCTCAAAGGCAGGGTTTTATGTCTCTTCTATCATCCTACATGCCATTTTTGGGGACTCATGTTGCCTTGCCAAAAGCAGGCATTAAGAATTTTAGAAGGAACACTCACTTATTAAATGTCATCTGAAATCAAGAGACCAATCTCTCCCTGAAAAGGTTCAGCAGAGAGAGCTTACAACCAGGACCCTCTGGACATGGTGGAAAGCTTAACCTCAGGCACACATGACGGTAAGGGCCCGCAGAGGGCAGCAGTGTGGCAGGAATATGGAGGCAGGCCTGGAGAGGATGAGGCCAGTGGAAACTCTATCAACAGGAAACCATTGCGCTCTGCTCTTGGAAGAGCTTAACTATGAGCTGGAGCTTCACAAAATAAGGTGGGAATTTTCTTGAAGTTCAGATTTTTTTTAAAACGTTTTTATTATGAAGATTTTCACAAATGTGTACACACACACACACACACACAAAGTAGAGAGAAAAACATAGTGAACACATGTATCTATTCTCCGGATTCATCATTTATCAATATTCTGCCACACTTCCTTACCTACACCTATCTTCTTTCTTTCTTATGTTAGAGACAACTGGAGTTTAAAATTCCAGGACATGTGTTCTAGAGGTGAGATTCTGTGGATAGTCCCGCCCTGGTACAGTCCCACATTGCCCTTGAGGACCCCGGTTTCAATCCTTCTGCTCTGACACCCCTCGGTCATAAGCTAACCTCAGGATGGCAAGATGGGTGCCGCACTTCTAGGAATCATGTCAACATTCAGGCAGGAAGAAGATCCAGGTAAAGAGATGCATGCTAATAGGCCACTTTTTGCATTAGAGATGAAGACAGGGTACCAGGGGAACAGTAAAATTTGGGGTCCAAAAATAGGCTTTCCAAACCACATAAGAAATAAGGGAGAGTACCAAGAAGTCCAACTCAGGAAAAAAAAAAAAAAAAAAAAAAACGTGCTTTTATTGATTACTTCTTACAGCTCCAAATAAGACCAGGCCTTTATACAAATTATCTCATTAAATCTCCACAGCAACCCAATTGAGTAGGTGAAATAATTTTACAGATGATGAAATGAGACCTTGAGAAACCTAATAGCTGTCTCAAGGCTGCAGAGCTGATAAATGGTGGCTCCAAAGCCATCCCCTTTAGCTGCTCTCATTTCCTTATTAGTGATCTGCTCTGAGATACAGTAAATGTCCCTCATTGAAAAATCTATAATCCTTCCCATCGAAACCCACTATTATATATACATGATTCCGAACCCAGGCACACAGAAGTGCACATTATTCTTGTGGCCATTGCAGAATGCTGCCACCAGGCTGCTGGTCTATCTGTATCTACACCGGCACCCTCTGGGTAAAGGTCTGTGCTACCTCTGGGCAAAGGCTCCTGTGCCCAGGCACATCGGCTTAAAGAAATGGAGTCAAAACCTCTATAAAGTGATTGTTTTTCTGATCTTTCCAACAAAAGAAAATGCATGTAGATCCACTGGGGCTCAAAGTGACCTTCTGTCAAGGGCCTCTGAATTGTCTTCAAAGAAAGAAAATATTGCTTTGTGTACAGCACTTGGGATGGTTTAGTCATGAACTGCACATAAAAGCAAAGATAAGAGATCTGATAAAGTCCAAAATTCTTTTTTTAACATTTTATTATAAAAGTTCTCAAAAGTACACAAAAGAAGAGAGAATAATATAATGAATCCATGTGCCCATCCTCTGATTCAACAGTTACTCACTTGTGCTGCTTGCTTCATCCATTTCTTTTTATCTGTCTTCCTTTTTTGTGAATATTTTTCTAACTGGTTCTCCTGATCAGGTCATTTTGCCCCTAAATCTTTCTATATGTATGCCTAATAAGTAGACATTTTCTTTGATAAACACACAACCATTTTCACAAGCAGTGGTATTAACACCCACTCTATATTCAAATTTCCAATTGTCTCAAAAATCTTTTAATCATTGGTTTCTTCAAAACGGGATCTAAACAAAATCAAGTCACTGCTTTTGACTATTAGTTTGCTTAAATCTCTTCTAAGCAAGAGTAATGTTAGCATCTAAACAACGTCAGCAAGGTTTGACTTCAACTTCTTCAGCTCCTCAAACATGTTCTCTCTCATTTCTAAGCTTTTGCATTTACAGTGCTTTCTGCCTGAAATATGTTCCCAACCTTGTCCAGCTTTCAGGTCAGATGTTCTTCCTTCTATGTAGTGGGGCCCTACCAGAGCTTCTCTTATTAAATGCAGAGTCTGATTTAACACTTCTGGGGCAGGGAATGAGATCCTGAATTTCTATTTTTTTCCTTTGTTTTTTTTTTCTTTCTGGCTGTGCCATACAGTATGTGGGATCTTAGTTCCCCAAATAGGAATTGAACCTGTGCCCCCTGCAGTGGAAGTGTGGAGTCTTAACCACATGACCAGTGGGGAAGTCCTGAGATTTTGCATTTCTAACAAGCTCTGTAGTTATAGCAATGTTGCTGGTCTAAGGACCATTCTTTGAGTAGTAAGAGATTACAGTATTCCCTGCTTCCTTTGTCAGAGTGCTTATCACACTGTATAGTAATGGCCTCTTTGAATATCTGTGTTCCCTCTAGACCAAGGGTGGGCAAACTACTGGAGATTTTGGGACACAACCATGCCCTTTTGCTTATATCTTATATATGGCTGCTTTCAAGGTATAACAGCAAACTTGAGGAGTTGTGAGAGAGACAGTATGTCCCCAAAAGCCTAAAATACTTACCTTCTGGCCCTTCATGAAAACTTTCCTGACCTTGCTCTAGACTGTAGTGCAGAGGTGATGGTTTTTCACTCGAACATCTGAGAACCCAGCCCAGGGCTTCATTCTTACTTGTTACTCAAGAAGTAGTTGTTCAGTCACGAATAACAGTGGTATCTGACAGTAACTGAGAGTTTGCCATATGCCAGGCACTGTCCTAAATGCTTTACATGCAGCGTCTCATTTAATTCCCACAACAACCCTGTGTAGGAGATAGAATGTTCCCACATTTCAGAAGAAACAAAAGCTTAGAGGTTCTTGTCCTGCCCAAGTTTAAAGTACCAACAAACCAATGTAATGTGACTGCTACATTTGAAAGAACCAATTGAAAATGGTGGCTGCAGAAAGCCAGGCAAAGATATTTATCCTGGACCCACTTGGGACAGCCTGGGTCAATCTCTGTAAAATGGCTACAAAGGGACTGGCTAAAAATTCAAAACCTCCTTAGTGTCTACATGCACATATGTTAGGTCAGTTGCACATATACACAAACACCCAAAAGCACCTTCTTTGTAATAAAGACTACTCAATTATAATGGGCCCTGGTAACTCTTCTAAGAGCCCAGAGCAAAATCAGCACTTAAGAGGATAGCACTATGAGACCAAAAACCGCCTGGGGGTGCCTTTCCCTTTGTAGTTCTTTCTACGAACCACCCAAAACTACCCCAGTAGCACCTTCCCCAGCCCTAAGCCCCTGTCAGCACTTTTAATAAGAGACAGTTACCTGGAAGGATTAAACACATAAAATCTGTTAAACTTGAGAACCTCTATTTTTATCTACATCACCTAGCACCAGGATTCCTACAGATAGAGGGGTGGCAACTAATTTAACCTTTATTATTTTGTTAAAAGCCAATGGATTAAGGGACTTCCCTGGCCGTCCAGTGGTTAAGACTCTGTGCTTCCACTGCAGGGGCACATGTTCGATCCCTGGTCAGAGAACTAAGATCTGTATCCCGGATGGCCAAATAAATAAATGAATGTTTTAAAAAATAGCCAGTGGGTTGAAGTGACTTAGCCAGTGTTTCCTGGACATAGTAATAATTCTAGGAATAGAGTGTATATGTCTTATGTCCCAAGGTCGTAAGAAAGAGAAAGGATTAGAGATAAACACAGGGAAGGGTGAGCGAAAGGATAAAAATGTGTGTGAGATAGATAATAGCCTAGCAGAGAAGAACTGAGAGGAAAAAAACCTTTGATTGTGATCCTAATTTGTATATTGATTCCTATATTTGTTAAGAGTTTTGGGATCTTATTTTAAAAAGAAAACCTGAAGTATACATTAAGGAAATTCTTGAATCAACTATAATAACTAAAGAAACTTTAATTTAAAAATTTATTCCTGCACTCTCCTTCTGAGATGGCCCACTCTATCTATCTGTGGACTGTTTTTCTCTCTAAATAAATCCACTTCTTACCTATCACTTTCCCTTTCATTGAATTATTTCTGCAATGAGACCTCAAGAACCTCAATTTCACCAGGAACAGGAGGGCGATGTGTCCAGAGAGGGCAGGAAGCCCCCCAACACCCCCTCTGTCCCCATCCCCTTCCTTACACATCTCTTCCATTTGGCTGTTCCCATGCCTTTATAATAAACGGATACCAGTAAAAAAAATTATTCCTATTCTTAATCTGAGGAATAACCCTGACATCTTGTCTCAAAACTCCCATTTAAATAAAGCATTTCCCTGACCTTGTAGAGAAATCTGTTTTGCGATTCTAAATATTAATCTCCATCAGAAATCTAAGATTTGACAATGAAGGAGTTGAGGTCTGGAAACAATCCTATGTAAGGACCTCCTTGCGATTAAATTTGACTGTCTTGAGTCTGTTCTCTAGGAACTCCGTGAGGAGGCAAGTATGAAGACCTAATGTTATAGGTTAAAAAGGAATCCCTTGGACTTTCACCTCAGACAAGATAGAGTAGCAGGGACTTGTAGAATAATCCTCCAACCTAAAACAACCAGAAAAATGGACACAAATATAAAAAAATATATTCAAGGCACTGTACATCAGAAAATGACAGTCATCCCAAGAGATGCTGAGCCCTGTAGTCACCCCAGATTATTGTCCTAAAAGAGTTCCCAAGCTGTGGCTTAGTGAGAGGGAACCCAAACAGCCTGGCAGAGACTCCAGATTTGAAGAGATGGAGCTGATCATGTGATGAGACCAGATCAGTTAGAGCTGGCAGGACAGTACCAAAACCAAACAGGAGAGAGCTATAGAGAGACAGAACCCTGCAGCTCTTCAAAGGGTCTGCCTTCAGAACTCAGCACATGCATGTGAGCAGATTATTGAAGGCCAGGGAAAGAACTGCTTAGATGAAAGAGTGAAGAACCTCAGCATTGATAAGGAAATAGACTGATTACTCAGAGGGATCTTGGGCCCCTCTGATCCCACCTAAAGAATTTTAAAAGCTAAACCTTAAAGGATCAAAGTGTTTCCAAGTAATTTGCATCTAAAAACTAAGTTCAAGAATATTTTTAGAAAGACAAAAATATCCCACACTCAATGTAAAATTCACACTGTCTAACATCCAGTCAAAAATTAACAGCTTTACAAAGAAGCAGGAAATATGATCCATAGTAAGAAGAATCATCAGTTCATCAAAACTGACCCCAAACTGACACAGAAGTAAGAATTAGCCAACAAGGATATTAAAACAGTCATAACTACATCCCATATGTTCAAAGAGTTAGGTAGACATATGGAAGAAATAAAATGGCCCAAACTGAACTATTATACAAAAAAACCTGTAATGTATATGGTAAAAAAAAAAAAAAAAGCTGGATGAAATTGATGGCATATTAGACATCTCAGAAGAAAAGACTGAACTTGAGCATAACAGTAGAAGCTACCAATGAAATAGAAAAAGTGAATTTTAAAAATGAGCTGTGAGAAAGCCTTGAGTAAACTAACCATCATGCAACTCAAATCAAAAGGTAGAAATTGTCAGATGGGTTGGAAAAAGTAAGGTGCATATACGCTACCTATAAAAAACATCTACTATAAGGTTAAAAGTAAAAAGATGGAAAATATTTATCATGTTGTACTAATCAAAAGAAAACTGAGTGACTAGATTAATATCGGTAATATTCACAGCAAAGCATATTACCAGTGGTAAGAAGGTCAATTCATAGTGATGAAAGGATCATTTCATCAAAAGGGTATCATAATCTAATAAAAGAGCTTCAAAATAACATGAAATAAAAGTTTGTAGAGGCAATTCCCTGGAAGTAAAGTGGTTAGGACTCTGAACTCTCACTGCCAAGGGCCCAGATTCAATCCCTGACTGCGAAACTAAAATCCCATGAACTGCGTGGCCCACCCAAAATAAATAAGTAAATGATGATTTTAATTGTTAGAACTTCAAGGAGAAATAGACAAATCCATAACTATAGTCAGAGATCTTAAAGCCCCTTTGTCAATAACTAGTAGAACAAATAGAGATAAAAATCAGTAAAAATAGTAAAGACTTTGAACAACACAATCCCCAATTTGACCTGATTGACACACCCCCAACAATAGGAGAATTCCCATCCTTTTCAAGTGCACAAGGAAAATCTACCATGCTAGACCAAATTCTGGGCCATAAAATATGTCTTAATAAATTTAAAAGCATCCAAGTCATATAAAGGTGCTCTTTGACAACAGTAGAATAAATTACCAAGATCTCTGGAAAATCTTCAATTATTTGAAAGTTAAATACTACTAAATAATCCATGAGTCAGAGAAGAAATCAAAGAAAAACTAAAAAGTAGTTTGAACAAAAATGAAAATACAGCATATCTAAATTTGGGGACTGTCACAAAAGTGTCCCTTCGGAGGAAATTTATAGCTTTAAATGCCTAAGTTAGAAAAGAATAAAGGTATCATACCAATGACCGATTTTCAGCTCAAGAAACTAGAAAAAAAATATTAGTAGAAATGAAACAAATATTAAAATCAGTGAAATAGATAACAGAAACACAATAGAGAAAATCTGTAAAGCTAAAAGCTAATTCTATGAGATGATCAATAAAACTGATAAGCATCTAGCAAGACTGATCTGCAAAAGAAAACACAAATTACCAATATCAAGAGTGAGAGTAGCTATTTCATTAAACATTCTATAGATAGTAAACAACTAATAAGGAAATAAACAACTTTGTGATAATAAATTTGGTAATTTAGATAAAATGGACCAATACGAAACCTACTCAAAAAGACATAGACAAACTGAATAGCTGTTTATCTATTAAAAAAAAAAAAAACAAACTTGACTTTGTAATTAAATACCTTCTCACAAAGAAAAATCCAAGGCCAGCTGGCTTCATGGAATATTTAAGGAAGTTCTACTTAATATTTGAGGAAGAAATAATATCAATTCTATACAAACTCTTCCTTCCACAAAAGGAGAGGAAGGAATATATCCCAACTCATTCTACAAGGTCAGCATTACTCTGACACCAAAACTCAGATTACAATTTAAAAAAAAGTCTACAGATCAAAATCTCTCATGAACATGCTTGCAAATATTCTAAACAAAATGTTATCAAACTGAAGCCAACAAGACAGAAAAAGTACAATACATCATGACCAAATAGAATTCATTCCGTGAATGAAAGATTGGCTTAACATTGGAAAATTAATTGATGTAATTCAGCCTATTAGCAAATTTTTTAAAAGTTAGTTAAAAAGAAAAACTACACGATCATTTTAATAGATGCAGAAAAAGCATTGACAAAGTCGATTATTTTAAAAAAGTCTATTATTAAAGTCTATTATTTTTAAAAAAGAAATCTTCAGCAAATTGAAAATTGAATTTTCTCAGCCAGATATTAGTAATCCAGAAGAACTTACTGGTAATATTATTCTTAATGATGAAAGACCGAATGTTTTTCTCCTAAGATCTAGAAGAAACAAAGATATCTGCTCTTGTAAAGTCTTTTCAACATTGTACTATTGTGTAAGTTTATTCAAGTCAGTACAGCAGGGGAGGAATAGGAAATAAAAGGCATCCAGGCTGAGAAAAGAGAAGTAAAATTATCTTTATTTATAGACAACATTCGGTACAATTGTTTAGAAAATCTGTTGGAATCTATTTTTAAAAGCTACTAGAATTAATAAGTGAATTTAGCAAGATTGCAGTATGTAGAGCCATATTAAAAATAATAATGTTTCTATTCCCTAGAAATGAACATTCAAAAACTGAAATTTAAAAAAAATTATCATTTATAATAGTATCAAACATGTGAAATATCTAGGAATAAATCTGACAAAAGATATTAAAAACATGTACATTAGAAGCTATAAAATCAGCTGAGGAAAATTTGCCATAAATGAATAAAGAAATATGCTTTGTTCATAGGTTGAAAGACTCAAAATTGTTAAGATTTCAGTCTTCCCCAGGTTGTTCTATAGATTCAATGCAATTCCTATTCAAATCCCAGCAGGGTTTTTTTGTTGTTGAAATTCACAAGCTGATTTTAAATTTGACATGGTAATGCAAAGGTTCTAGACTAGCCAAAAATAACTTTGAAAAAGACAAGTTTGGAAGGCTAATACTACCTGATTTCAAGACATGATAAAGCTTCAGTAATCAAGACAATAAGCTATTAGCATAAATACTGGGAAAATAAATGAATGGCAGAGAATAGAGTTCAGAAATAGGCCTACACATATATGGACAGCTATGTTTTGACAAAATTGCTAAGAAAATTCGGTGGAGAATGGCTAATCTTTTCAACAAATGGTACTGGAACCACTGGATATCCATAACCAAAATGTAGAACTCCAGTCCTCTACCATACACAAAAATTAACTTGAATGGATTACAGACCCAAATACAAAAACAAACTATAACATTTCTAGAAGAAAACATAGCAGAAAATCTTTGTGACTTTGGTTCAGACAAAGCTTTCATAGGCATGATACCCCAAGCATAGTCCATAATAGCAAAAATTGTAAATTGCACTTCATCAGAGTTTAAAACTTCTGTTCTCTGGAAGACACTGTTAAGAGAACAAAAGAGTAGTGAAAGACTGAGAAAATATTTGCAGAGAGTATATTTTATAAAAGGCTTATACCTAGGATATATAAAGGACTCTTAAAACTCAAAAGTAAGAAAACAATCCAATTTTTATGAGAAAAGAATTTGAATAGGCATATCACCAGAGAAGTTATACAGATGGCAAATAAGCACATGAAAAGATGCTCAACATCATCAGTCTTTAAGGAAATACAAATTAAAACCTCAAGGAAATACTACGGCTCAGCGTTAGAATGGCTGAAATTAAAAAGTGTGACCATTCCAAATGTGACAAGAGTGCAGAGAAACTGGAACTCTCCTATACTCCTGATGGGAAATTAATCATACAATCACTTTGGAAAGAGTTTGGCAGTTTCTTTAAAAAAGTTAAAATATACCTAATGTATCACTCAGTCATTCTAGTCCTTTGTATTTACCCAAAAGAACTAAAAGCATATGTCCACACGAGACTTATACAGAATTATCCATGAATGTCCATAGCAGGTAATAGATCAAACTGGGAAGCAATACAAATGCAAATCAGCAGGTAAATGAATAAACAAATGGTAGCACATCTATACAATGAAAAAGGCAATAAAGTATTAATGTAAACAACGTGGATGAATCTCATAATAATTATGCCAAATGAAAGGAATACACACAGTATAATTCTATTTATAGAAAAATTCAATAAATAGTGATAGAAAGCAAATCATCTAACACAATATTGTAAATCAACTATCAATTTAGTTCAGCCCAGTGGCTCAGTCATGTCCAGTTCTTTGCGACCCCATGGACTGCAGCATGCCAGGCCTCCCTGTACATGCTCCAACTCCCGGAGCTTGCTCAAACTCACGTCCATCGAGTCGGTGATGCCATCGAACCATCTCATTCTCTGTCGTCCCCTTCTCCTCCCACCTTCAACCTTTCCCAGCATCAGGGTCTTTTCCAAGGAGTCAGTTCTTCGCATCAGGTGGACAATGTATTGGAATTTCAGCTTCCTCATCAGTCCTTCCAATGACTATTCAGGACTGGTTTCCTTTAGGACTGACAGGTTTGATCTCCTTGCAGTCCAAGGGACTCTTTAGAGTCTTCTCCAACACCACAATTCAAAAGTGTGTCAGGAGTCACACTTTGGGAGTCAGTTTTTTTTATAGCCCAACTCTCACATCCATACATGACTAATGGAAAAGCCATAGCTTTGACTAGATGGACCTTGGTTGGCAAATCAACTATACGTCAATATAAAATTTTTTTAAAAGAGATAAACACCCCCAAAAAAAGAAGAAAAATCAGTTTTCTACAGGGGCAAGGGCCAAGAGGAAGGATTTAGAAAGAGGAGTGAAGTAACTTTAGCAGGTGATGGATATGCTCAGTATCTTGATTGTGGTGATAATTTCATAGGTGTATTTGTATATCAAATTTTATTTTAATAAAATTTAAAGTGCACATGTACAGTTGATCATGTGCTAATCATACTTCAATAAAGCTGTCTCTTTTCCAAAAAAAAAAAAATCCCTTTTTTCAAGTTAATACACATCAGATAGATAGGGGTATGTGCAGGTCACTAAACAAAGCTGAATGAAATTGATAAACTTGTCCCTGGAAATACAGTGAACTAGATGCAACTTCTTTGAAGCTTTCCTTCCTGGCTCTACAGGGCTGTGTTTCTCCTTCCCTGGCATTCTATGGTATTCCCTGCTTGCTTGGTACTCAGGATTCTCCATCCCACTTCCAAAAGGGATTGCACTGCAGTAACTCCTTCTCTTGTCTTTTTCTCTCTCTTACTCCTCCTGGAGCCTATTCGCAACTTATCTGCCAGTTTGGGAAGGAAATGATTTACTAATTCACACAAAATGGTGAAAAGAAAATTGAACAAATGGACATTAAAAGCAGCTCATCATGCTATCTCCTTTAGCTCTGCCTCCCTCAACCCCTGATGATATTTGCATTTCAAAAGAGGCAATTGCCTTTATACAAAATGCTGTAAGTGGAATTTGAGGCAGCATCAAGGAAATACTTTGGGGTACCAGGGATTTGCTGGCATCCGTTTCATACTTTAAGTCAATCTCTGTATAAATAATATTCCCTATGCCCTCTTCTCATTGGTTAAAACAAATTTATTTAGAATCTGTAAAAAGGATTATTTCAAAGCTTTGGCCATTTTTCTCTCTCATAAATATACATGACTTTGCATTTGTTGTTTCCAGATGTTACTGGAATCTATGAGGTCAAAATACCACAAGAAATGCTTTCCTAACTTCATAAAGCAAGAAGTTTCAGAAATCTCATCTTCAGAGGCTTGGTCCCAGGAGAGCGCTAACCTAACTCTCAGACAGTGAATTAAATAATGGATGTGAGCCCTACACAGTGCCTGAAGTGTTTATAAGATATTCCAAATTCTCAGAGACCCTGGCATGCTGCAATTCATGGGGTTGCAAAGAGTCGGACACGACTGAGCGACTGATCTGATCTGATCTGATCTGTGCCTAGAGAGATAACTATGTCTCTAAGATGCCAGTGTTCCTTCTGGGACTGAAATAGTTGAAAGATATTTATTGTAGGACTAATATGTGTCAAGGCCTTCCCAGGAAGCTCAGTGGTAAAGAACTTACCTGCCACTGCAAGAGATGCGGGAGACTCAGGATCCCCTGGAGAAGGAAATGGCAATCCACTCCAGTATTCTTGCCTGGAAAATCTCGTGGACAGAGGAGTCTGGTGGGCTGCAGTCCATGGGGTCACAAAGAGTCAGATACAACTGAGTGAGCACCAGCACATTATGTGTTGAGCCCTTTGTTGAGCAATAGGAACCCACTGATGCTGAAGCTGAAGCTCCAATACTTTAGCCACCTGATTCGAAGAGCTGACTCTTTAGAAAAGACCCTGATGCTGGGAAATATTGGAGGCAGGAGAAGGGGATGACAGAGGACGAGATGGTTGGATGATATCACTGACTCAATGGACATGAGTTTGATCAGGTTCTGGGAGATGGTGAAGGACAGGGAAGCCTGGTGTGTTGCAGTCCGTGGGGCTGCAAAGAGTTGGACATGACTGAGCAACTGAACAACAAAGGAACCCATGGCCATCATGGTTCAGAGGTGGGTTCCTGAGCATCACTGCCTGGGTTCACATTCTACCTCTTTCTTCTATATTAGCTCTGCAAGCAATTTAATTTCTCTGTCTCATTTTCCCATCTATAAAAAGAGAATAACAATGTTATCCTCCTCACAGGGCTGCTACAAATATTAAATCTCTTAGTACATGTAAAGTAAGATTATGATTGTGCTTGTCATATGGAGAAGGTTCAAAAACTTATCTCCGCTTGTATCTGTATGCTGCTGCTGCTGCTAAGTCGCTTCAGTCGTGTTCGACTCTGTGCGACCCCATAGACGGCAGCTCACCAGGCTCCCCCGTCCCTAGGATAGCTCTTAGAAAATTCAAACACAAAATATCTACGTCTGAGTTCTGTTCCCTACTCCCACCAAAATGCTGTTTTTCTGTTTTAGCTTTTTTCATCTCAAAAGAAGTGACATCTATTATACCACTTGTAGAGCCAGAATCCCAGATAACTACACTGTTAGTATAAGATTAAGCCATCCTGCCCCAAGGAGGAGACCATAAGGAAAATCAACTGTCTTGGAGCAGGGAAAGATCACAAGGACTACGACCAGGGATATTTTGTAAAGACAAAAGGATTAGTTCGCCAGGAAGACATAGTAATTCTAAATTGTTTTGCACCTCATAATAGGGTTTCAAAACAGAGGATGCAAAATTTGACATAACTGAAAGTAGAAATAGTCAAATTTTCAATCATAGCTGAAAATGTTAGCACCATCTTTCAATGATAGGTCAAGCAGATTTTTAAAAATCAGTAAGAATACAGAAAATATAAACACTATCAACAATGCAACCTAATTAATATTTATAGATCACAATGACCAAAAATGGTAGAATATGCTCTGAAGTGTGCATGAAACATCCTCCAAAAGAGACTACCTTCTGGGCCATAAAATAATAAAAATATTCATAATATTGAAATCATATGGAGTATGTGTTTTAAGCACATGGAGTTCAATTAGAAATCAATAAACTATTATAAAAGCTCCACATTTTAAAAAATTATACAATGTACTTCTTAATGACCCATGAGTCAAAGAAGGAATCTTAAACTAGAAAATATTTTAACTGGAAGAATACTGAAAATACAACAAAATTTGTAAGATGCAGCTTAAGCACTGCTTAGAGGAAAATTTATAAATGCAGATTTTTAAAAGAAAAGGAAGATTTAATATAATGATCTAAGATTAAGAGTTAGATGCAGAAGAACAAATTAAGCCCAAATCAAGCAACAGGAAGAAAATGATAAAGAGCAATAATTTTAAAATGGAGAATAAAAAAATCAACGAAAATTTTTAAAGTCAAAAGTTGGTTCTTAGTAAGATTAGAAATATTTTTTCTTTAAATGTTTGATAGAGTGCATCAGTAAATCCATGTATGCCTAGTATATTTTTTACGAAAAGGTTTTTAACTGCAAAAAGTTCTCAAATAATAGAAGAAATATTCCCCAACTTGTTTTTTGAGACCAACATAGCTATAGCAAAACTAACAAAGATATTAAAAGAAAGAGAAACCACAGAGCAATACCACTCATGAATATAGTGAAATGGTAATCCTCTATGAACAAGTGGGTTTTAACCAAAATAGTTTGATGGAACATTTTAAAACAAAGCAGTATGAGTTAGCAAATTAATAGACTAACAGAAAAACATAATTATCTCACAGATACAGAAAAAATAACATTTGACAAAATTCAGCATGCATTTATGATAACCTACTATTGCTTACCATACTCAGTTGTGTCCGACTCTTTGCGACCCTTTGGTCTGTAGCCTACCATGCTCCTCTGTCTGTGGGATTTTTTCAGGCATGAATACCGAAGGGGGTTGCCATTTCCTTCTCCAGGGGAACCTTCCCAACCCAGAAATCAAACTCACATCTCCTGTGTCTCCTGCCTTGCAGGCAGATTCTTTACCCACTGATCCATCAGGAAAACCCATTTATGATAACAACTCTCATAAACCGGGAAAAAATGTGAAGTCCCTTAGTGTTACAGTGGGCATCTACAAAAAATCTATAGAATGATGGTTACACAACAATGTGAATGTTAACGCCAATAGACTACACACTTACAAATGGGTAAAATGGTAAAATTTGCAGAGAACCCCTATCTCTGCTCTGCTCTTAGAGAACCCAACCTAAGATAAACTATAATAATATCACATTAATGGACTTTAAGACAAAAATGCTTACTTGAGATAAAGAGAGTCAGTTCATCATTTTTTAAAAGATCCAATTTACCAGGAAGTTCTGAAAATATTAAATTTGTATGCATCCAATAATACTGCCTCAAAATAATTAAGGAAAAATGGACAGAACTGTAAGAAGACATATAATGATCCACTTATCTCAATAATTGATTAAAAAAACAGCAGTACCAAAAAAAAAAAAAATCACTAAAGATACAGAAGATTTCAACAACACGCTTTGGTTCAGTCATTCACCTTCTGTTCTTGCCTCCTTCCAGTTGCTCTAACACTGCTTTGTCTCAAAACAGGCTTAAATCCTTTAAAAAAGTACATTCTTCATACTGCTTGGTCAGTTGCTTCAATTTATATGCTTCCAATGAGAGGCACTTGACAGAGATTATAAGGCAGAAGAAGAAAAGAAGCCCCTTTTTCTTTTCTGTTTCTGATGGCACCTTCAGCAACAGCAGCAGCAATCCACGTGACTTCCGGTTGGTGGGCTCCTGCAACATCCGTCACCGTGCTTTGCACGAAAGAACAGCAATGGTTCTAATGGCAAAGTGGTGCTTTAGCACCCTGAGTTGTGCAGGGATCCTGGCTCTGGACAAAGTCATTCTAACTTTTTCTCCTTGAGGGGGTAGGTTGCTAATTGTTTTCTGCATTTGCTAAGCTCCCTGTTCCTGCCCCCCACCTTTTTTTTGCTCTTCTAGCACTTCTACGGAGAAGGCAACGGCACCCCATTCCAGTACTCCTGCCTGGAAAATCCCATGGACGGAGGAGCCTGGTAGGCTGCAGTCCATGGGGTCGCTAAGAGTCGGACACGACTGGGCGACTTCACTTTCACTTTTCACTTTCATGCATTGGAGAAGGAAATGGCAACCCACTCCAGTGTTCTTGCCTGGAGAATCCCAGGGATGGGGAAGCCTGGTGGGCTGCCGTCTCTGGGGTCACACAGAATCGGACACGACTGAAGTGACTTAGCAGCAGCAGCAGCACTTCTGATTAATTTGTGATAAATTCACTGTATTAAATTTTATGTTTAAAATACCTAACATGGTTTCCATCTCCCTGAGAGGATACTAACTGACAAAACGATAGCACTGCGCTCCACACTGCAGAATGCATTTTATTTTCAAGCACACGCTTTTCTGGCCTTGACCATTTACTGGGTCATACAGTAGTTGACTGCAAGAAGATCCAACCAGTCCATTCTGAAGGAGATCAGCCCTGGGATTTCTTTGGAAGGAATGATGCTAAAGCTGAAACTCCAGTACTTTGGTCACCTCATGCAAAGAGTTGACTCATTGGAAAAGACTCTGATGCTGGGAGGGATTGGGGGCAGGAGGAGAAGGGGACGACAGAGGATGAGATGGCTGGATGGCATCACTGACTCAATGGACGTGAGTCTGGGTGAACTCCGGGAGTTGGTGATGGACAGGGAGGCCTGGCATGCTGCGATTCATGGGGTCGCAAAGTGTTGGACACGACTGAGCGACTGATCTGATCTGACAGTAGTTGAAATCATACAGAAAATGTTCTCCAATCACAATGCAATAAAACTAGAAATAAATTATAAAGGATACCTAGGAAAAACATTTGGAAATTAAGGAATGATAACAAATGATTCAAAGAAATAATAACAGCTAACACACAACAGCTTTCACATACATTGCTCCTACTGTGTGCCAGGTTCTATTTAATCTGCACAAAAATCCACCTTGGGTAGCCATTATTTTCTCTCATTTCTACAAACAAAGAAATCAATACTCCCAAGGAGTGAAGTGATTTACCCAAGTTGATACAACCTGGAGTGCTACAGTCAATCAGTAAATCCCTAGATTCCACAAACAATCAAAATTCTATACTGTTTCTCATCATAAAAGAAATTAGAGCTGTTTAAAGTTGGATAATCATAAAAATAACACTATATATTAAAACTTAAAGTGTAGGGCAAAACAGAACTTACAGGGATATTTAACTTTACATGTATATATATGTATATATATATATATATATAGTTAGAAAATGAGATAAAGATTTAGAAAAAGGTTAGCATTTCAAAGGAAATGGAACACAGAAAATAATAAAAATTAAAAAAACAGGAATCGGTACTTCCTTGGTGGTCCTGTGCTTAAGACACCAAGCTTCCACTCCAGGGGATGTGAGCCCCACCCCTGGTTAGGTAAATAAGATTCCCCATGCCATGTGGTGTGGCCAAAAGAAGGAAAAAACAAACAAACAGAAATCGATGGTATAGCAAATAGGATCAAAATCAAAAGCTGATTTCTTGAAAACTCATAAGATTGAAAAAAACCTCGAGAAAGATTCCTGAAAAAAGAAAGAAAAGGCAAAATCAGTAATATTAGGAATAAAGAGTGAGACATCAACTTTAGATGACGCCGTCATTTAAAAGATAGCAAGGTATTATAAACAACTGTGCTAATACGTATGAAATTTTAGATGAGTAAACATTTAGAAAAAAATAACTTACCAAAATTGACTCAAGAAGAAATAGAAAATCTGAATATTCTAAAACCATTTTGAAAATTAATCAATTTTTTGAATCCCATTAAAAAAAAAAACTTGGGTCCCAGATGGCTTCCTAGCTAGTTCTACTAAGGATATTTAAATATGAATAAAATAACAATCTTATGCAAGCTGTTGCCAAGTATAGAAAAAAGAATCTTGAAACCCAAACTTGACATGAAAAATACAAGAAAGGAAAATTACAAGCCAGTCTTTCTCATGAACAAATGGGAAAAAAATCAAAATATTCCCAAACCAAATCCAGCAAAGCCTAAAATCAAGACCACTTCATAAACAAGTTAGGTTTACTCCAGGAGTACAGTTCTGGGTTGACACATTTTCTTTCAGCACTTTGAAAAGCAGTTTCACTTCTTACTCCTGTCCATGACTTCTGTTGAAATATCCATAGCCACTTCTTTCCCACTAAAAGTATGTGTCGTTTTTCTCAGGCTGCTTTTAAGATCTTTTCCCCTTGTCTTCACTTTTCAGCAGTTTAATTATGACCTCTTTGGACATAGATTTCTTTCCTATATCTTTTTTGAGGTTCACTGAGCTTCTTGATGGAGAAGGAAATGGCAACCCACTCCAGTGTTCTTGCCTGGAGAATCCCAGGGACGGGGGAGCCTGGTGGGCTGCCATCTATGGGGTCGCACAGAGTCAGACACGACTGAAGCAACTTAGCAGCAGCAGCAGCAGAGCTTCTTGAATCTGTAGCTTTATGTCTTCTGAAAAATGTGGTACATTTTCAGCCACTATTTCTTCACTTATTTTTTTTCTGTACCACACTCTTTCTCTGCATGTTCTAGGACTCTGATGCCACAAATGTTACACTTCTAGGTCCCAGAGGCTCTGTTAATTTTTCTCCTAATCTTTTTCTCTTTCTAATCTATGTTGGATAATTTCTATTGGTTTATTTGCAAGTTTACTGACTCTTACCTTTGTCATCATCATTCAGCTATTGAATCCATCCCTTGAAATTTTTATTTCACATTTTGTATTTTTTAGTTCTAAAATTTCCATTTGTATTTTCCTTATATCTTCTGGGTTTTTGTTTTCGCTGAAACTTTCCATCTTTCCAAGAATATTCACCCTTACTTCTTGAAACAATTTGTAATAGCTACTTTAAAATTCTAATCAGATAATCTCCATATCTGTGTCGGTTCAACAGATGGTATTTGTTGATTGTCTTTTTCTATACAAATTGAGATTTTTCTTGTTGTTAATATGTCAAATTTTTAGATTGTGTCCTGGACATTTTGGATATGGTGTCATGAGACTCCAAGTCTTGTTTAAATCCTATAGAGAATGTTGACATTTTTGTTGTGGCAGGACAGAGACCTGTTTGGGTTCAGGCATTTGAGTTCTGACCAGTCTTCTGTAGAATGTAATTCCAGTGTCAGTTCTGATTTCAGTCTTTCCTGTGCTTTTCATATCTGTCCATCACGTGCGCCACCCAGTGGCCAGTCAGGGACTCAGGCGGTAGTCTCTCCGGTACTTCATTTTCAAGCTTATAGTGTGCTGTATAGAGTCAGGTCTATGTATACACAAAATGCAGGTGAACCCAGTAGCCTTACAGATTTTTTTCCCCTACTCACTTCCTCTCTGTTATATTTCTGGTACTTTCCAATTCTCTAGGGCCTTTATGGTCGTTTGGCCAGAAAACTGGGACTTTTTCGTTGGTCCCTGTTGTATATTTCCCACAACCGCGCCTATCACAGAGGCCACAAATGGTAGAAAGAGAAACAAACCAAAATAGAGGTGTATCTTACCCTCTTGGATCACAGCACCTGTGACCTCGCATCCCTCAGGTTGCGGTGCCTGCGGGTCCCACTGCTCCCTCTGTCATTGCCATTGCTCCCACCCTGACAGGATTCTCAGGGCTGGGGTGCAAGAGGACGGAGAAAACAGAGACATGGGGCATTTCTTAATATGTTAGGAATCCCCTTTCCCCCTTTTCAAGCCAGAACTAGAGGGCTTCTCCTGCCTCGGTGCCTACTGACTGGTTTCAGGCTGCCTTGAGTCTAGGCTGGGGGATAATACAGGAAAAGCAGGGAGGGGTTCATCAGTGATTTGGTGATTATTCGAATTCTTGTCTTCTTGGTATCATTTACTTTTTAGAGTCCTCAGATGTCAGTTCTAAGGATTCTTCCCAGGTTGTGTAGCTGCATTCAGGGGGAGAGACAAGGTACAGTGTCTACTCCATCTTACCAGAAACTCCGGCCCCTTCCTTCTTCCTCTTCACCTTCCTCAGGAGTCCAGGATGGCTACCAACATTCCAGTCATTTCCAGCGTGAAGGAGGAAGAGACAAAGAACACATGCCCTCTCTTTAAGGACACTCCCTAGAATCTCACGTACCCTTAGAACTTTGCCGTTAAGTTCTCAACAAACTACAGAGGGGGTTAGAAATGGTGTCTGTATTAAAAAGGAATCAAGAATTAATAAATTGGGGAATAAGTAGCAGTTGCTGTTTGAAGCAGCTGTTTTTAGTTCTTTCTAATTTCCTCTTCTAATCCTCATCTCTTGCTGCTAAGTCGCTTCAGTTGTGTCCGACTCTGTGCGACCCTATAGAGGGCAGCCCACCAGGCTCCCCCCATCCCTGGGATTCTCCAGGCAAGAACACTGGAGTGGGTTGCCATTTCCTTCTCTGATGCATGAAAGTGAAAAGTGAAAAGTGAAGTCGCTCAGTCGTGTCCGACTCTTTGCGACCCCATGGACTGCAGCCTACCAGGCTCCTCCGTCCATGGGATTTTCCAGGCAAGAGTACTGGAGGGGGGGTGCCATTGCCTTCTCCAATCCTCATCTCTTAAATATGTCTAAAGATATACAGAATTGAAGTCAAGTCTAACTGAATTATAGAAGACAGAGGATTATTGTTGAATAATCCAGGCTGCTCTGCATTTTTCTGCTAGGCTCTCTGCAGTACCCTGAGGTTTGTGAGTCAAAGAACAGGACTTTTTTCAATACCCCTCCCACCCATCTCCCACAGGCTTCAGTCAATCTTCAGAACTCTTTGGATTTCACTTGAGTTTGATTATAAGAAGATGTTGGCATAGGCTGGCCCTTTAACACTATTTTTCCCTTTTGTTTCCTTGAAACCTCTAGCTCTGGTTTCCTGCCTGGCTGAGAACCTCAACCTGAGGTAATTGGCCAGCTTGTTGACGTTCTGCTGGCCCTGAGGAGACTCGGGAAGAACATGTAGTTACTCTGATTCTTTTCCACAATAATGAGTAAGATGTCATATAAAATCAAAGAAAGGAACTGATAGGGAAAAAATAGAGTGTAAAGGAAGAATAAAACCAGAGGCAACTTATAGAATGAGAGATAGCATTTGCAAACCAGATGATTTGGATATTAATTCATTATCAGATATATGGTTTACAAATACTTTCTCCCATTCTATAAGTTGGCTTTTCATTTTGTTGGGTGTTTACTGGTACCCCACATTCCATGGGCTTTTCCCTCTCTTTTTCAATTTTGTCTTTTTGTTCCTCTTAACTGGGTGATTTCAAATGACTTACCATTTAGTTTGCAGATTGTTTCTTTTGCTTGATCAAGTATGCTACCGATGCTGTCTTTCGTACTTTTTATTTCATTCATTGTACCCCTCAACTCCAGAATTCCTGTTTGTTTCTTCTTCGTGATTCTACCTCTTTACTGAACTTTCTATTTTGTCCTTATATTGTTTTCTTGATTTCGTTGAGTTGTCTATGTTGTCTTATAGTTCACTGAGCTTCCTGAAAACAATTCTTTTGAACTATTTGTCTAGCAATACGTAGATCTTCATTTCTCTGGAGTCATTTACTGGAATATTATCGTGTTCCCTTGGTGGTGTCCTATTACCTTGATTTTTCAGATTTCTTGTATCCTTGTGTTAATGTATGCATTGAATGGGGCATTTACTTCTACCAGACTCTGTGGACTGGTTTCAATGGGGAAAGACTTTGCTGATGGGTATGGGCATGGGCACTGGCTGGGTGGGATGTGGCAGCTGCTAATCCAGGGAGGGCACAGGGCTATAGTCTCTGTGCTTGTCCCTCAGCTGAGGTCAGCCTTTGCAAAGATTACAGGGATCCTCTGCAGTCAATGTGGTAAGTGGCCAGAGCAGTAGTGAGGGCTATTGGGGTCTTTCATGGCAAAGGCTTCTGGGCTTTTCTGGATCTCTTCTCTCCCACAAGGAAGTTACGGCCAAGGAATGAACCTTGGCACCAAGTCTGGCTTTTGGATGTACTCCCAGTGGTGGTGGCACCAGGTACTCACAGAGTGGCTTTGAAGACAGAATCCGGGGCACAGGGGTGAGCAGAGGGCCTGTGGCTCTGTGGGCCAGGGTGCGGCACACCTGTTGCATCGGCGCCCTGGTTTCCACAGTGCTCGCAAGCTGGGGTCCAGAACCAGTGCAGCCGTGGCTCCTGAGCCCAGGGCATGTATGAGAGTGGGAGGTGGGTGTCAGCCCTGACCCTGGGATGGACAACAGTGGCTCCTTCCTGTGACAGGAGCGCAGTAGCAACTCCCTCTCCAGGGGGGGTCCATGCCTGCGGTGACTGTCGGTTACCTAGAAAAGTGGAGGTTACAGTAAAGAGTCCTCTGTGGAACAAGCCACTGGGGTGTGTGCCCGCAGACCTCCTCTGCTGCGAAAGCTGCAGGGAGCCTGTAGCTGTTGCTGGGGCTATTGAAGTCTCTTTCGGCAAAGGATGCTGGGCTCCATCACAGAGCAGAGCAGGCCACTAGGAACGACTGTGTCAGTGGGTATCACCGATAGCCTCCAGGCTGCTGCTTTGTTCTTGACCATCTCCAGACATCTCAGCTATGCAAATCTCCCCAACAATCCTTTCTGTGCAGTTATTCTTCATGTGTTGTTGTTGAAGATGATGTGATGTTGTTGATGTTCCATTGTGTTGCCACATGTTCTTAATTGGACTTGAGCCCTCCCAGAGCTGTTTTTGTTCATGGATATCTGTCTAACTGTGGTTTTATATGGGACGACTGAAGGCTTCTATCTTCTACTCCACCATCTTGTTGATGACACCTTTCTAGGTAATAGTGATTTTTTTAAAGCTCCCAGGCAGTAGTGGTGTGGTGGTAATGTTTAACAACAAGCTCTCCAATAGAAAAAAGTCACTATATACTTACATATGTGTGTGTGTGTGCAGTCATGCCCGACTCTTTATCACCCCATGGACTGTAGCCTGCCAGGCTCCCCTGTCCATGGAATTTTCCAAGCAAGAATACTGGAGTGGGTTACCATTTCCACCTCCAGGGGATCTTCCCAACCAGGGATAGAACCCACATCTCTTGTGTCTGCTGCATTGGCATGCAGATTCTTTACTAACTGCACCACCTGGGAAGCTTATAAATTTTCATGACATAAACCTGTCTAGCACACCACTTACATATAAAAATAAAACACAATACTCTATTTTACTTAGCCTTTGATTCTCACAAAATGCTTTAATTTATTTTTATTGAACTCTTGCATTTATTTTTCCTGAACTCTTGTATTCAGCAAATTGTGTTTGCTACAATTGACAAATGAGTATAGTTTGGACATGAATGTTGATTGATATTTTCATTCATGCTAATGAGGAAAATGAAACATGTAGATGTAGGTCAGAATTTTCCTCAATTGTCAATAATATGAGTAACTTCTTTAATCAGATAATAATTTGGAATATTGGAGGAATGTACAATTTTTTGTATTATTCACAATGTAACAGATATAAACAGGACATACCTTTACATTTAATCTGCATTATTGACTTTTTTTCCTATCATTTCCTTAAGTTTAGACAATCAACACGAAAGTAGATCAAGCACTGCTTATAGTATTTGCCAATTTTTGTGGTGTGAATACTCCCTTCATGGTCACTTTTAAGGTAACAGTGTGACATCACCGAGCACAGGAGTTGGGAAGCAATGAGTCCTTGCAAACAATTATGTAGTACTTCCAACCTGCAAATAGGTTCAATAGGTACAATAGACACAAATAACCTTAAGAGCATAGAGAAGAGTAAAATAATTAGGAAGTGATGGGCTTTATTTTCAATATAATATCGTTAATTATCATTCATATAGTTAATTTCTAAAATTTGTTTATTTTTGGCTACACTGAATCTTCGTTGCTTTGCATGGGCTTTCTCTAGCTGTGGCAAGCAGGGGCTACTCTCCAGTGGCGGTGCATGGGCTTCTCATTGCGGTGGCTTCTCTTGTTGCTGAGCCGGGCTCTAGGCACATGGGCTTCAGTACTTGCAGCGTGCAGGCTAAGTCGTTGCAGTGCACAGGCTTAGTTGCTCTGGAACATGTGAGATCTTCCCAGACCAGAGACTGAATTTGTGTCTTCTGCATTGGCAGGCAGATTATTAACCACTGGACCACCAGGGAAGTTCCGCATATAATTAATTTTTAATAACAGGTGTATCCAACAAGTGGCTCACAACATTTCTGAAATTTTCTGAATTGGTTTTCATGAGCTAATATATACCAATTCCAAAGCATCACTTCTCTGATATGGGTCCAATACGCTGCCAGGGTTGGAAGCCCTAACATAGAGAAAAACGGGATGCGATTCTGTTGCTCTGAGCTGACTCAGCTTTACTTCCCTTTCCTCCTTGTGTTTGCTCTTAAGCTAGAAAAGCCTCTATGGATTTGCAGAGGGGCAAGTTCCACATTTGAGGGTCTCTGTCCCAAAACGACCTCTACTTTGGATATTCAGCCGACAGGTGAGAGTGTTCAGAGCTGTCCACGCCCTGGATGGGACAGGAGGGCAGGCTTCACCAGGGACTGGAGAAACCATTCTGTTAGCAGAGCAAAACATGCTGTATTCCAAGGGGGCCCTCTCCACATCAACTCTAAACATAACTCATCTTGTCCCTTCTCCTAGAGGATGGTGGTTCTTCCTCTACAGATGCCTACTGTCTACATACTAGGTGTTGGGAAAAGCACCCAGCACAGAGTCTGAAAATCTGCCTTCCAGGCCTCTGCTATTTCTCATCAATATATTGAACAACTAACCCCGCAGAGCCTCTGGCTCCTTGTCCATCTACAGGATGGGATAATACCTGCTCTGTGTGCTTCTTGGGGTTGCTGAAAGGCTCAAAATAAAGTCTACTTGCAAGTGATCTATAAGTATCACAAAATTTAACATCTCTCTAGAAGGTGCGGTGACTATCTCTGAGTCTCCTAGTCATTATCAAGGAGCTGAATCACCCAGTAATTAAGTGTGGGCTTTGTAAATTTGACTTTAGGTTTTATCATGATGTATTTAGCACAACCTCAACTAAAGGTTATTTGAGTTGCTTCTGGTCTTTTGGTCTTACAAACAACACTAAGTGTCTTCAGATACGTCTTTATATGTATATGTGTGTGTATATATATAGATATATATAGATAACTTATATATGCTGCTGCTGCTAAGTCGCTTCAGTCGTGTCCGACTCTGTGTGACCCCATAGACGGCAGCCCACCAGGCTCCCCCGTCCCTGGGATTCTCCAGGCAAGAACACTGGAGTGGGTTGCCATTTCCTTCTCCAATGCATGAAAGGGAAAAGTGAAAGTGAAGTCGCTCAGTCGTGTCCGACTCTTAGCGACCCCATGGACTGCAGCCCACCAGGCTTCTCCGTCCATGGGATTTTCCAGGCAAGAGTACTGGAGTGGGTTGCCATTGCCTTCTCCAAACTTATATATAGATAATTATATATATACACTTTAAATATATATATATAATGCTATGCTGCTGCTGCTGCTAAGTCGCTTCAGTCATGTCCGACTCTGTGCAACCCCATAGACGGTAGCCCACCAGGCTCCCCCATCCCTGGGATTCTCCAGGCAAGAATCCTGGAGTGGGTTGCCATTTCCTTCTCTAATGCATGAAAGTGAAAAGTGAAAGTGAAGTCGCTCAGTCGTGTCCAACTCTTAGCAACCCCATGGACTGCAGCCTACCAGGCTCCTCCGTCCATGGGATTTTCCAGGCAAGAGTACATATATAAATTCATATATATACAATAAAATCCTAAAATGGAACTGCTGGGCCAATGTACATTTAAAATCCTCATGGTTATAGCCAAGCTGTCCTCTAAAAAGCTTCGCAAAACTAGCTTCACTAGTTTATACCCCACCCCCCAATAAATATGCCCATGCTTGTTCCCTCCATTCATTTCATTGCGATGTCCTCATTCACGCCCTTTAAATTTACTGGTATTAATTTTTTGGTGACCTGACAGTTATTGGGTCATGGACAGTTCATTTTTTTGGGTTGTTTGCCAATTTTTCTTTTGGATTATTGGGATTTTACTTATAGGTTTGTAATAACACTTTGTTATTAAAACTCACCCTTTGTTATAAAGGACAGAAAGTGTAGGCTTTGGAGTTAGAGGAGTTAAAAATCTAGAATCTCCTCCACTTACCCCTAGAAAATACTCAACAAGCTTTTATTAAGGGAATAGCTATGTTCCTTTGGGCAAGTTGCACAATTCTCAGAGCCTTCACTTCCTCATCATAAAATGGAGATGAGTAAGTCTGTCATTTTAATTTTTATGAGAACTAAATTATATGCAATAACAATAGATGAGAAACCGTAAACATTAAAAAAAAAAAAAAAAAAAAAAAACAGTGAAGATGCTCACCTCTGCCTTTCTGAGTCTCCATCAGGCCAGTTGAGAGTGAGTTTCTAGAACTCGTCCCTGTTTCTATAGCAGTCTCCACCACCACCCAGAAACGTATCAGGTGGCTTCTGACTTCTGACTTGTCACTGCAGGAAGTCAGTGGCCACATACCTTCCTCCTACTGACCACAGATTAACAATTTCTAGCAAGTTCATCTTTCTGCAGCCTGGAACCCACTGGTCCACAGTCCATTTCCTCCTAATTTTTCATTTGCAAAAGCATGATGATTCAGCATGGTCATTGCTGAGGGCCTTGCACTTGGAGATAATCTAGTTAATAACCAAGATACAGTTCACTTTGTTCTCATTCTTTGTACTGTGGGTCTAAATATATATATAAATGTCAGATTTCCTCTGGTCTTCCAGACCTTTGAGGTTTTAATTATATCCACTCTTTTGCTTCCTTTTTCCTTCTTTGAAATCTCCCATGGTTTTGTGTGTGTGGTGGTTGTTGTCATTTTTGTTTCCTCCTTTTCCTCACTTTTAGAATAACCGCTAGCCCCAAGTATTTAAAGCACTTGGCATCTCCTTGAACCCTAGATTTCAGTCACTTCAGCGTGTATCTCACTCACACCCTGCAAGACCCACGGCAAGACTAGCCCCTGGAGGGTTGACAGTCTCTACTGGGTTCATCCAGAGAGGCAGCCTCATCCATTTGGGTGCCCTTCTAGCTTGAAACAATGTCCATATGTTGAGTCAATGTCCACTTTTCTATAACTTAGCCCATAAGTCCTAGTCTTTCCCACAGTGACAATGCTGCCTCTTATAAAGTAGCATTTCCCAACATTTTCTGACATAAAGAACTTCCTGAGGTGCTTGTCCTAAAAATGAAATAAAAACAAAACAACAACGAGACCAGATTTTCTAGCACTACTCCATATCCCATGTCTCAAAGAGCAGGGAAGAGCCTGGGGTTCCATGTTTCCAACAATCTCCGGGTGATTCTTTTGATGAAAAGCACTTTTCTACAAGATTAAACTGCCTATATTTGAAGGCTGTTAGTTTCTGTCTCATTTTTTTTTTCTCTTTTCCAAAATGAAATATCCTTTTTTCCTGTAACCAGACCGTCTAAGCATCAAACCTTCTAAGAATCATTCTCCAGACCGCCACCCAAGCTGTTTGTTCTCCAGGGCAAACAACAGACCCTATTGATTTCCCTATTCAAATATGACAGCATGTGTGAAAACAGTCTGCACTGCCTAATGTATTTACTCTCTTGACAAGTGTTTGTTGAGCGCATATTAATGACAGGCACTGTGGTGAATGTAAAGAATGAGATAATCACAGCTCCTTTACTCTATTCCTAAAGGTTATAGTAAGAGAGAGAGAAGGATAAAGGAAGGAGGAAGAAATAAGGGAAAGAAGGAAGAAGAGAAAGAGAGAGAGAAGGGAAGAAGAGAAAGAGAGAGAGAAGGGAAGAAGGTGTCAATGAAAAATTGATCAATAGTCGATCTAAGAAAGAATTAGAAAATTTTATTTGAGTCAAGCTGAGGATTGATAACCTGGAGACAGTCTTTCAGAAAGCTCTGAAGACTATTCCACCCATTTGAAACCAAAGTACAGTAATATACGTCTTCGAGACAAAGGGTTATACATCAGATGATGTATTGACAGTTTTCACAATTGAGGCCTGTATGCCCAAAGATTAAGAAGGAAGGTATCTCCTAAAGAGATCTGGTTAATGCAGATGCTTCATACACACTGAAGGGGAGGGAGGAGGCCCAAACAAGCAGAGAAACACTGTACATTTAAATTTTTCTTGTCTTGCCATAAATTATGAATTTTATTTCATCAAAAGGAAAGAAACAAAATACAAAATATATGAGGTACTATGAAAGGAAAAAGTATAGGGAAGGAAAAATAATTTTCCCTCTACTTTTCTGAGTTCTTAGCTGAGACTCCCGTAGTAAGAGACAGATTAAGAAGAGAAAAACAGGGACTTCCCTGGTGCTCCAGGGGCTAAGATTCCATGCTCAGAGAACTAGATTCCGCATGCTGCAACCAAGAGGTTACATGCTGCACCTGAAGACCCTGAATGCTGCAACCAAGACCTGGAGAAGTCAGATAACTTTTTGAAAAATGAAATAAAAAATTTTAAAAAGGGTAATCAAAAGTTTATTATCAGGTATACCTCTTGTAGACAAGGGTGATACCCCCAGGAAAACCGAGTAACTCCCCAAAATGACTTCAAATTCAGGATTAAATAGCATCTTAAGAGGGAGAGGGAATATGTAGGCCTCTTAGGGGAGGGTGAATGGTTTTAAGGAAAGATGAAGGGCCCTTAGCAGGATAGTTGTGAGGTATGATCATTTGTGACAAAATCTGTCTGGGTGTGCAGTCCGTCTCCAGTGTCCCCTCTGTGGTAAGAGTCACTCTTCCCCAGTTAATGAAGCCCCATCCCCACCCCAGGGAGGCGATCTAGGACAAGTGAGTTCCTTTTGGAGGATCTGTCATTTGACAAATAGGGGGAATTCTGAGAAAGTGTCTGCTTGCCTCAACTGCTTTTCAGGAATTTAAAGCTCAACATAACCAACAGAAGTGGTCTGTTTGGGCGTGACGTGTTCTGCTCCCCTTCACAAGCTACGGGCTGGAACAGGATGGCCGAGGAAGGCATCTCTGAAAATGTGTTATTTAAGCTCGGACCTATAAAATGAGAAGGTTGTTAATAAAGTAAAGAATGCTGAGGCCAGAGAGGGCAGGGCAAAGGGAGTGTTTAATGGACAAAACCCTTAGCGAGCAAGAACCTGGCATGTTCTAAGGAGCCCAAAAAAATCAGCATGATTGGAGTATGGTGTGCAGGAGAGAGACTGCAAAATCACCTGAGACTTATTAATACAAAGGAATTTGGATTCTATTCTATGTGAAATGTGAAACCACCAAAAATTTTTAAGCTGGGAATGACAGGATCTGGTTTTTATTCTAAGAAGGTCATTCCTTAAACACTACTTTATATAAAATAGATAAACAACAAAGACCTACTCTACAAAACAGGAAACTGTATTCAATATCTCATGACAACCTATAATGGAAAAGAATCTAAAGAAGATATACATAATTGAATCACTTTGCAGTACAACTTATACTAACACAACATTATAAATCAACTTTACTTCAGATGGTAAAGACTCTTCCTGCAATGCAGGTGACCCAGGGTCAGTCCCTGGGTTGGAAAGATCCCCTGGAGAATGGAATGGCTACATAATCCAGTATTCTTGCCTGGAGAATTCCATGGACACAGGAGCCTGACAGGCTACAATCCATGATGTTCACAAAGAGTCAGACATGACTGAGGACTATCACATACTTCAATTAAAAAAAAAATCATTCTTCAGAACTTCTGATATAAAGAAAGTTATGCAAATCAGTATCTTTTCCTTTCTCCTGAAAAATATACAGAACCAAAGAGAAAATGAAAAAGAAAACCCACAAATTCAGTTTCAGTTATACTAGGAGACAAATACAATTTACAGCCTTCAAAATATGCTAAAAGACGCCCCCAAAGCACGGTGGCTTCCCTGGTGGTTCAGAGGTTAAAGCGTCTGTCTACAATGCGGGAGACCTGGGTTCAATCCCTGGGTTGGGAAGATCCCCTGGAGAAGGAAATCGCAACCCACTCCAGTATTCTTGCCTGGAGAATCCCATGGACGGAGGAGCCTGGTGGGCTACAGTCCATGGGGTCGCTAAGAGTCGGACACGACTGATTGACTTCACTCACTCACACTCACTCACTCAAAGCACCTAAGAGTAGAAAGTGAAGACAGGAAATATAAAGAATTGCAAGGGGGTTCAATGGTATCATATCTCTGAAAAGGTCATCAAATACTCTTCCTGAAAGTGACGGGTTCACCCAAGGTGCAAAACTCTCTCTCTAGAAATATGGAAACTGAGATGAGCAGCACTGGTGACAGGTGACCTCCTTGGTCTGGCTTCATCAGAGAAGCAGAGGAGATGGACTGTTCAAAGAATCACCAGATGAGCCAAATTTGCAGAAAACTGCAGCTGATAGCAGAGAACCTTTGAATTATGAAGCCTTAAAAGTTACTGCTGTCTTACCCCCAAAGAAATCTCCTGCAAAGAGCTTCCTCCAAATTCTTCTCACTCAAAGGTGAGTAATCTTAAAGAAGCTGACACAATATTGATACAAAGATACCATAAGAAAAAAGCATGAAAAAAAAAAAGCAAAAAGCATGGTGGAAAAGAGCAGTAAAACCTATCAACAGATATAATTGCCACCAGAAAAACTATGACAATGAAACGGATGGAAATTGTGAGCAAATGCTTGTAACAATTAAAACAACTTAATGAGGTAATTGTTCTACAAAGGAAAATCCAGAGCACAGGTGTAAGAAATCAAGGAAGAGCTAGCAAACTTCAAGAGGGGATAAAACTTGAACTGCTGCTGCTGCTGCTGCTGCTGCTGCTAAGTCGCTTTAGTCGTGTCCGACTCTGTGTGACCCCATAGACGGCAGCCCACCAGGCTCCGCCGTCCCTGGGATTCTCCAGGCAAGAACACTGGAGCGGGTTGCCATTTCCTCCTCCAATGCATGAAAGTGAAAAGTGAGAGTGAAGTCGCTCAGTTGTGTCCAACTCTTAGCGACCCCATGGACTGCAGCCTACCAGGCTCCTCCATGCATGGGATTTTCCAAGCAAGAGAACTGGAGTGGGGTGCCATTGCCTTCTCTGAAAACTTGAACTAGAATACCTCAATTAAAAAAAAAATGTACATCAACCATACTTCAATTAAAAAAAAAAACACCATGAATGATAAAAACTCAGGAAAACTAACACAACATTGTAAATCAATTTTACTTCCATTTTTTAAAAAAGAAAAACTCAAAATATAAAAGAAAAAACCCATAAAATTTGGAAGGTGCACAAAGAACATAGACATTTCAGAAAAACATAGTAAGAGACACAAGGTAGAAATAAAAATAAAGACTGAAATGAAATAGCAACAAAAGAATAGCTAAAAAAGATTAGAGAGAACAGTGATAAACATGGAGAATGGTTGGAAAAAACCAATATACCTTTAGTTGAAAGAAGGAAGAAAAAAAGACAATGAAAGAGAAGAACATTCAAAGATAAAATTCAAGAAATTGATCCTTCTTAAATCTGCATGTTAAAATGATACACTGTATGTCAGGGAAACTCTTACTTTATTCCTGACAGTGTAAAAAGCATGCAATAAAAAATGGGAGAGAAAGGGGGAAAGTTGTTAGGGAATACAGTAAGTTCAGAGGTGGTCTCATTTGTAAAAACAAGAGCCAAAGATATCACTTAAAATAAATAAGTAATCAAAGTGTAAGTACACATAATGATTCAAAAGAAAAGCTGAGAAATATTGGCAAACATCAGGTGATGGAGGAAAACAAGGAAAGAGGAAGCGAAAGGAAGGGTGTTGACTTTAGCACTTCTCTCATCAAGAAATTAATGGATATTTTCTAAAGAAACAAAGAACTAAGGGCATTAAAGGAAATTATAAGTTGTTATTTCTTAAAAAAAAAAAAAAATAGATTCCTTTCTATGTATCAGAAATACTACCCAGGGAACCACACACAAAGAAAAATGACTTCAAGTTTTTTAAAACTTTTCCAAATTCAGGAAACATAAAATAAATTAATAGAACTGAAACCAAACATATTTGTCACATCAATTAATACAAATGACTTAATTTATCTATTAAGATAAAAAGATTTTCAGATTGGATCACAAAGCAAAAACTATCTCTATGCAGCACACAAAGTTCACACCTGAAAAAAAGAGTTACACAGCAAGGAAATGGAAGTTTATGCTAAGACATATTAGGCAAACACAAATAAACCAAACAAAGCAGAGGTTGTGGTCTTAAATACAAGGTAAGCAAAAATTTAAGCCAAAAAGCACTAAGTAAAGCAAAGAATAAATAAGATATAAAGTACCTAAATAATTAATGATATGTCTAAAGTGATATATATCAAACTGTGTATCCTAAAAATAATTTAAAATATGCCTTCTTTTCAAGTACCTATGGAACTTTCACAAAAATTGATCATATATTAAATCCACAAAGGAAACCTCAATAAATTTCAAATAGTAGAAAGAGTACAAGCAATATTCTGGTCAAAAAGTATACAAGGATATATGAAGAAAATGTTTAAAGGTTACTAAAAGACTGCATATTGGATGGATAAACAAGTTTTTGCTGTATAGCACAGGGAGCTAGAGTCAATATCCTGGGATAAACCATAATGGAAAAGAATATAAAAAAGAATGTATATATGCATATAACTGAGTCACTTTGCTGTACAGCAGAAATTAGCACATTGTAAATCAACTTTACTTCAATTTTTTAAAATGTTATAAAATAAAGATACTAAAAGACCCAAAAGGAGACATGATCAAGTAGGGCAGAAATAGGAGGGTCCACGGGGAAGTGTTTGGCATTGATGCACCCAGGTGATATGATCTAAGTGGTTCAGGAACTGGGAGGCTTTCTCCTCTCGTGATTTTGAACTTCCTCTCACACCTTGTTCAGTGAAAACTCACAGAGGATTGCTCGGGGTGCTTCAGAGGTCCAGCACAGAAGTGGGGCTCACCTTACCTAGACCAGGATGTGACTGAAGACCCCACTGCAGAGGGATTGTTACAAGGATTGATGAGATGAGATAGTAAAGTGCTTAGAAGTGTTTCCAGCTCCCGTGATCCAAGAGAAGTATTGACTATTACTATTACCATATCACAGACTTAGGCAGGAGGACGTGGAGAAGTAATACAGCACATTTTTATTTTTCAGTCTTTCAGTTATATCTCTTTGTGACCCCATGGTCTGCAGTACGCCAGGCTTCCCTGTCCTTCACTATCTCCTGGGGTTTGCTCAAACTCAATGTACATTGAATAGGTGATGCCATCCAACCATCTCATCCTCTATAACCCCCTTCTCTTCCTGCCCTCAATCTTTCCCAGCCACAGGGTCTTTGCCAGTGGGTCCCCCATTTGCATCAGGTGGCCAAAGTATTGGAGCTTCAGCTTCAGCATCAGTCCTTCCAATGAATATTCAGGACTGATTTCCTTTAGGGTGGACTGGTTTGATCTCCTTGCAGTCCCAGGGACTCTCAAGAGTTGTCTCTAACACCACAGTTCGAAAGGATCAATTCTTTGGTGCTCAGCCTTCTTTAGAGTCCAACTCTTACATCTGTATGTGACTACTGGAAAAACCATAGCTTTAACTAGACAGACCTTTGTGGGCTAAGTGATGTCTCTGCTTTTTTATATGCTGTCTAGTTTTGTCATAGCTTTAGCCTTATCATAGTTTCAAATATCTTTAGAGGCAACGTTGGGATATTACCTTCCACAATGGGCCAGAAACCATGAGGCTATTAAATTACACACTCTGGAGTTAAATTTAATAGCAAGTAATACCAAAGGAGGCAGGGGTGCTGTAGTGGAAGGAACAAGGCCATCATAACTAGTCCTACCTGGTTGTGAACTTTGGTGGAGAACCCCAGCTTCAACACGGGTTAACAGGGTACTCAGGTGCACAGCTGCCTAACCTCTGGACTGAATGTGAAGCCCACTTCTGCCCCTTACTAGCTGTGTAACCTTGGGCAGGTCACTTGTACTTTCTGATCCTCAGCTTCCTTACACTTAAAATGGTGAGAATAATATAATCTACCCCATATTGTTGTCATGAGAATCACGTAAGATAATACACACAATTTAACAAAAGCTTGATCTCTAGTAAGGTGCTAAATCCTCAGTAAATATTGGCTGTTATTATAAATAATCTTGGGCATAAGCTTTTGTGAGGATTAAATAAAATTACATGTAATTATATATACTGTGTATATAATACATGTCCTCTCTTTTCATTTCCAACTCTAACCCTCTCCTACTATCCAGAGGGAGAGAGAAAATAAAGCATATCCATTGCATAGATATCCAGTGTCAGAAAGGGAAAATTTGACACTAGTGGATGCTCGTTAGGGAAAAAATTGTAAAGGAAGAGTTACAAGACAAATTAAAACAAACAAACAAAAAAAATCAGGCAAGCAAACCCACAGGAAGCCTAGAGACTATTTAAAAAGCCACTTATTAGAAACCCAGGAAAAAGACTGAGCCAAAGACCAAAAATACCAGGCACTCAAAACCAGCAAAGTCAAAGAGAGTGCCATAATGAAAAGAACGCTTTCAAACACTGGCGTGAGAGCCCAAGTACCCCGAACGGGAAAGCCCACAAAACACAGCTGAACAACATTCAACAGCAAACGTTCAACAGTATCTACCAGATAAACTGAGAATTGAGCCCAAAGATTTTAACAGGCACTTTGCAAAGATCTCCTGGGTCAAGAAGTCCTTTGACTACAGCACAAAGAGGAAGTGGTCATCACATGACCTGCTTACCCAGGGGTTTTAAAGAAAGAGGAGACAGAGGGGAAATGGAGTTGAGCAGTGAAAACCACCAGCTGCCTGGGCAGGACAACGGGCTAGGGTGCAAGAGAGAGACATATAGCAGATTCACTATCACTGCAATTTCTCCTCTCTCTCTTCGTGTCATAATATTGTATACCTGTGGTGGATTCATTTTGATATTTGGCAAAACTAATACAGTTATGTAAAGTTTAAAAATAAAATAAAATTAAAAAAATATTTATAAATACAGATTTACATAAACAGAATGGATACAATTTTTTTTTTTTTTTACAACTTAAACATCACAGTAACTGCTGAGGCAAGATGCTATTGCACTGAGAGGTACACAGGACAATGTTCTCAGGATACTGAAACTCAGCTGATGCAAACTTAAATATATCTTAAAGTGGTCAAGTCGCTCATGTCACATTTTGTTCTGAAGGAGCCTCTATCAGGCTTAACAACCCCAGGAAATAATCATTAAGTGGCTTTTTATAAAAGATCGCTACCAATATTGTTCTTTATTTTACCCACAGGGCTGTAATTTTTGATGCCCGGTAAACAGTCTTAAATGATCATAGTCCTTACAACCAACTGCCTTTATCCAACTCTCAACCTACATTTTTACTTGTGATCAAGTGCAATTTAAAATATTTATTTTTGCCTTTGTGTTGAATGAGCATGCTCAGTCAGCCATGAAAAACAGTATGTATCTGGCACAAAAAGGCAACTTTGCAAGTTACTTTTCATCCTCAAGGTCAATGACAAAGTCATTCGCCTAGTCACACTTTTACCTTTGCCTCAAGGTCACGTTTTCGCCACAAAACAAACAACCATTTAATTCTTTGCCTGAAAATTTTAATAAGCACCTTCTCCCACCTGAAAAGACATATAGACATGTGCTATGTCTATATGAAGGTATTAGCTTTCAACTTCCTCTGGAAAAGTCAGTATTCAAACCACCAATCTTTACAGAGTTTACATACTATTTTTACCAGTGAGGAAACTGGGAACACAGATGCCACTGAGAAGATCAAGACTCAGACCCTGAGATGAATAGTTTTCTGTGTCAACTTGACGGGGGTAAGGGATGCCCAGAGGGCTGGTGAAACACTATTTCCGGGTGTGTCTGTGAGGGTGTTTCCAGAGAGATGAGCACTGGATGGAATCCAGTATCTATCAGTAGACTGAATAAGCAAGAGCATCCTCACCATGCAGGTGGGTGTCATCCAATTTGTTGAGGGTCTGAATAGAAGAAAAAGAGGAACGGTGAATTTGCTCTCTGCCTACACCAGGATATCTGCCCTCAGACATCAGCAGTCCTCACTCTCAGGCTTTTGGACTCTGATGGGGACTTAGATCACCTCCGTTGGTTCTCAGATCTTCAGGTTCAGTCTAGAACTATACACCACTGGCTTTCCTAGGACTTCAGCTTGCAGGCAGCAGATGGAGCTTCTCAGCCTCCATAATTACCTGAGCCAATTCCTAACAGTAAATCTCATTCTACATATCTGTGTATTTCCTATTGGTCTTTTACCTGGAAAACCCTAAAACTGACCCTTTGAGGAAAGAGGATCTAAACCACTGTGGTGTAACTGTTGGTGCTTGGTAGTGGCTTCAGCATGGGCTGATTCTCCTGAGTGTTGCCTGCATGTGGACATGAGTAGACATATCTGCTAGTTGAATGCATGCTCACTACCTCTTAGGTACAATCTTATAAAAAAGAAGATGGTGCTTCCAAAACCATAACAAGTAAGCTGTGGACAGTTTTTAAAGTGTAGGAGGTACTCAGATGCTTATGTTAAACCTAGGCTTTATAATTGTAGAGATGCAAATGAGCACAAACTTTTATATAATAAAACTCCTACACAGGAGTTTTTATCACACATAAAACTGATCAATAAAGAACTATTGTTGTAGTAACATTGAAAAATCAATTATGCAATTTTGAATGAGTCTCAAGAATTCTTGTGGCTAACAAAAAACACATCTGGGCTAAAAATGAGATGATGGGAACAAAGAAAATTGCTTGAAGTGTTTTTCAAAGTTTCAGAATCACTGAATAGGAGAAAACTTGTTAGAGACGTGGATTGTGGATCTGGGTTTAGGCTCAAGAAGAAACGGCCAAGCTGAAATGATGCATTTTTATATGTTCAAAAGATGTACCTGGACTCTGACTGAAAGACTAAAATAAAGTCAACACCATTTTTACTTCTCATTAAACTAAAGCCATTAATGAATCTGACATTTTAGTGTACTTGTTTTGCTCCATTTTAAATGATGTGTGGATGAAAGCGTGTTGTTTTGAAAACTTTTTTTGGTCAAGTTAAATTTTTAATGAGCTATGTGGAATACTTGCTATGGATACTTGGTACTGCTGTCTTTGCTAGTCATTATGGAGATTCACTATGAAACCTCAAGATCATATCAAATCTGCTGTAATTATCATTTACTTCAGTTTGCTCTGACTGTCCTTCATTATCATGTGGACATTAAAGCTTACAAGATCTTAAATGGTTTTTAGCCATCTATCCAGGCTCCAAGTTGAAAATTTGAAAATTAAAATTTTAAAGTATTCCACTTAAAAATAGAATGTCATTAAAACCCCTCGCCTTCTCTCTCTCCTTCTTCCTCTCTCCCCCACTCTGTCTCTTACACACACACACAAACACACACGTTCACAATTTTCTCTACTTTTGTCTGGAAATGCCAAGTTATGTATTTCCTTGTGGGTTGATTTAGGAGGGGACGCAGTCCATCTTTGGTGCAGCATCTAAGCAGAACTGGATTAGAAAACCACATCTTATCCCATAACCACATAACATTTTCTTTCCATATCCAGTTGGCCCCTCTGCTGCCCCACCTGCCACACACACGTAGGGTCAATATAGGCAAGCATCCACTAGCCTCCTGTTGAAATCCAAGTGGTCAGAGCTTGCAGGACACAAGAATATGGGGTCAGGACTTCTTTATTATGTAGAAAGGAATGAAGCTCTCTAGGAGGGTTGGAAGACTGCCCAAAAAGAAGGACTGGGGAATGACAGTATGTGTGTGTGTGTAAGAGAGACAGAGAACCTACAGGAAGGACCTGAAACAGGAAGGAGATAGAGGGCAACGAATTTGGGAGGAGTTAAGCTTACTCCTTGGAAGGAAGGTTATGACCAACCTAGACAGCATATTCAAAAGCAAAGACACTACTTTGCCAACAAAGATCTGCCTAGTCAAGGCTATGGTTTTTCCAGTGGTCACGTATGGATGTGAGAGTTGGACTATAAAGAAAGCTGAGTGCCGAAGAATTGATGCTTTTGAACTGTGGTGTTGGAGAAGACTCTTGAGAGTCCCTTGGACTGCAAGGAGATCCAACCAGTCCATCCTAAAGGAGATCAGTCCTGGGTGTTCATTGGAAGGAATGATGCTAAAGCTGAAACTCCAATACTTTGGCCACCTCATGCAAAGAGTTGACTCATTGGAAAAGACCCTGATGCTGGGAAAGATTGGGGGCAGGAGGAGAAGGGGATGACAGAGGATGAGATGGCTGGATGGCATCACCGACTCGATGGACTTGAATTTGGGTAAACTCCAGGAGTTGGTGATGGACAGGGAAGCCTGGTGTGCTGCAATTCATGGGATCACAAAGAGTCGGACACAACTGAGTGACTGAACTGAACTGAAGCATACTGGAAGGCTAAGAGACAAGACCGTCAGATAGTGGAAGGAAATGAGTTAACTGAGAGGAACAGCAACCCCTAGACCTCTGAATCTGTAGTTCCATGGGAGGATTACTTGAACCCTTCAGAGAGGGAAGGTTTAATGCTCGTTGCAGCAAGAGTAGGTAAAAATTACTGGAATTGGAGATGGATGGAACAGAAGCCATTGTTCCACTCATGAATCACTTGATTCATTGTAGACAATTAGCCCACCACACGTGTTAGTTAAAGTAGGAAAAAGAGGGTAATGCACCACCCCAAGGAGAGTCCAGAAGGAGGCATCTCAGCAAGACCAGCAGTCTCTGCTGTGGCAGCAGGTCTGGTGATGTGTGAGTTGCAAGTCACCTTCTAAGCAGGTCCCTGGGTGACTTTGCCTGCAACAACTCTCAGCAGTGTGGAGTCAGGTCCCCAACAAAGAGCCATCGAGTGCCTCAGCTGAGTGGTTTCCTTTTAAGGAGTAACCATTACCCTAGGGAAGGGGTCTTGGCTATCAGTCCCTCTTTCTGTTCCAGGCATGTACATTGCCCATCGTACTTTTTATCTAAAATAATTCTCTTATTTACACCCTAAGAAATGTGCAGTCCTAGAGCAGATGTTTCAAAATAACAAATATGGAAGTTCACATTGGCCACTGGGACTCCATTTTTAACTATTTAACATATCTTAATATAGTTGAAATCGTGCAAGCTTCACATAAGATGAGGTAGGAATCATAGCACAAAAGAAATCACATCATGATAATCATCCATCTAACAGGTATAGCTAGAAGGAGGGGTGAGCTGGCCCCTCAGCACGTGGGCTGCAGCCATTCCCTGTGGTGCACTAGCCCTTCTCTCAAGCACCTCTCAAGGTCCCCAGATAACTCCCCAGCCTGAGTCCCCAAGGCTGCTTCCCCTGCCCTCCCAGCATAATTCCCCGCAGGGCCCTGCCTCACCAGCCACAAGCAATCTGTCCCTGTAGGAAGAGACACCTATGGAAAAGAGTAGGTGCAGATCCCAGAAACCCTCTTCATCCCCAAATACAGCCTCCTTTACAACAAACCCTGCTTAGTTTAAAATGCATTTCTCTTTCCAAAGAGCATGACCTCTTCATGACAATGGCCAATCTGAGTAGCTGCCATTTTCCAAGCCCTTAAACGGATCTCTTTTTGACCTTCACAACAGACACGTGAGCAAGTGTTAGGTGAAGTTCTGTGTGAGTGAGGAGGCTCAGGTTCTGACTTGGACTCCAAGTCCAATGTGCTTCTCACTACACTGTACTGTCGTCCTTGAGAAACATCTAATTCCGAGCCTTCTCTGGCATAAACCAGATTGTTGAACCTTTCCTTGACATTATTTCTCTTTTGCCTTCTCCCCCTCCCCTGTGCCCCCCAAAACATTCTCTGAAACATTTTTAGCAGAATAGATACTTCAGGGAATTTGAGGAACCCCAGCTACAACATGGATGAAAAGTTCCCTGAGCTTTTGCAGAACAAACCTCTTGCAACCTAATCATATTCGACACCTGCTTCAACCTTTTGCATATTGAAAGACACTCACTTGTGCTGTCTCCCTTTGAATCACAACAGCATTCTTTGTTTTAATTTTTTACCATTGCTTCCAGAATTAGACATTGTCCTGTGAAGAGGATGCAGATGGGCACAAATGGATTTGCTTTGCTTCTATTTCATTGTTAACTATCTTTCGTTCATTGAAAATGCCCTGAATGAAAACATAATGAGGACGTGCCCTTTAGGAACTGGGTTTCTGGTGCTGTGCTTGCCGAGGTCTTATCTCCCTAACTGAAGCAGTCATTCTAGCTTATTAAACATATATGGAAAACATCTCATCTTTTGTCAATTCCATCCCAGTTTCAAGTTCAAGGGAAATTTTGGTATTTGGAAAAATACAGGGAAGAATAGTATGGGCAAGGGTGAGGAGAAAAAAAAGGGAGGGGAGGAAAATATGGACTAGTCCTCTGTTTCTCTGGGGGTCATTTTATCATGGAAGATGGGCCAACACCAGCCAGGAAATCTGATATAGAATGGTAGAGCTGGAAGAGACTCTAGATAATCATTTCTTCTATCTTTCCAGTCTCATTTTTCTATGTAAGGAAAGTGAGGCTCAGAGATGTTAAGAGGGCTTGTCCAAGGTCACACAGCAAGTTATGGAGCAGCCACGGATGGCGTGATCATATCACAGCCCAGGGAAGCCTCAAAGGCAATACACTCCCCATGGGATACCAGCTTTCTCAGGAGTTGCTCCTGGGAAGTCAGTCTTCTAAGAACCAAGAGTAACCTTGGTTTATTTCAGAGCCAAGGCACAAGGAAGTGGACCAGGATAATCCTATTTCAAATAAGCTACTCTTTTGGTTTTGTACCAGTGAGAGTTTTCAAGCAATTGTGCTCCTGAAGTCACTATGACTGCCTGAGAGTTTTGCCCCTTGGTTGTAGTCTGGGCTCCTCTCTGAATTATGAGCCAGACCTCAGTGATTGCAAATATTTACTTTCTCCGTTTCTCCACTTCTCCATCCCTCTATCCATATTTCCTCCACATGTAAACATACAAGCTGGTCTAAGTTAACCAGATGATCTAGAAGAAATATGTCTGTTTACTCTGCTTAACTTTTAATTGCAGCTGTGCAGTTGGTCTAAGGATATGCCCAAATCATACTAAGGGTAACCCTTGTGAACATTAGAACTCTTTCTGCTATGGCAATCCCCAACCCCACAATACTTCTTGCCCTGGGACTTTGCTCAATATAATAGAAATTAAAATAGATGTAAATCTATTATGGACTTCAAAAAGGGAGAGTTTGTTGGTAAAGTGCCAAAGAACCTTGTCGTAAGTGTACCAGGATGTTAAAAAGACACTCAGCCCCAAGACATGGCTAGCAAATAGTCACTCTAAAGGACTTGCTCAGGAGTTGGTTAAAAACTAGTTTTGCACTTAGAATGCAGTTAAGTAGTGCTTAAAGGAAATCCATGGCTATAAACATCTACATTACAAAAGAAAAATAAAATAAATATTATATACATGAACACACTACTAATTTAAAACACATTACTAACAAGGACCTACTGTATAGCACAGGAAACTCTGCCCAATGTTATGTGGCAGGCTGGATGGGAGGGAATTTTAAAGAAAAATGGATACATGTATATATATGGCTGAGTCACTCTGCTGTGCATCCGAAATTATTACAACATTGTTAATTAGCTATATTCCAATATAAAATAAAAAGTTAAAAAATAAAAAGATAACAATAAATAAATAAATATACATGAGTCCTACTGATACAATTAAGTTACTGAATAAATTAGTGAATCACGGATATTCTATGTAGAAAATTTAAAATAAATTATGTAGATACTTCACTGTAAAGTGGAGCAGTGGCAGGGAAAGCGTAACTCCCTGTTGCTTAAGTATGGGCTGCATATAACAACTGCCTTCCAAAGAGTACAGTATGGGAAGAAGATAAGAAAGAGTAATTTTACAGTAGATAAATCTGCCAAACACTGCTTCAGTCAGGTGTTCAAGTTCAAAATCAACAGTCATAAATCATATTGGTAGTCTATACCCTTAATATGCTGTGATAAAAATGACATTCTACCTCTTTTACATTCCTCCTAAAAATTTATAGCCCCAGTGTGATCATGACCAAAACATAACATGAGTTCCAATAGTGGGACATCCTACAATATACCTGATCAGTACACCTCAAAACAGTCAAGATCACCAAAAGGAAAGTCTGAGAAACTGTCATAGCCAAGAGGAGCTTAAGGAGAAATGACAAATATAATGTAGTAATCTAGATGGGAGCCTAGAACAAGAAAAGGACATTAGGTCAAGAGAACAAGAAGGCAAATCACAGAGTGGGAGAAAATATTTTCGAAGACATATCTGATAAAGGACTGTTAGCCAAACCTGCCAAAAACTCTTTAAACTCAACAATAGGAAAATAATCTATCCACTTAAAAAATGGGCCAGAAGTCATACTTGACAGATATGTCATCAAAGTGGAAATACAGTTGGCAAATAAGCATATAAAAAGATGTAGTGGTCCCTCATTGTTGATTTAATTTACATTCCCCAATGACATAATATTTTTTAAAATCAAAATTAGTGGGAAAGCACTCATGATGAACAAAGTATTAATATTTTAAATGAAGGCAGAATTGGTAACAGTGTTGCAGCAAGCCATATTAGAGCCAGAGGTGAAAGGAAAGACGTGTGTCCTATACATACATTTTTAATATATCTTTTTAATGGTTAATTTTCCCCAGAACATTAGCATAGTTGAAAAAAATATTGAGAAATGGAAGAGTGTTTTGAAACCACATTACTTTAAATTCAAATATTTTATTTATACCCCCAACAGATTTGCTATTATTTTAATTTCCTGGCTTTAATGGACACACTCATCAATAATATTTTCAAAATCAGCTTTTTTTTTAAACTTATTTTCACTTGAGAGAATTGCTATGTTTGACAATTTCTCTTGTGTGATTATTTGAAATAATTTTAAAATTAATCTTATTCTGTATTTAAAACACTGACGTTTTGTTCACCAGGGATTTTTGTATTTAGTTCTTTAACATGTTGGATTAAAATGTTATTTATCTCAATTTCTAATTTGGGGAGCCTATTTAATTTTATGTCCTAATCCCAGCCCTCATGACAGCCATGTCTATATATGTCAGGTGAGACCTCTCCTGACATCTTAATTCTCTTCTCCTCTACTTCCTGGAATGATTAGAAACTCTGTGGTCAGCACACTGAGAAAGGAGGATGGTATAAGTGCTAGGTTGGGGAATCCAATCAGGTCTGCTTTTCCTGGGGCAGGCCTGACTTCCCTGTGGCTCAGATGTTAAAGAATATGCCTGCAATGCAGGAGACCTGGGTTCGATCCCTGGGTTGGGATGATCTCCTGGAGCAGGGCAACCCACTCCAGTATTCTTGCTTGGAGAATCCCCATGGACAGAGGAGCTTGTTGGGCTACAGTCCATGGGGTCGCAGAGAGTTGGACAGGACTGAGCAGTTAAGCACAACACACAGCACAGCACAGGCCTGACTTCAAGGAGAAAGGAACTTGTAACTCAAAATGTACTTGCAGTGTTAACTACTTCGTGGAATCAAATATCCTAATTTCTGAGATGAGCCTGATTTTGTGACTTCAGGTGACCAGAAGATTTTTCCTTATCTTTGGGTGACCAAGACAGGCTGGCCCACCCTAGCTCTCATCCCGAAGTCAGGGAAAGGAGCTGCACAGAGCAGATCTGAGCCAGGCAGGACCTGGAGGTGGGAAGGCGACTAAAGTTATTTGGGGCTGCAACTTAAAAGGTCAATCCTTTGTGTTCATGGAGAAGGCAATGGCATCCCACTCCAGTACTCTTGCCTGGAAAATCCCATGGATGGAGGAGCCTGGTAGGCTGCAGTCCATGGGGTCGCTGAGAGTCGGACACGGCTGAGGGACTTCACTTTCACTTTCATGTATTGGAGAAGGAAATGGCAACCCACTCCAGTGTTCTTGCCTGGAGAATCACAGGGACGGGGGAGCCTGGTGGGCTGCTGTCTATGGGGTCACACAGAGTCAGACACGACTGAAGTGACTTAGCATAGCATAGCATTTGTGTTCATAGCATTGGTTATAGAAGGTTATCATTCCCTATAGAAGTCTTGTATAGGAAAGAAAGGAGGTCATGATGAGAGTGACTCCCTAAGATTTTATGTTTTCATGCTTCTCCAGACCCTGAATTTAAGTAGATTCATTGTCTAAAAAATTGCCTCTTTTCTAGCATTCATTGGACCACTGCAAGAAAACATTCATTCTTCTTTCCCCTTTGAAATGAGTGATCTGTAATGCTATTTCTGCCCATATGAAAGTTTGAAATATTCATTTCTTCTCCTGACCTTTTAATCAAAAGCTAAGCATAGGGCCTATTCTAAACTGACAATACCTTTTTAATAGAATGGATTTTAAAATCAAGAAATCCCTTCAACTACCCTCTTTCCCCCTCTCCCCAATTACAGTGTTTCCTTTTCAATCTTATTCAACATAATCTTGATTTTAATATCTTCTCCTTTCAACTATACTCCACAATAATTTCCTAAGGGAGAGCTGAGTCTTCTGTGTTACATATCTCTATTAGCTTTTAAGTCTCTCGCGGCCATGAACACGTCTAGTGCTATAACCCAATTATTTCAGGGGAGATTGGAAAGGGAAAAGGTACCAGGGAAGACAATTATGTTTGCGTGAAGTGGAGTTAGTGTGATGGGCTTGAAAGTTTGGTGAGAAAGGAGGTCCTCAGGGAAAAAGCTAAAGAGAGAACTGCTAAAGTTTATAAAGTTCACCCACCCTCCCGGCCATGAGTATTTCAGTGGGTTACAGCCTGGCGACACTTGCCAGGGACTCGCAACCACCGTTGACTCAGGGGTTGCATATTCACAAGCGAGTAGGAGCCCCAGAGGCCAAGTCAGTGCCTCATGCTGTCCAGGTCTAAGAAAACCCTGCATGTTAAAAAAACATAGGAAAAGCCTTTATTTCTGCATAGAAATATGCCTGCTTTTCTTTCTTGAAACATGCCACTCTCTTGGTCTTTTCTTTTTCCGTTTTTGTTAGAAGGATGCTGCTGCTTCTTAATGCTACTCTCAGAAAAATAACACGGCGGGTATGAGGATAAATGGCAACTGACACTGAGTGTCAGGTAGACATAGGGGTAGATGGGGACCGTGGCCAGGAGAGTACAAGCCCCATCTAGTGGGGAGAGCACCGTCACCACGTGGGAAACCTGGCTGTGTATCCAGGCATTCCTACTGCCAAGAAATCCAGATATTTATTTGCTACCTGCCTACTCCTAAATGTTGATTCTTTTTTTTCTTACACCACATGAGCTCTTGCTAATAGGCTGAATGAATCCCATCTACAGGCTGGACTTTGCCGGAGTAGAACAATTGGACAACATCTGTTGCACACACTCAGAAGTTTTGTCAAACTCAGCTAAATATTTTGTAAATAAATAAAAATTTAAGGAACTTCTGTTTAATTCTTTTCTTTAATTTGAAAGATATATACATATACCTGTGGCGGGTATATGCATAATCACATATACAGAAAATAAATTCAGGCTAACCCAGTATCATGCTGGAGAATCAGTAAAGCCGTATTTAATCTTTCATCTCCAGCCACCCTGTACCCAGGCATATGCTCAGGAGAAAAGCAGCTCATTGAAAATTGACACCTGTCATTCAAGGTGAATTTTTATTTGAAATCCTTGCTTGTTTTCTCTGTTTACAGAATCTTAATGCATAGATTACTCCTGACCAGAAATCTATCTGGGCTTCCAGTAATATCCCAGTTTCTGCTTCTTTGAAGTCTGATTTCCATTCACTTTGGACATCCCCGGACCTTCCAAAGTAAAATTGGAACAAATCACATAACTTTTACTTTTAAAATTTAATTTTTGTCTCATATTGGAATATAATTGATTTACAGTGTTGTGTTTCAGGTGTACAGCAACGTGATTCAGTTATACATATATCCATTCTTTTTCAGATTCTTTCCCATATGGGTTATTACTGAATATTGAATAGAGTTCTCTGTGCTTTACAGTAGGTCTTTGGTGGTTATCTATTTTATGTATAATAGTGTGTATATAGGGAGAAGGCGATGGCACCCCACTCCAGGACTCTTGCCTGGAAAATCCCATGGACAGAGGAGCCTGGTAGGCTGCAGTCCATGGGGTCGCTAAGAGTCAGCACAACTGAGCAGATTCACTTTCACTTTTCACTTTCATGCATTGGAGAAGGAAATGGCAACCCACTCCAGTGTTCTTGCCTGGAGAATCCCGGGGATGGGGGAGCCTGGTGGGCTGCCGTCTATGGGGTCACACAGAGTCGGACATGACTGAAGCAACTTAGCAGCAGCAGTGTTTATATATGTTAATCCCAAACTCCTAATTTATCCATCCCTCCCACCATTCCCCTTTTATTTTATTTTAAAGTCACCCAAGCATACCCACTAAATTTTATATTCAAATGGAGTATTAGAAGACACTTGAACTCTCATTATCTTAAAAAGTTCAGCACTGAAATCTCTCCCATAGAAGAGTACTGCCATAATAAGTCCGGCTTTATCCAACTGAGAACCAGCTCCCTGGGGAGAATCACGCTCTGTCTCAGAGGTCTATAAGACACTTCAGCATATAGTAGGGGTATTTTTCCTGGAAGAGAGGAAGGAGAGACTGAAGCCACTCCCACATCCTGCCTAGAGGCTGACCTCCATGTTACAGGAGAAAGCCAAGTGATGGAAAGACCTCTGGTTTGTCACTGGATTAAGTGACCACAGAACCTGACAAAGAAATCCATGCAGAATCCAAACAGATGTCATTAAGCATCTCTAAGAGTTGTGACCTAGGCAAGAAGAAACAGGAACAAAGGGAAACAAACTTCGGAACACGATAACGCAGTAAACAGATGAACAGAATCCAGTCAAGCTGCAAAGTGCACTTGTACAGTGGAAAGGGAATGAAGATGTAAGTGAAAAGAGAGAATTAATTATTTCAAACCAGAGAACCTTGGGCTACAAGACCACGTTATCGGTGCAACAGTTTTAAAAGGGTCCAAAATGTAGTGCATATCCAGGGATGACTCCCCTGCATACCTGCTGGTCTAGACTGCTCATCACAGCCGAATCCTTCCTGGCCCTTAGTTAGCAACCTCAGTTCATTGAAATAATAACCGTAGCCTGGAAAAGATTTAGTCTTAAGGAGATGGTGAAGTCCATCCATTTCATAGAATCAACCCTTGGACTGCAAGGAGATCCAACCAGTCCATTCTGAAGGAGATCAGCCCTGGGATTTCTTTGGGAGGAATGATGCTAAAGCTGAAACTCCAGTACTTTGGCCACCTCATGCGAAGAGTTGACTCATTGGAAAAGACTCTGATGCTGGGAAGGATTGGGGGCAGAAGGAGAAGGAGATGGCTGGATGGCATCACTGACTCGATGGAAGTGAGTCTGAGTGAACTCCGGGAGTTGGTGATGGACAGGGAGGCCTGGTGTGCTGCGATTCATGGGGTCGCAAAGAGTCGGACATGACTGAGCGACTGATCTGATCTGATCTGATTCAGTTTAAGAGTAGATTTTGTGTATATTGGAAAAACTTGTATATTTGATGATAAAATGTTTAAGAGAATTTGGAATATTAAGGAATAAGACACTGCATTGGGATTCCAGTTTAAAAAGTAAGATGGAATGGGAATTCCCTGGAGGTCCAGTGGATAGGACTCTGAGCTTCCACTGCAGGGAGCAGTTTCAATCCCTGGATGATGCATGGTGCGGCCAAAAAATAAGAAGAAGATAATAATGGAGTAGTTAATTTTAGGTTGTGATTTTTTAAGTTCATATTTGTTAAGAGAATTTTACAATTTTATGGAGCATTTAAGATTCATAATCACTGATGATTCTACTAGATTTATAAGATTTGTCCAGTTCAGTTCAGTCATTCAGTTGTGTCTGACTCTTTGCGACCCCATGGACTGCAGCACGCCAGGCTTCCTTGTCCATCACCAACTCCCAGAGCTTACTCAAACTCATGTCCATCGAGTCAATGGATCCATCCAACCATCTCATCTTCTGTTGTCCCTTCTCCTCCTACCTTGAATCTTTCCCAGAGTCAGGGTCTTTTCCAATGAATCAGTTCTTAGTATCAGGTAGCCAAAGTATTGGAATTTCAGCTTCAAATCAGTCCTTCCAATGAATATTCAGGACTGATTTCCTTTAGGGCTGACTGGTTGGATCTCCTTGCAGTCCAAGGAACTCTCAAGAGTTTTCTCCAAAGAACACAGTTCAAAAGCATCAGCTCTTCAGTGCTCAGCTTTCTTTATAGTCCAACTCTCACATCCATACATGACTACTGGAAAAACCATAGCTTTGACTAGACAGACCTTTGTTGACAAAGTAATGTCTCTGCTTTTTAATAGGCTGTCTAGGTTTGTCATAGCTTTTCTTCCAAAGAGCAGGCGTCTTTTAATTTCATGGCTGCAGTCACCATCTGCAGTGATTTGGGAGCCCAGAAAAATAATGTCACTGTTTCCATCGTTTCCCCATCTATATGCCATGAAGTGATAGGACGAGATGCCATGATCTTAGTTTTCTGAATGTTGAGTTTAAGCCAACTTTTTCACTCCCCTCTTTCACTTTCATCAAGAGGCTCTTTAGTTCTTCTTCACTTTCTGCCATAAGGGTGGTGTCATCTGCATATCTGAGGTTATTGATATTTCTCCCAGCAATCTTGATTCCAGCTTGTGCTTCATCCAACCCAGCATTTTACATGATGTACTCTGCATATAAGCTAAATAAGCAGGGTGACAATATACAGCCTTGAAGTACTTCTTTCCCGATTTGGAAAGAGTCTGTTGTTCCATGTTCAGTTTTAACTGTTACTTCTTGACCTGCATACTGATTTCTCAGGTCAGGTGGTCTGACCTGCCTCCTGAGCACAAAGATATTCCTATCTCTTTCAGAATTTTCCACAGTTTATTGTGATCCACACAGTCAAAGGTTTTGGCGTAGTCAGTAAAACAGAAGTAGATGTTTTTCTGGAACTCTCTTGCTTTTTTGATGATCCAACAGATGTTGGCAATTTGATCTCTGGTTCCTCTGCCTTTTCTAAAACCAGCTTGAACATCTGGAAGGTTCAAGTACTGTTGAAGCCTGGCTTGGAGAATTTTGAGCATTACTTTACTAGCGTGTGAGATGAGTGCAATTGTGCGGTAGTTTGAACATTCTTTGGCATTACCTTTTTTGGGGATTAGAATGAAAACTGACCTTTTCCAGCCCTGTGGCCACTGCTGAGTTTTCCAAATTTGCTGACATTTGAGTGCAGCACTTTCACAGCATTATCTTTTAGGATTTGAAATAGCTCAACTGGAATTTCATCACCTCCACTAGCTTTGTTCATAGTGTTGCTTCCTAAGGTTTGCTTGACTTTGCATTCCAGGATGCCTGGCTCTAGGGGAGTGATCACCCCATCGTGGTTATCTGGGTCATGAAGATCTTTTCTCGTATAGTTCTTTGGTGTATTCTTGCCACCTCTTCTTAATATCTTCTGCTTCTTTTAGGTCAATACCTCTTCTGTCCTTTATTGTGTCCATTATTGCACGAAACATCCCCTTGGTATCTCTAATTTTCTTGAAGAGATCTCTAGTCTTTCCCATTCTATTATTTTCCTCTATTTCTTTAAACTCATCACTGAGGAAGGATTTCTTATCTCTCCTTGCTATTCTTTGGAACTCTGCATTCAAATGGGTATATCTTTCCTTTTCTCCTTTGCCTTTAACTTCTACTCTTTTCTCAGCTATTTGTAAGGCCTCCTCAGACAACCATTTTGCCTTGTTGCACTTCTTTTTCTTGGGGATGTTTTTGATCACTGTGTCTTGTACAGTGTTATGAACCTCTGTCCATAGTTCTTCAGGCACTCTGTCTATCAGATCTAATCCCTTGAATCTATTTGTCACTTCCACTATATAATCATAAGGGATTTGATTTGGGTCATACCTGAATGGTCTAGTGGTTTTCGCTACTTTCTTCAATTTCAGTCTGAATTTGGCAATAAGGAGTTCATGGTCTGAGCCACAGTCAGCTCCTGGTCTTGTTTTTGCTGACTGTATAGAGTTTCTCCATCTTTGGCCGCAAAGAATGTAATCAATATGATTTAGGTATTGACTATCTGGTGATGTCCATGTGTAGAGTCTTCTCTTGTGTTGTTGGAAGGGGGTGTTTGCTATGACCAGTGCAATCTCTTGGCAAAGATGTGTTTTCTTGGATAAGATTTGTTCGGGTTAAATATTTAAGAAAATTGCTTATATATAGTTTATGCACTTAAAAACCTTTAAAAATGAAAATGAAATATCTTACCTTTACATTAATGTTGAATAGATGTAAAAGAATTTTAACTGGGTTAAATTGGGCTATTTGATAAGTAAAAATATAAGTAAATTGAATGTAAAAGTTTAGAGAGGCTTTTGAATTTGTGACATTCATAAATAAACTATTTATTTAAAGACCCTTCCCCAAATAACCCTAAGGAGTCCTCAAAGAAGAAGAATTGTTGATCTGGATATGCTGGAGCTTTAGGAAGCCTTCATTCTAATGCTCCTCCATCATCGGCTGTGTGACCTTGAGTAAGACATTCTGTCTCTGTGGTGCTTAAGTTTTTCCTCATTTAGAAAATAAGAGAGATGGCTTAGCTGGCCCCTAAAGCCCCTTTCCAGATCTAACATTCTAGAATTCCAAGACTACTGGTTCCATTTGCAATCCATTTTGACATGCCAAGGATCTGACGGGTTGCTCAGGAAAGCTGCCCCTGTTTGATAACAGTCCTGTTGTTGGCTGTTCTCCAAGGATTCTTTTAGTTGATGACTTTTGATAGCCTCCTACTTATTTATTTTTAAACCTCAGGAGAATGTTTCCTTCCTCAAGCCAGCTAGGACAATAGGACAAACCATAAACGGAAAGCTTCACGATCTACAAACACTCTGACTCTTCTTAACTCTATCTGGACGTAGACATTTTGGATCTTAGGTTGATTGTTTACTCCGCCTTGTCCACATAATGCCAAAATATCTGTCAAGGAGGTCAATTCCATTCCCAGATTGGTAAGATCAGAGAAACCGAACAAGTCCAACAGTTTTGCAAGACTCTCTTATAAGTGAAAAAACCAGTTGCTTGTGTTTTTAGCCAATTAGTTAAGCCAACTGTTCCAATAGGTTGGATTGACCATAAGCAAAACTGTGAAGTTGGAGAGGTTGTTCTCATATGTGGGTGGCATCTCCCACTTCTTTGGGGGTTTCTCTCAAATTCCTCCCGGAATTCTCTTTGCTTTCCACTTGTCCCTTCACCTGTGTTTCAATCTGACTGTATTTGTTCTGGGTCAGTGCTCATCACCATCATTTGTGAGCTCTGTGAACAACTGACTAGGTCATGTATTGCCTAACTCCACAGTCTACAATGTCAGTGCCCAGCGATGTGCAGCTACCCTCCATGTAACCCTGGACAGGTTATTGACTTCTCTGAGCTCCCATTTCTTCATCTGTAAAAAAGGTACAATAATACCTACTTTGTGGATATCTTTGAGTATTTAAAGAATATATGTAAAATACTTAACATGGAGCCTAGCACAAAGTAAGCACCTAAAAAATGGTATCTCTTCTAATAATGAGTATTCAGAGCTCCTAAATTGGAAAGACCTTTCTACTTTATTGACTATGCCAAAGCCTTGACTGTGTGGATCACAAAAAACTGTGGAAAATTCTGAAAGACATGGGAATACCAGACCACCTGATCTGCCTCTTGAGAAACTTGTATACAGGTCAGGAAGCAACAGTTAGAACTGGACATGGAACAACAGACTGGTTCCAAATAGGAAAAGGAGTATGTCAAGGCTGTATATTGTCACCCTGCTTATTTAACTTCTATGCAGAGTACATCATGAGAAACACTGGGCTGGAAGAAGCACAAGCTGGAATCAAGATTGCCAGGAGAAATATCAATAACCTCAGATATGCAGATGATACCACCCTTATGGCAGAAAGTAAAGAAGAACTAAAGAGCCTCTTGATGAAAGTGAAAGAGGAGAGTGAAAAAGTTGACTTAAAGCTCAACATTCAGAAAACGAAGATCATGGCATCTGGTCCCATCACTTCATGGCAAATAGATGGGGAAACAGTGGAAACACTGGCTGACTTTATTTTTCTGGGCTCCCAAATCACTGCAGATGGTGACTGCAGCCATGAAATTAAAAGACACTTACTCCTTGGAAGGAAAGTTATGACCAACCTAGATAGCACATTAAAAAGCAGAGACATTACTTTGTCAACAAAGGTCCGTCTAGTCAAGGCTATGGTTTTTCCTGTAGTCATGTATGGATATGAGAGTTGAACTATAAAGAAAGCTGAGTGCCGAAGAATTGATGCTTTTGAACTGTGGTGTTGGAGAAGACTCTTGAGAGTCCCTTGGACTGCAAGGAGGTCCAACCAGTCCATCCTAAAGGAGATCAGTCCTGGGTGTTCATTGGAAGGACTGATGTTAAAGCTGAAACTCCAATACTTTGGCCACCTGATGCGAAGAGCTGACTCATTTGAAAAGACCCTGATGCTGGGAAAGATTGGGGGCAGGAGGAGAAGGGGACGACAGAAGATAAGATGGTTGGATGGCATCACCGACTCAATGGACATGGGTTTGGGTGGACTCTGGGATTTGGTGTTGGACAGGGAGGCCTGGCATGCTGTGGTTCATGGGGTCAACAAAGAGTCAGACACGACTGAGCAACTGAGCTGAACTTAACACATAACATGGAATTCCCATCAGAAAACCCTGCCCACTTCACATCTACCAAGTCTAGTCCCAAGACAGCATGGTGGGGAAAGTTGAGTCTCAGTGCCTAGGAAGCCACTAAGGTTGACAGATGGGGACCCACATTACCTCTCTGGATAGTGGAAGTGGGGTCATTAGATCTTGATTAGCCACAATTTCTTAACCATAAAATAGAAATATTTATAATACAGGTTTTTGAGTTGACCTGAAGATTGAATGAGATAATTACATAAAGTGTCTCCCGCAGAGCCTGGTACATTGAAAGGTCTTGATAAGTGTTGGCAATGATTAGAATGTAAGCTCCTTGAGTTCTCTTTTGTATGCTCATGCAACCCTCCCTAGTATCCAGCTCAAAGTTTGGTTCAATGCAGGAGTTCAGTAAACACTTGTTGAATAAAATAATACTATTATTACTATCATTGTTTCCTTTGGAAAATTAAACCAAAAAAATCAATACCTAGTGGATAGGATTGTGTATCCTCTTGGACAAAGTGCTCCTGGATCCTTAGGTAAAAGCAGGGCTTGGTAAACTCTAGATGATGGGGGTAAACCCAGAAGATGTCCAGAAATGTCGAGTCTTACTTGGCAAACACCACAGTGTAAATAAAGCACATGTTGCTAGCACAGGGGTTGATGGTTTTAATGAAACCTGTGAAGTTGAGACATATGTGACTGTATTTCTGGACCAGAGAAGACTTAAACCCTTCTTAGCCTGAGCATTGAATAGAAACAGACACACCAGGCTTTTACAGTTTGATGATGTTAAACACCGAGCTCAACCAACTAACTCCCTTGACCTGAAATTGTCTCTCAAAGCAGAATTCTGGTTATAATTTAATGAGCAGTTACAAATGAGAAGCGTGTAGGCATATTTGGCTTATACTGTGGGTTTTACAACTTTTAAAAATTAATTACTAATATTTATAAATCAGGAATTTTCTTATATAACTCTGAATCTTCTTTAAAAATCAGAAGTTCTGTACACACCACCACTTGAACAGCAGCCTTTGGGTGGAGATCATACTGGCTGCATTGTTTAGAAGAGGAATAGGGTCCTCTGTTCAGCACAATTCCTATGTCCCCTTTTTACCTCACACCTGGTCAATTCATTTCTTTACCTGCCTGGTCCCATGAACATTGGAGTTTCCCATCCCTCCAGAGAGCCAATATGCTGACCAATTGGCACAGTATGTCAACTGTTACGTTTCTTGCTAAAGATTAATGAATTATCAGCTGGGCTTTTGTATCTGCCTCTTATGCATTTTGGAGAAGGAAATGGCAACCCACTCCAGTATTCTTGCCTGGAGAATCCCAGGGACAGGGGAGCCTGGTGGGCTGCTGTCTATGGGGTCACACAGAGTCGGACTTAGTCACACTAAGTCGCACAGAAGCAACTTAGCAGCTTATGCATTTGGTTAGTATAAGTCAGTCCCTTGGGTCAGCTCACTTTGGAACACACATACCAAAATCAAATGTGTGGATTTGCTCAGGGTAAAGCTCAGATTCTGCCGAGGGGCCCTGCCTTAGCTGACACCAACTATTCTCTGAACATCATTCTTCAACTTACTAAATATCTTCAAGAATTCCTCAAAACCCAGAGAGCCAGCTGCCAGACCATAGATCACCAGTTGAGTTGCAAATAAATCACTGCCCAAGTTAATCTATGCCCCTACTACAGATGCTTGAAGAAGCTCTGTTTGTTTATGACCGCCCTTGAAGAACTCAGCCTTAGATGTCACCTAATTGTCTTGTGTATAACAAAAGCAGATGGCAAATTACTATTGATGGATTCATTCCTTCTCGGTTCCCTTGCCATCTCTTTGTGGCTTCCTTCATTAGCTCTTCTTTCCTCTCAGAGAAAGCCCATGACCTTGGAGGTTTTTGCACTTCCCTTCTGAATCTGCATCACCCCTCCAATGGAATGAAGGTGTCTTTCTGCTACCCCAGGATCTAGAGCCAAACAGAGACCACATATGCCCTCTCAGCTTGCAGCCTATCCCTCTCCATTTCATATCAGCAGGAAAAGGGTCTTTGCAATCCCACACTTTTTTCCTCTCTCTCTTCACATCACACCAAAAGCAAACAATAATTTAAATAGCATTGTTTTATAATAAGAAAAACCTTTGGCTTTCAGTATAACTGGAAAGGAAGCCATTTGTCGCTGCCTGGAATGAGCTAACAGCATGCACTTGGCATTACTTTCCCACTGGGGGTGATGGATACACAGTGAGCCATCTGTACTTCTTAATCAGTTCTCATGACCAGTATGGGGCATTTGCAAATCATGTGAGAAGAATGATTTGTGGTCAGATGTTGAAACTAACAGGCTGAAGTATGGACCAAACCGCTGGTTTCATTCCTGGTGTTCCAATGACTGCAGTAACTAGCTGGACATCCATGGACTTTCACAGACAAAAAAAATACCCCTCAGTCATTCTTCTTTTGCTTTTTTAAAGATATTTTTATGTGGACCATTTTTAAAATCTTTACTGAATCTGTTACAATATTGTTTATATTTTTTCTTTGGTTTTGGGGCCCTGAGGCATGTGAGATCTTAGCTCCCCACCAGGGATCACATTCACAAACCCCTGCATTGAAAGGCAAAGTCTTAACCACTGAACCACCAGGGAAGTCCCTATTTTTCTTTTCCTTTACAGTAAGGAAATAGGTATTGAAAAATACAAACTCTCCTTTGGAAATGTGTAGAAAATAGCCTTCTATTCTACACACAGGAGGCAGGATATATGCAGTATCTAGTGCCATGTTAATGGATTCTTCTGGAAATAGCAAGGTTGAGGATCCATCCAAGGTGTGGTCCATAAATACACTTGCCACCCATTCTTCCCCCAGAGAATCCTAAGAATAAAGGGAGCTTGAGGTAAACAGTTCTTGACAGTCTCCGGGAACGGTTACACTTTTGTCCCTAGATCACTTACATTTCTATAGCTTACTGACTGCATCGCCAACATTTGTAGAAACTTTATTCCTCAGATATGCTTGGAACATAGCCATCACTTTATTTGCTCTAAAATCTCAGTGCCAAGGGATTAATAGCAAGTCAGGGGGCTTGGAGTTAAAAGGAAGTTTGGATTTTCTCTGAGCCTGTATGACCTTGAGATGCACAAAGAAGTTAAATGTCTGCCTTCCTGACAGGTAAGAGTTTAAATGTCTTTGACTTCTGAAAATTAGATGTTCCTTCCTATTTTTTCGTAAGTGAAGTCATTCCAGAGCTGTAGAAAACTCTAAAGAGAGCGAATGTGTGTTTTCCTTCTCTTCAGTGTGCCCTTGCAAAGGTTCTGTTCCATTGTTTAAGATTTCTGAAACTTTACCTTTCAGGCTGAAAGTCAGTCTGCTCAGAGTATCCAAACCCAATAAAGAGTCTGGGCAGGGCCATTCAGAACTAATCACCACTTCCCAGGATGAGATAAGGGAACATGCCTTAAAGCTGGAAAGAGCTGGTTTGGGAGCTAATACAAGATTTAAATTCTAGAAATATAGTAGACGCTAAAACCTGTGAGAACAAGTGAAGAATTGAAATAACAGGCAAACTATCACACCAACGAACGGATGAACTTGCAAAATTCCTGATCCCAGGAAGATATGAAAAGAGTAAATCCCCAAAGGGTTTTCATCTTTTGTCGCCCACACGCGGACCCCTGCATAGATGAACAGCCTTAGGCATCTTTCTATTACCATTTCTCCTGCTAACACTCTGAGGCCATCCCTTTGTCTCTGCACAAGGAAACTCACTTCAGAGCTGTCCGAAGGGTTGTCAGGGTTGGCCAGGATCCAGCCCTCCTGTGACCTCCCCACACACATTTGTGAGGAGAGTAGAGCACCAGATGGATAGCAAGACATACGTCCGCTCTCTTTCTAGATGCCTAACCTTCAAGTGGTCTTTCCCCTGGACTCAGCCCTCAGAGGGCAGGGATAGGGCAAGAGTACAGGGCCATATACCAGCACCCTGGCTCTCATCTTTCTCCCCAGCTCAGACCTAGGATAGGAGGACTGGCTGTTACAGCCTCAGGCCACCTTCCCAGGCCTATCGTGGATGGCACAAACATTGGCTTTGGTACTCAAAAGCCGGGTTTGCTTCCAACTGGAAATGTAAATGTCCCTTTGGATTCAAAACGAAGAAATAGGTGGGTTTTTCCTTTGCCCATCACTCTAACAACTCTATCCTAAGAACAAAGTCTGATCAATGCTAACAGGAGGGTTAAGGACCAAGAGAAGTTATGGAAATGAAAACCATCACCCCACTGCACTTGCTTGTCCAAGGAGATTCTGGAAATCCACGAACATGACTACACTACCTTTTTATAAAAGGCTTCTCCACTCACTATTTTATTGCAAGTAGGATGTTTCTCCCTGCGGCCAGCACTCGCTCTGCCTCTATCCCTGCCTCTTTCTCCAATAGAGCATATCCTCATAGTGCTGGCCCCATACTTGTGATCTATCCTGGAATTGCTGTTCCCAAGCCAGGTGCCACACACCCTACACATGTCCTGCATTTCTATCTCTTCTCCTTGGTCCCTCACACCTGGAGAGTGGCCTCCAGACAGACGACAGGTTGTTGGCATGGCCACCTTGCCCTGATCACGAGTCCAGGGAGCGCCTTTGATTTCTGCCTCTTCCATCTTCTGTGCCCACCACAGAGCTTCCTCCCTAACTGCTCACCTTGGATGAATTTCACATCCCAACTTCCTGTCAAGAGGACATCTGACTTTCCTTTCCTTCCTGGGAAGAGGAATAATCAGAGGGCTTGGGATGGGAAATTCATAGATGTTGGATTTGGCTTCAAGGCTGCTGTGTGGCCCCTAATCATCCCTCTGGTAGAAAGAGCGCTGCAGTCTTTCGCAGGGATTTGGCCTTTCGGTCCTACGATCTGTTTTCAGGGCTTAACTAAAGATGTGATTCTGGATAGTAAGTGTTACAGTGTTTGTTGCTGGTTCATTGAGATTTTTTTTAGGGCCTAATTACATTGTGATTAATTGGATATACAGTATTTTTCTCAAAAATAAGATTTGAGCGCACAAAAGTGAATGCCAATACACATCGATAATTATACTACCAAATGTCCAATTCCAGAGCCTTAAGACATCACATAATATTACTTGCAATGAAAGATACTATTTTCAGAGTCAAATATATGAGTGGAAGGAACCATTTTTATTCATTTCTATAACTTTTGTTTCATCCATATAAAATTTAAAGGCTGTTGGCCTATTCAGACAAAAACTTTCCTACTCTGGAGGCCACCTTAAATAGAGGTTACTTAGCGAGATAATTATTACCTCTCAAAACTCTCTTTAAAGAGGTTTTAATTAGAGCTCTCCAGTGCCTCCGGTTATGAGTTGTTTTGGTTTGGTTCTTGTATCTAATGATTGATACCAACCTATTCCGTCCTGTGCCTCAGGAGAATCATTCCCAACAGGCAAAAGTGAAGCCAGCTTCAGTCTGTTGTGATGAAGAACCCTCTGGTTCTGGGGGGTGTTATAAAAGTATCTGTCTTAAGGGGCAGGTAAGAACAAACCCACAGAAATAGGAAGGAGGTAGGGAGTCTGTAAGGGGTTTGCTGGTGTTCTACAGCTGCAAATTAGCAATAGGTAAGAGTTTTCTCGTAGGAGGCGAAGCCCTGCAGGAAAGCTCACGACACAGCTGGCCCAATGTCAGATTGTCCCCATGACTGCCAGGGAAGGCAAGGGCTAGTTACCAGGTAGAAGGTATTTGGAATTACTCCAAAAGTGGGTCTGGCCTCAGATTAGGAGTGCAAGGAAATGACCGTTTAAGAGGGCCCAGGACTTCCCTGGTGGTCCAGTGATTAAGAATCTGCCTGTCAATGAAGGAGACACAAGTTCAATCCTTGGTCTGGGAAGATTCCACATGCCACGGGGCAACTAAGCCTGTGTGCCGCAACTGCTAAGCCCACATACCGAGAGCTTGGGCGCCACAATAAGAGAAGCCACTGCAATGAGAAGTCCATTCACAGAAACTTTGAGTAGCGCCCGCTCGCTGCAGCAAGAGACACCCCACATGCAGCCACGAAGACCCAGTGCAGTCACAATAGAAATAAATTAATTAATTAAAAAAAAAAAAAAAAAGAGAGAGAGGGTCCAGATTTGGAGAGAAGTAGCTGAGAGAGAAACCAGTTCCAGATGTGAGGAGTTGGGAGGAAAGGGCAGTTTCCAAACTGAATTCCGGAAGGAAAGCCAGAGAAAACTTTGTTCTTGTCTAGAGTGGGGGTAATCAAGAAGGAAGTATAGGACTTCCTTGGTGGTCCAGTGGTTAAGATGCTGCCTTTGCAAGGTGGGGGGTTTCAGGTTCAATTCCTGGTGGGGAAATTAAGATCCCACATGCCTTGTAGCCAAAAAAGAAAAAAATTTTTTTTTTCAAAAATGTGTCTATATTGTGGAAAAAAAAAAAAAAAAAAAAGACAAGAAAGTGTATCTGGTCAGGCTTCAGAAGTTACGACTTCCTATAAGAAGCCAGACTTTTCTGTGAAGTTATTACTACTTGTAAAACTGCCCACCAGTCATATTTAACCCTCACAGTGAAGGATAAAGGACTTACCCTCTGACAAGAGGGATTTCATGGCTTGGTATGAGTTCACATCGAGGAGAGAAGAGGATCATGACAGGGTGGCCTAGGAGACAGAGTGATAAACTGACACAGGCCCCTTCCACTTCTGCCGTTAACTAGGACAGGACCTCAGGCATGTCACTCAGAGGCCTGGGACTCAGCCAGTCCATTTGTCAGGGAGGCAATACATGTAATTGAGCAGAGACCAATGTCTGGTCCAGGAGAAGCCTGCAAGCCTTTCACGGTCGAGGGTAAAACTAGGTTAGGTCTAAGTTCCCTCCCAGCTCTATTATGTAACTTGCTGTGGAGAAAAGAGCTTAGGCTTGGGATGCCTTGCTGCCTGGTTTGATTCCCAGCCCTGATTGTAACTAATATGAACTGGGGAAAGTTACTTAACCTGCTTAAACCTCAGGAAGGAGTCTATGAAAAAAATGTTAGATGCTCAGTCATGTCCAACTCTTTGGGACTCTACGGACTGTATCCTACCAGGCTCCTCCCCTAACCCTGTCCAACTCCATGACCCTTTTATTTTTCCACAAGAATTTTGTCACCAGATTGCCTATTTCTCAATAATATCCAGTTAACATTTCTTTTGAAACCAAGGATGGTGGCATAAATGACTTTAGATAAAATTGATGTCCTTAATTTTCTTCTGTGGAGATATTTTGTCTTTTCCATTTGTTCAAGTCTTATACATGTCTCCACAGAGGAATTTTTAAGTTTCTTAAATGTATTCCTTTGCACTTTGCCTTAATCACCTGGACTATTTGGCCCTTTGTATATTACAGCAATTTAAACCATTTATAAAAATGGGCTAAGGGATGAATTTAAAACACTCGGCTTGAGAAAGTTACAGGAATTCTGTACTAGGAGAACTAGAAAAAGGTTGGAGGTATGAAAAACAGAGATGACAAAAAGGTAGAAAGAAAGGAGGAGACAGAGGATGAATCTCTCTACAGTGCTTTACCCTGTGTTGTCTTCTTCCCTGACCTTTCCCCTCTTTCTTCCAAAAATCGAGACTCCCTACCAAAATCATCCATTTTGATCTTATCAGTCCTTTCTGTGCCTTGCAAATATTTGCACCTCAGTCTTATTTTTTTTCCCTCCACCCAATACTAGCAGGGCAACAGCATTTGGAATAAATTTGTGCCTTAGTGTCTGTTGGGGAGGGTTCTGGTCCCATGGATGAAACTGACAATGGCTGGTTCTTTCCTAGATAAAGTGTGTCTATGAGGGTATTATGGAAAGCCAGCCAGCAGTGGCTTAGGTTTCTTTGCTTACACAAGGAGTCTGGGTGTATGGTCACCAGCGTTAGGTGAGAGGCTTCAGGATTTTAGAGCTAAGGCCTCCTCTCTTCACTGGACCTTTCCCTTTTGTTCTCAAGGTTGTGCTTTGCCTTTAGCCATCAAGTCCGTATTCTGAGCAGGAAGAAGGAAAGGAAGCTCCAGAATTTCTATCTAAGAGCCAAAGGGTTTCCCAGAAATACTAAGAAGATATTGGCTTATGCCTCATAGATCAGATTGAGTCATATGAAGTAAAGAAAACAGCCTTTTTTATTCACGATTGCATCCCCCTCCCCGCAAAATGGGATTCTGCTAGAAAGGGAGACAGTGAGAATGGTCATTGAGTAAGCAACCAGAAGTTTCTACTACGAATGTAAGATCAAATGTATCACCCACTTCCATGGTGAATTCTCTTCTGAGAACTTACACATCTGGAAGAGTGTGGCAGAGATTGCTATCTGCCTACTCATCATCCATTATCCCCTCCTCCTGGGACTCAGAACCTGGATCCAGGGCTATGATGTATTTCCCAATCTCCTTTGCACCTAGAGTGGCCATGGGGCTAAGACCTGCCCTAGGAGATGGAAGCAGGCAAGTCGTGTAGGACTTCTTGAAGGGTTCCTTTAAAAAGAGAAGGCATCTTTAGTCCTTCCTACCTTCCTTCTTCCTGCTGTCTGGATATAAAGGGATATATGGATAGAATATAGTCAAACAAAGTGTGGGTTATAGCTCCAATATCCAGTATCATTGGAATTAACTAACACATTATCTTGTTTAATACTGATAACAACCTAAGAGATAGATACTAGTATAACCAGCTGCTTTTTAAGGACGAGGAAGCTGAGGCCTGAAGAGCCTAAGTTGCTGCGGACCTAACTTGTTGTAGACCAACTCATGAGTGGTAGATCCAGGACTGGAACTCAGGCCATCTGGCTCCACGGTTTGCTTTCATTCACCCCAGACTACACGGTTCACTGCCCCAGCCCTTCTAACAACCAGCAGAGGTGAGGTGTGGAAGCAGCATGGGCGCTGTAATCTGAAGTCTGTGTGTCCTTCCCGTGTTTGTCTGTCCACGTAACTAGAGACTCCTTGCTAGCTGTGTTGCCCTGGACTAGTTACTGTCTTCTCTGTGTCTGTCTCCTCTTGTCTGTCTCCTCTTGTGTAAAGTGGAGATATTCAGAGACAATCATGGAGGGATTGTGAGGATTAATGAGTTAGTCCTTAGAACAGGGCCTCACATCTGAAGAGTACTCAGTCAAGCTTAGCTATCACTGTTGCTCTTATCACTGTTGTCATTTCCCAGGGTAACAAAGCCCATGTTGGGAGACCTTCCCAGCATAGATCAGAACTTGTCCATCATGAAGATCACTCCAGCTATGACAGGCATCCTGGGAATCACGTCTGATGGCTCAGACAACCAGGGAAGCGCAGGTCTTCTTTGATGAAAAGAATCCACCTGCAATGCCGGAGACCCAGGTTCAATCCCTGGGTTAGGAATATCTTCTGGAGAAGGGAATGGGTACCCACTCCAGTATTCTTGCATGGGGAATCCCATGGACAGAGGAGCCTGGCTGGCTACAATCCATGGGATCACAAAGAATTGGACACCACTGATTGACTAACACTCACTTAATTTCTCTCCCACCCTGTTGTTTTCCATAGCTGCCAGACATGGCCCCTTAGCTCCATCTTTTCCCTGGAGACATGGTAGATGGTATATGGTGTATATCAGCAGCTAAAATCCTTATCCCATCTCTCACCATACCTGCCCACCCCACCCTGATCCAGGCATGGAACAAGGCTAGGGATGTCTTCTCCTTGGAAACCTCTCTGTTAACTCATCTGGCAGATTGCAAACTATTTCAGATGGCCATGGCTACATCAGTAGGCTTCCACATCACATGGAAGGTTTCAGAGAGAGTCTCCTTTGTGCAGGTTTGTGGAGCTGAGTCCCCTGGCAACTAATTCAGGAATTAGACTGGTTCTAGACAATTCGTTTGGCATCAGGGGAGCTTAGATTAATCACTTTCATCCTAGAACATAGAATATCTCTCCATTTATCAGATCTTTCCCTATAACCCTTATTGCAGACTTGGTATTCTTGATTAATTTTTAGAAACTTTTTATTTTTGATATTATGGTAAATAGCATGTTTTGTTCTTACATTTTCTAGTTAATTGTTGCTGGTATAAAAAATGGTACTAGTTTTTTAAATTGATTGTTAACCCAGTAATATATCTGTGGTGATTTACAAATATATCTACATATTTCTTGATCATCCTGGAGGAGGAAATGGCAGCCCACTCCAGTATTCTTGCCTGGAGAATCTCATAGACAGAGGAGCCTGATGGGCTGCAGTCCATGGGGTCGCAAAGAGTCGGAGACAACTGAATGACTAGCAGACACGCATTCTTTGATCCTGCTTCTTTCAAGAATTACAGCCTACTCCTCTCCCCTTGAATATAGATTTAATGACCCATGTTTAACAAATAGAATGTGGTGAAAGTGATGGCCTGTGACTTCTGAGACTTTAAGTCATAAAATGGAATTCAGTTTCCTCTGTTTTCTTTCAGGGCATTTGCTGTAGGAGGACCCAACTACCATACTGTGAGGACACGCCAGCAGGCTGTGGAGAGGTCCGCGTGAGGAGGAACGGAGGCCCTCTGCCAGTGATCACATGAGAGAGCCATCCTATAAGACAGGTACAGACAAGTCTCCACATAACTGTAGACCCCAACGACATCTTGACTGCACTTTCATGAGAGACCCTCAACCAGATCGTGCATCTAAGTCACCAGTGACCACGTATTATAGGAGTCCATTCGTGTAGAAGGTAAACTTATGGGCTTCCCTGATAGCTCAATTGGTGAAGAATCCACCTGCAGTGTGGGAGACCTGGGTTGGATCCCTGGGCTGGGAAGATCCCCTGGAGAAGGGAAAGGCTACCCACTCCAGTATTCTGGCCTGGAGAATTCAATGGGTCCATGGGGTCCCAAAGAATTGAACATGACTGAGCAACTTTCACTTTTCATAGAGACAGAAAGTTGCTTTAGGACTGGGGATTGGAAGAGAATGGGGTGAAAACTAGAGAGAAGGGGTCTCTTTTTATTTTATCTTTTTTAAAATAACCTTTTCTTTGTTGGTGGTATACAGTGTATTTATTTTACTTTTGGCCACGCTGGGTCTTTGCTTCGAGAAGGCTTTCTCTAGTTGCAGCAAGCAGGGGTTGCTCTCTAGTTGCGTGCAGGCTTCTCGTTGCGGTGGCTTCTCTTATTGTGGAGCACGAGCTCTAGGGTGCGTGGGCCTCGGTAGGTGCGGCACTTGTGCTCCTGAGTGTGGGCCCAGTGGTTGTGGTGCATGGGCTTCGTTGCCCCATGGTGTGTGGAATCTTCTCAGACCAGGGACTGAACCTGTGTCCCCTGCATCAGCAGGTGATTCTTTACTACAGGACCACCAAGGGAAGTCCTTGGGTTTCTTTTTGAGATAAGGAAAATGTTCCAGTTGATTGTAGCCACGGTTGGGCACATCAGTGCATATTTGAAACTTCATTGAGTTGTATACTATACTTTGTTGTTGTTTAGTCGCTAAGGCATGTCTGACTCTTTTGTGACCCCATGGACTATAGCCCACCAGGCTCCTCCATCCATGGGATTTCCCAGGCAAGAATACTGGAATGGGTTGCCATTTCCTTCTCCAGTTGTATACTCTAGATGGGTTAATTGCATGGTGTTCTGGGTTGAATGCTTGTATCTCTCCCCAAATTTATATGTTGAAATTCTAACCCCAACCTAACGGTGTTTGGAGGTGGGGCCTTTGGGAAAAAATTAGGTTTATGTTGGGTTATGAGGGTGGACCCTTGTGATGGGACTGGTGCACTTATAAGCAAGATGGAGAGGTCCTCTCTACACACGCATTCACTCAGGAAAGGACTTGTGTGAACATGGTGAGAAGGTGCTGTCTACAAGCCAGGAGGGGGCCTTCACCAAGAGTTAAATCTTTTGGCACCTTGATATTATTCTTCCTAGCTTCAAGGATTTTGAGAAATAAATATCTGCTATTTAAGCCACCCATCTATCTTGTTATAACAGCCCGAGCAGACTAACATATGGCATGTGATTTTATCACAATATAGATTTTTTAAAAAAGAAAGAAAGAAGGCAAACACAAGGATGATTACATCAGTTCATTTCCTCCTTGGAAATCCACTCTGACTAACATGGGATAAGGTAGCTTTTTCTAGGACTTTCAAAAAACTCAGGAATCTTGTTGTCCCTAAATCTAGATGCATGAGGCCAACCTTCTCTATAATTTAATAACAAAGAGGGACTCACAAGAGAATGATTTCTCTCAGTCAAATGAAAACACACCAAGCTACACTTGTCAATACACTGTCAATAAAAATCCCAAAGAAAACTATAACAGTTTTATATGAAACAAAAAACATTTTTTATATAAGTATAAAGGTGAAATAAATCTTGTATATCATTCCCGAATTTCTGGGCTTTGTATGTTAACACTGTTGATAGGAAGTGCCCGTATACATCCTTCCCAAAGCACGTATAATCCAGGGTGGGAATCTGTATATATTTGATGTTGGCCCAAATGACCTAAGTGATTCCAAAGCTGATACTTCATTTCCCTAGTAATTAGTAAGAAGTGCTATTTAAAAATTGTGTTGCTTTACAACATAAGACAAATTTCTTCTGTATTAAATGCCCTAGAGGACTCTATCTTAATTCCCAAGCCAGCTCAGGCTGGAAAGGCTGATTGCTCAGTTCATGGTGCTAAACTATATTGTCGTGCTGTATTTTAAATGTTTAAGGTAAGTTAATTCACCACCAGGCTCCCCCGACCCTGGGATTCTCCAGGCAAGAACACTGGAGTGGGTTGCCATTTTCTTTTCCAATTAATTCAGAGTCGCTGCTAAGTGTGAGCTCATCAATATAAGCAAAACAAATCCAATTTTTCTCCTGGAAGTGGTTTCAACAGCTGTATTTTCATCCTCTCTGCACCCCTTCCTGCACTCCTGTTATCTCTTTAAGAAATCAGCTTACTCCAGAGCCAGGAGTTTTACCTTCCAAGGGAGTGGGGAGGGTGGTGTTGATTTGGGTGGAGGGCTGGTAACAGAGACAGGAGTCACCCTGCAGAGCAGATCACTATGTGTGCGTGGCTATCATGTCTGTGCTCTAAAGGCAGGCTCTTGATTCTTTAAAAGAGCTTCTTAATCAAAGTCTTTTTTTTTTTAACCTCTTTTTTTTAACACATAGTTATGTAGTTTTCTCACCACCACAACACTGCTGCTGCTGCTGCTAAGTCGCTTCAGTCGTGTCCGACTCTATGCAACCCCATAGACGGCAGCCCACCAGGCTCCTCTGTCCCTGGGATTCTCCAGGCAAGAATACTGGAGTGGGTTGCCATTTCCTTCTCCAGTGCATGAAAGTGAAAAGTGAAAGTGAAGTCGCTCAGTCATGTCCGACTCTTAGCGACCCCATGGATTGCAGCCTACCAGCCTCCTCCGTCCATGGGATTTTCCAGGCAAGAGTACTGGAGTGGGGTGCCATTGCCTTCTCTGACCATAATACTAGAAGTAGCTAACTCATTGATGGAGGTAAGCTCCCATCAGAGATTACAAGCATCTGGTAACAGAAAGGGAGAAGGTAGGAAAACCTAAACTTGAAAATCATAGCTATCAGTTAATTAATCTATCCTAGCTATCACTTAAAAAAACACAGATGCAAAGAAACATATCTCAATAGGCACTTGGGAGTTTGTTCTATAGAAACAGAATTCCTATTCCAAATCATGGCCCTGAGACTTGGAAAGAGTATGTTATCCTCAGGATATTCTCTTTCAAAGAGCAGAGAAATAATATAATAATTATATATTTATGCATATATGAAAAAGTTTCATTCAAACAGGTAAAAAGAAATTTAAACATTGGCATTTAGAGAAGAAAATATTGTATTTAAGAGTTAGCCTTTTTAAACAGCCAATTACTGGTTACTCTGAATTAATAAAATGAACCTAAGACAGAAAACAACGGCAGAACAAAGTTCTAATGATAGCGATTCTCACAGAGGAATCTTTGGTGAAGTTGCAGACTTGCGTTCTTTAAACAAATGTGGAATACCTGGGGTGTGCCAGACACTGCGTTAGGTGATATGAGGAAATTGGATATGGAAATCAGAGGCTGCGCTCAGTGAGAAGGACACTAGATCAAGAAATAATTGCCATGCAATATGGTACTCTGGTTAAGTGCCTCAGAGCCATAAAGGGAGTAGTGTGTTCTGCTTAGAAAGGATGAGAAAAGCTTAAAACAAGGTATAACTTTTGAGATGTGTTTTATTGGGGTTTTAAGGGTGATAATAAACCTTATTCATCCCCTTGGAGTTTGAACCAATTAAGACATAGAATAGGGAGTGAAATGTTGCATGTAAAACTGGATTTGAGAATGAGGTGTGGGCCTTTGGGTGAAAAAAAACTTCACATTTCTCTCATAGTCTAGACTTTGGGACCTGCACACAGGGAGTTCGTGAGAAAACCAGGTGAGCAGGGCAGATTGAGCCAGCAGCAGGCAGGCTAGTGAACTGCAACCCACAAGTTGAGCGCAGAAGAAAGAGAAAGGCCATGGGTGGGGACTATTTTAACCTGTTAGCCTCACCAAACAAAGAAATATAACTGTGGAGGAAGGTGTCTAATTTCTCCAGTCAAATGAATCATGCCTCCTTCTATAGGAGATACAGCCAAAAGGAAAAGAGAAGGGCCAGCTGTCTTCCTGCAACACAGTTTCCCTCTGGCAAAGGCTGCAGGAGTGCCCTCCCCTTGAACCCAAAATGATCTGCAGGGATAAGCATCACACGCCATGGGGCTTGAAGGCCAGAGGTTCAACAGGTGGGTGAGAGGGAGCATTCCAAGTAGAAAAGTGAAAGTCACTCAGTCGTGTCCAACTCTGTGTGACCCCATGGACTATACAGTCCATGGAATTCTCGAGGCCAGAATACTGGAGTGGGGAGCCTTTCCCTTCTCCTAGCAGATCTTCCCAACCCAGGAATCAAACTGGGGTCTCCTGCCTTGCAGGCAGATTCTTTACCAACTGAGCTATTAGGGAAGCCCATTCCAAGTAGAGACCAAAGCAACAGCAAAGCAGAGAGATTTCAGTGTTCAAAGTGCCACAGGAAATAGAGAGTAATCATTTAAGTTTATGAAATATGTCAGTTTTCTAACCAAAGATGATCTATGCTGCTGCTGCTAAGTTGCTTCAGTCGTGTCCGACTCTGTGCGACGCCATGGATGGCAGCCTACCAGCCTCCCCCGTCCCTGGGATTCTCCAGGCAAGAACACTGGAGTGGTTTGCCATTTCCTTCTCCAATGCATGAAAGTGAAAAGTGAAAGTGAAGTCGCTCAGTCGTGTCTGACTCTTGGCGACCGCATGGACTGCAGCCCACCACGCTCCTCTTTCCATGGGATTTTCCAGGCAAGAGTACTGGAGTGGGGTGCCATTGCCTTCTCCAAAAGATGGTCTATGGTCTAGAATAAATCTCTTTCTCTAAGTCAAAGTCCTTATTTCTTATTGTACTCAGCCCAGGATCTAAAAATAGCACATAAATGCTCCTCAAGCTTGCATTTATCTTGCTCGGGGTTCGCTAAGCTTTCTGAATCTCTGGGAATCCGTCTTTCATCATTTTGGGGAAATTTCTAGCATAACCCCTTTATTGCTTCTCTCCATTCCCTCTCTCTGCTTCTTCTGAGATTCCAATGACCCCACATGTCACGCTGTTGATGTTTGTTTTTCATAGTTTTTCTTCTGATAATTTGTACTAAACATTTTTAGTAGCCTGTCTTCCAACTAGTTAGCAAATTATGTTCACAATCTGCCACTAAACTGATTCATTGAGTTCTTATTTTTAGCTATTGTATTTTCCTATTGTAGAATATCCATTTGATTCTTCTTTTTATAGATTATGTCCCAAATATCTGGTAAAATTGTCATCTCTTTCCTCTACTTTCTTGAATATGTTCATCATAGGTATTTTAAAATTCTTATTTGCTAATATCTGAACCATCTATGGGCTTGTTTCTATTGTCTAAGTTTTTAATATCTTACCTGAGATACAATCTTGGTTTTCACATATTTGGTAATTTTTTATCATATGCCAGATATTTTGATGAAAGACACCAAATGATGTTAGCTTCCCCTTTTCCTCCTCTAGGTATCAGGCAGGAGATTGTCCATCACAGATTGAGCTGAAGCAGGGCTTGGATGTGATTTTGGAAGCTGTTTTGGTTAGACTCAGTCTACCTCCAGCTTACCCCTGTGCCAAGGGTGTAAATCTGAAAAGTTTTCAGTTAGAGCCTGTTCTTGGAGAGCCACCAGTAAGCGGTGGCGTGAGCCAGGATTCTAGTTTCCTCCTCAGGAACTGAACCTGGGTAGCCTGGATGAAAATCAGGAATCCTAACCACCAGAGCATCAAGGCCTAAAGGCTAGAGGCAAATTTTCCCTGGATCTTTGCTCTTAATGAAAACTACATTTCCCAAGGAGGCAAAAACTATAAAAAAAAAAAAAAAACACAAACAAACAGGTACAAAGTTTATTATTAGAAACACAGGACAACAACAAGTGAGAGAGCACAGAGAAACTTCTTGTTGACCCGAAGCCAGGCAGAGATGCACACCCAGAGAGCAAGGGTGTGGGCATCCTCCCTAATGAGAAGCATGGTAAGGAGGTAGCTAAATAATTCATGTAGGACAGTTCTGCTAGGCCTTTATTTACCTGTGGCCAATTATCTGGTGTCTTTTTCCACACCTGACCTACCCTCGGACCCTTCCGGATACACGTGTGCAAAGTTTTCCAAGATGGACTCCAGTCCAGAGGCCTATGGGGTGGCCTTGGCATCACATATTCTGGGGTGGTGCCCCCCACTTTTGACCTCAAGGAGCCTTTCTGCACATGTGCACTGTCTCCCTTTCCCCAAGGATGGGAAATATATGACCTCTTGATCTTTTACTCAAATAAGGTTTAGCCCCTCTCTGTTTTTGCCATGACTGTTATCCTAAAGTGTCCTTAGGAGACAAAGATTGGCTATTTACTGTTTGTGTTGTTATTTCTATTTCCAAGTGCAAACAGGAAGCTAGCTGTAAATCCCCAGCCTGGAGCCCATCTATCAAGCCTAGAGACCACAGGAGATTCAACTCTGCCCTTCACAGGTTTGCCGCTTAGCTTTGTACCATCTCATAGCGTACAAATTCAAAGTTTAGTACATTTCCTCAGAGAGCGCCCAGCCGTCTTTGTGAGGTTCCTCTGGTCTTCAGTTGTATCACCCGCCCCCCTCCAATTTCTCATGAATATCATACAGTCTTTGCTCTCCAGCAGCAGACTTAGGGACAAGTCTTGACTCGCAGGCTCTAGGAGCTTCCAGAATTAGTAAGTGACCCTGGGTTAAAAGGACCTATGGAGTGTCAGCATATTCCTCTCCCTATAGCTTTCATCTGTGGCTTTTTTGTTTTCCGTTCATTTCCACTTGGCTATTTTAGTTTCTTCAGGACCTCCAGACCATAGGATATTTCATTCTGTCTTTTAAAACATGTCACCTGACTCATTTATCACTCCCACTGCCTCAGATTCAGAAAAGCTTTCGGTAGCCGCGAGCTCGAGACTCCTAAACCCCTGCTTTGAGCAGTGCAGCCCACAGGGCCGCTGAGTTCCGTTGCTCCCTCCCTGGCATGGAGCTCAGCCCAGAATCAGAAAATGACCCAGGAACACATGGGGCAGCCAGTTATCCACTCACCTCCAGACAGTTCTCCCCTTTCTGCAATTTTAGTCCATTGATCCTTGTAGCTTCCTCAACTCTCTGATGCCATTAAAAGTGTAACTTTTGTTATTTATCCAGTTTTTTCTGCTCTTTGTCAGTGAGTGAGTTGGTGTACCATGACCTACTCTAGCCCACTCAGAAGCAGAACTCAGCTTTACAAGTCTGCTTGTGCCCTGGGCTAAACCACTGCTCACTCTGCCCCGCTCCCCCCTCCCAGTGAAAACCCTCAATATGCCCTTCCTCTGCAGTCTGTGTCCTCCCTGGACTCTTCAGTTCTATAAAGACTTCAGAAGAAGGGCATGGATGGACCTTATCATACTAAGTCTGTATTATACTGCTCAGCTGATGATAGTACATTTGGGTTGTAAGAAACAATTTCTTAAAGCAATTATGACTTCTGAATTTAAGAACCTTTGAATCTTTTAAAAACTGGTACTAATCTGGTTTACTTGGCCTCCAGCAACTTGGAGATTTCCAAAGAATATAAAACTACAATTTTTTCACTAAGATAGTAATACTGTGAATCATAAATTGAACCTCCTAATAAAGCTTCTTGAAGTAATAAAGAATTATTTTTAGAAGCTGATTTCACCATTAAATGTGATATTGTAGAAGTATTTAAAGAAACTTCTTGATAAGTTTTGCCTCCATTTGTTATGTAAATATATACACCCACCTTTTTATTTCCTTTGTTCCTTAGTATACTCATATTTCTTTGTAAAGAAATATGCTTTTTTGAAAAAAAAAAGTCAAAGACAAATATCCATGTGATATCACTTGTATATGGAATCTAAAATATGAAACAAATGAACTTATTTACAAAATAGAAACATAAACATAGAAAACAAACTTTTGGTTACCAAAGAGGAAAGGAGGAGGGATAAAGTAGGATAACATACATACACTGCTGTATATAAAGTAGATCACTAATAAGGACCTACTGTATAGCACAAGGAACTCTATCTTGCAATAAACCATAATAGAAAACAATTTAAAGAAAGAAAGAGAAGGCTCATTCTGAAAACTCTCCCTCTTTCCTTCATGACGTCTTAAATGGAATGTTTGTGTTAATTACAAACAACGTCATTACACAGCAGAACAGCAAATCTGCGCCCCTTCACAGTGCTCCAAGTCCCCACACAGCTCAACTGCACCTCCAACAAGAAGGCAATTGCTAGGAGGCCAGCAGGCAAACTTCAAGAGACAGGGGTTTCTACTCTTTCTCTCTGAAGTTCTCTATCCAATCCCAGCCCAGGCCAGCCTATCAGAACTTTAAGAAAAATAAAAATGGCAAGCACACACTCACACACTCCCTTCCATAACTTCAAAGGAGATTTTGCATGTATTGTTAGAGAAAAAAAAATAAAATTGTTTATTAACATGGAGTGAAATATGGTCTAAACTTTTAAAGTTTTATCTGGAACTCTGCTATCTTCTTTCTTTAGGCATGCTGTGCTGCTAGAAATCTCTATGAAGTTGTAAGGGCTTTTTTCTTTTTCATGTTCCTTCTTCTAGAAATATGAAAGTGCTGGGTTGGACCACCTAAAGAAAGCTAAAAAATGTAAAAGAACTAGGAAACTCTTCTACATTGAATTTGCAATGTAAAGACAACTTCATCGATCAAATAACTTGGGATTCCTTAGAAGATATGTGAATCCAGTTAAATGATAAAAGTTCTAAAATAGCCACAAAGAAAAATATGCAGCATTAGTAAGAAATTATTAAATATTATGCACCACAGACATGTCTAATTTTGTCCTTCCAGTGGCAGATGGTAAACAGGATGCTGAGAAATTGAGATTGGGGTCTCTGAGTCTGCAGGAGTCCCTTAGCGGGGCTCATTTGTAAACAGGAACCGTGCCAGGCATCCTGGGTTAGGAACTCTGTGATCTCTTTCAGCATTTCCTACAGCTTTTCCTCTGGGACTGGCTGACCCCAGTTTTATACTGGAACCTGTGCTTTATGCTTGAAAGAGTTGGAAGGATTGGAAGTACAATCTAGCCCAGAGAGACTAAAATATTTATGATCTAGCCCTTTACATCAAAAGTTTGTGGAACTATGCTTTCAATGGGTGCCTAAAATTTAAACTTTTTTAGCTCTTCTCTTAGAACAAGAGTATTATCTTTTACAATGTTTGCAAAATCAATGAAAAGCATTAACTTCAACTTCCTTTTTTTCTTCTGATGCATGCTTAAGTCACTTCGGTTGTGTCCGACTCTTTGTGACCCTATGAACTGTAGCCCACCAGGCTCCCCTGTCCATGGGAATCTCCAGGTATGAATACTGGAGTGGGTTGCCATGCCCTCCTCAAGGGGATCTTCCTGACCCAGGGATCAAACCCGCATCTCTTATGTCTGCCAGCATTGGCAGGTGGGTTCTTTACCACTAGCGCCACTTGGGAAGTCCCTCTCTTCTGGTGGCTCAATGATATATATATAAATGTTATGCATCATGATTTTGTCCCTCCCCAGTTCAATCTAGTTGAATTGAACATATGTATGGGTCTTTTTTGGGCTTCCCAGGTAGTGCTAGAATGTTTTGGCCATTCTAGCATCACATTTCAAAATCATCTCTATTAAACTTGTTTTCCATAAATATTGCACTATACCTGCCATCAAAAGCATCATTCAATTTGGCTAAATATTGGACTATAATATTTCAAAGCTTGACACCTGTTTCCTTGTCATTGTCGAATACCTTGACTGTTGACCGCTTATCCAGTCTTCTGTCTGTTTTCATAATGGCCCGAGTACATTTTGACCTGAAAACCTACTCATCTTCAATGTTTCCAGCTTTTTTAAAAATTTAAGCTGTCCATTTCTCTAAAGATTTTCTATTTCCTTTCTCTTTTCAGCCTTTTTTCCTGAGTTCCTCTGTCAGATTTTCTATTTTTTCATCATCCTGATTCATTCTCTTATTTTCAAGAATCTAGAAAAATTGAAAGGAATTGAACCTCAAATGCACACAATTTTAATATCTATCAAAACTTTAAAGTACCATGAATGTAAAGATGAAAAGAATTTAGTATATTACTTCAAACGTGTTACCCCTAGACCTTTACATACACACACTGAAGAGTAATATGAATTGTTTAATAGTGCAAAATGGTCCTCAACTGCCATACACACCTGTTGTGAATGTCACAGAATTGGAACCATGAATTGGATCATGAAGATGAAGATGGACACTTTGCACTATCAAGAAGTAACTCTTTGCTGTGATACTATTCCTTTGATGCTACTATAGAGGACATATTTGGCAAGTCCAATGTGTTTTTCCACCCTAGACTCCCAGTGCTCAACTCCTTCCCACGTCACAGACACATCCAGCTCCCTTCAAGCATTCTCTCACCACCCCCTTTTGTTTTGAAGCCATAGAGCGAAAGACAAGGGCAGGCATTTCTCTGAGGCCTGATGGCTTTTAGTAAGGTGAGTGTTTAGGGTTTACAGGCGACTCTGCGCCAGCACTGGGGATTGCGAATAGAGTGTGTGTGTGTGAATATGTGTATGTGAGTGTGTGTGTATTGTGCATATATGCAAGATTTGTGGGCCCTGTATAGCATGATGCCCTTCTTGCCCAGGTTTTAAGGCTGGTGCTGAGAGTGAAGGACCATTTGGGGGGTGCACCTGCCTCAAGCTATGCTGAGCATGAAGAAACAGGAAGACTAGAATGAAATTCTGAGAACTTCCCCCAAGCCCAGAGTGGGACAGGAGTCCTTAGGCTCTGAGCAGAGCATCCTGGGGATGTGGCAGGACCTTGAGGGGAAGTATCTGCTGGCTGGGGAGTGACCTCCAGGCCCTGGCTCAGCAGGTGACAACAGGGAGCATATCAAACCAGGATATGGGGCTTCCCTGGTGGCTCAGTGGTAAAGAATCCGCCTGCCAATGCAGGAGACATGGGTTCAATCCCTGATCCGGGAAGATCCCACATGTCGCAGAGCAACTAGGCCGTGCACCACAACTACTGAGCCTGTCCTCTAGAGCCTGGGAGCCGAAACTACTGAGCCCCCGTGCTGCAACTACTGAAGGCCGTGCACCCTAGAGCCCACGCTCCGCAGCAAGAGAGGCCGCTGCAATGAGAAGCCTGCACACCGCAACAAAGAGCAGCCCCAGCTCAGCACAGAGAGAAATCCATGCAACAACGAAGACCCAGCACGGCCATCAGTTCAGGTCAGTCGCTCAGTCATGTCCGACTCTTTGCGACCCCATGGATGCATGCACTCCAGGCTTCGCTGTCCATCACCAACTCCCGGAGCTTACTCCGAGTCATGTCCATCGAGTCGGTGATGCCATCCAACCATCTCATCCTCGTCCCCTTCTCCTCCCACTTTCAATCTTTCCCAGCATCAGAGTCTTTTCCATGACTCGGCTCTTTGCACCAGGTGGCCAAAGTATTGGAGTTTCAGCTTCAGCATCAGTCCTTCCAATGAGTGTTCAGGACTGATTTCCTTTAGGACTGACTTGTTGGATCTCCTTGCAGTCCAAGGGACTCTCAAGAGTCTTCTCCAAAACCACAGTTCAAAAACATCAATTCTTCGGTGCTCAGCTTTCTTTATATCCAACTCTCACATCCATTCATGACCACTGGAAAACCCGTAGCTTTGACTAGAAGCTATTTATAGCACAGCCATAAATACATAAATTAAATTACTAAAAAAAAATGTGATATGGTGACCAGAAGACCTGGGACCTCCCTGGTGGGACCCCTAGGACCTTATATGATGCTGGGAGTGCAGGAGAGAGACTTGATCATTACCAAGCTGAAATTCCATTTCAACATAACCAGATTAAAGCAGAGAGGCTAGATTTGGATCAAGAAGAAAGGAAAGAAATGTGACATTTCTTACACATGATTTTGTTCAATAAAATCATGAATAAGTTTGGTGAATCCTGACGCTCTTCACATCCTTTTCTCTCTTGAAGTGGGGGGACATCAGAATCTGGGGAAGGGTGGCTTCCAGGGCCTTCCCTGCTGGACTACCCTTGATGTTTCTGGAACTTACTTCCGGGGAAAAGCAATCTGTGTTTTTCCATCTGGGTATTTAGCAGACCACTTTGTGGAGAACTCCTGGCCAGAGAAATCAGTGCCCTGGCCACTCATCCCTGCCTCACTCCCTTGTCCTTCCCAGAGTTGCTCTGGCTCCCCCCGACCTTGTAGATGTTGGTGGAGAGAGGGAGGCTTTCCCACTAGGGAAAAGGGAGGAAAATGGAGACTCTGGGCAGGAAAGTATGTAAAGCCATCCGCAGAAGTTCTCTGTCTTCTGAACACCTTCTGGGCTGAAGCTACGTCTTCCTTGAAATTGAGGTGCAGCTGATGTGCAATATTAAATAAGTTTCAGGCATACAACACAGTGATCCAAAGATTTTAAAGCTTATACTATGTTTATAGTTATTGCGAAATATTGACTATATACCCCGTGTTGTATAATATATCCTGGTAGCTTATTTATTTTACATAGTAGTCTATATGCCTTAATCCCCTACCCCTGTCTTACCTCTCCTTCTCCCCTCCAGTAACCACTAGCTTATTCTTTATACCTGTGTGTCAATTTCTTTTTTGTTATATTTGTTAGGTTCATTTTAAAAAATTTAGATACCACATACAAGTGGTATAATACAAATATAGTGTTTGTCTGACTTATTTCACTTAGCATAATACCTTCCAAGTCTATCCATATTGTTGCAAATGGTAAAATTTTGTTTTTTATGGCTGAGTAGTATTCCACTGTGTGTGTGTGTGTCTGTGTGTGTACGACATCTTCTTTATCCATCTGTTGAGGGACACTTATGTTTCTTCCATATCTTGGCAATTGTAAATAATGCTGCTGTGAACACTGGGGAGCATGTATCTTTTTTACTCAGTGTTTTGGGTCATTTTGGATATATACCCAGGAGTGGTATTTCTAGGTCCTACGGTAGTTCTATTTTTAGTTTTTTGAGAAACCTCCCTTACTGTTCTCCACAGGGGCTGCACCAACTTATATTCCCACCAGCAGTGTACAGGGTTCCCTTTTCTCCACGCCCTTGCCAGCATGTGTTAGTAGTAGACTTTTTGATGATGGCCATTCTGACAGGTGTGAGGTGACCTCTGTGGTTTTAATTCACATTTCTCCGATGGCTAGTGACGCCGACTATCTTTTCACGTGCCTGTCAGCCATCCGAATGTAATGTACAAAACCATATTCTTTGTAAAAATAAAGGTCTATTCAGGTTGAGGCAATGTCTTTATCATTTGCTCTGTGGATATCTTTGCTTTCAGAGACAGCCACTTCACCGCCATCCCAGGTACCCAGAAAAGTCTTAAAAGAATCTGTGCTCTGGGGGTCACCTGGTCAATGAGTGGGCCACTCCCAGCCCTGCCCATGAGTCCAGACACTGACAGGACCGTGGGTCCTGCTCAAATCCAGAACAGGGGCTATACCAGCCCTGGGAGAGCCCCAGGGTCCAGGCCAAGTTGCTGTGCCTTCAGATTTTCTCCTGATACTCTCTTCTTTCCTGGAAACAAAACTCCAAATTGTCCAGCAGAGGGAGTCAGCAGCCTGCTATTGGCATCCAGGCCCGGCTTCTGAAGAGTGCTAACTATTCCAAGGGTTTGTTGGCTCTTTCCCTGGGAACCAGAGCTCCCAGAAAATACATGCTGACTTAAGTGAATGCCTCCCGAGGATCCACTGTGGTTTCCTTCCAAATTCATCACCTGTGTCACTCTCCCACCTCAACCCATCTTTTCACAGTCTCTGTGTTATTAGCAGATAGAAATACAGCTTTTGTCTATTAAGGCTCCTTTTCCCTCAGATTTACGGAGGGAACTTACCTTCATTTATGATTCTTTTGCATTAGGCAATCCCTTCCCTCCCCCTGAAACTTAAATATTTTGCTCTTTTCCCCTGGTCCTCTTTGAATGGCTAACCTGTATGGACACCTGGAAAAGCGTTAGGGGAACTTGCTCTGTCTGAGGACCCTGAATCATCTAGAAGACACACGTTGTGGTAATGAAGCTAATCAACTTCTTAGGCAACTATCTGACTTTTTAAACTTTTTATTTTCCATTGGAGTATAGTGGATTAACAATGTTGTATTCATTTCAGGGGTACAGCAAAGCAATTCAGTTATACATCCATGTGTATCTGCTCTTTTTCAAATTCTTTTCCCAGTTAGGCTGTTACAGAGAATTAAGCAGCATAAGATGTTCTTCAGGTGAGACCCCTATGCTTTGTGATGCAGTAACATCATTTTAAAGAGGGGCTGAACCCAATCGGCGAAGCCCAGGTGAAATGCCTCTGGAGGAAAATGTAAAGAAAAGAAGCGGAGGCAGCGTCCATCCACCAGAAGCCTGTGGGCTCCACCAGAAGCCCGTGGGCTCCACCAGGCCAGGACGCTTCCCTCCTTCCCTCCGCTGAGGATTCCTTGCCTCTCCCATCAGGGTCCCCACAGAGCTCTCCCAGAGGGTGTTGTAAGTTTTTGAGATCAGGACTTGCAGTTCAACTCTGGGTTTTAAAAGCGCCTCTGCTTTCACATTCCAAGACAGCTGCCTCCCCTTCCTCTGCTTCAGCCACAGCGGTGGATGAAAAACTTGGCTGTTTTTCCAGGTCTCAGTCACCTGCACCCTGATCCTCTCCAGGGCATTACTCCACAACTTTCAACTCCTGTTGGGAGACTGCAGAAAAAAAAAAAAAAAACACAGCTTCATGATGTGGGGCAGACATCAACAGATATTTAACAAAGAAACCGGAGCCGGCAGCGGAGACCAGGAGGAAACCAGGAAGGAAGGGGGTGAGTACTCGGGTGGAATACAGTGATGGATTCATGTGGCTGAACGGTGCTTCCCAAGGGACCCTGCTGAAAAGCAATGGACTCCAGTCTGACTATGGTATGTGGTGGCCAAGGCCCTGTCCTCAGCCAGTCAGCATCGTCATCACTGTCCTTCGTGAGGCCACACTGAGTGGTAACACTTTGATGGATAGCGTTTGTGCTAAGTGACAGAATCAGCATTGTAAAAGTTTTCAACAGACTGAAACAATCAAATCTAACAAGGTGAAATGTGATTGAGATAAATGTAAAATTTTGAATGCAGAAGGAATATCTAAAATACTGCGTGTGAATAAGTATCAGATGTTGGAGTTGCCCCTGTGCTCACGTGGGATAGAGACCAAAAAAAAAGTAATCTTAGGTTGTATCATTGGGCTTCCCAGGAGACGCTGGTGTAAAGAACCCTCCTGTCAAACAAAGCAGGAGACAGAAGTGGGTTCAATCCCTGGGACGGAAGGGTCCCCTGGAGGAGGAAATGGTACCCCAGTTCAGTATTCTTCCTGGGAGAATCCCATAGACAGAGGAGCCTGGCAGGCTACAATCCAGGGGGTCACAAAGAGTCAGACACAACTGAGTGTCTGAGTACATAGCACAGGTCGCATCCCAGGCGTTTGGGACCCAGGAGTGAAGTGGTTACAGTGCTGGAAAACTGTGTCCATTTCTGCCTATTGCCCTGAAGGGAGCCCAGGCAAACAAGCGGCCAGGATGTCCTCACGGGGACTGAGGCCAAGGTTGGTAACTGGCAATGAGAAGCCCAAGGACGCTTGGTCCAGGAGAAAAGACTGGGATGTGGAGAGACCTAGAGAAAGGGGGGTGGTGCTTTCCATTGGGGCTTCAGAGGACAGAGCCAGGCCCAAGAGGCTGGCAGGAGCTTCGGTCCAGGGCTTCCCACAGACCTGTGTGCAAACCCAGCTGAGTGACCTGGCAATCACCTTAGCCCTCTGAACCTTGAACCTCAGCTGTACAGCAGGGACACTGGTCTGTCTCTGCTCCAGAACTGCCCCCAGGATGGAACTACAGCCACAAAGTGCTCAGCAGAGCGCCGGAAGCATTGGAAGGGCTACAGAGTGTACTTCTTGTTTACCACTGGGTAGTAGTTCGAGGGGGACAATTTGGGGTTTCATGCAAAAGAATCCTCTAGCCCTGGGAGCGTCCCTTCTATAGAATGCAGTTTGGGCAGGTTACGGACATTCAGGCAGCTTACAGTACTGAGAATGGAATGCTCTTGAGTACTTTACCGCCCCGGCGAGACTGATGCCAAGTCTCGCTCTTGGCCTCAAGGGAGACTTTTGCCCTGCCTTTGAGAGAAGACCTGTGTTTGGTCCCTCCTGCCACTGCACTGCAGAACAGCCAGTCACAGGGGATGGCTGGAGGTGTCCCCACGGCTGGACCTGGAAAGCTGTCCTGAACTTAGGGCAGTGGTTCCTGATACCCCCACTAAGGGAGGCTTAAAGGCCATGAAGGTAGAGACCGTGGACATGGCTGGGAAGTTGAAAGGCATGTAGGTATCAGGGGGAGGTGGGTGTCCCTGGATGTGCCCTCTGAGGGCCTCTTTCATAGAGTCACGTGTTGGAGGGTGTGTCTCTGGGATGGGGGGCTCACCACACCTCAGCTGAGGACTTTCCTCAATGCCACTTCCTGCTGCTGCTTCTGGGCAGTTCTCTGGCAAGTTAAGCACTGGGGCCCAGCGGACAGGCCCTGTGACTTGCAGGAGGAAACCACTTAGGGGATTAAGCTGACAAATCTCCCACACAGAATTCACCGGGGCTTGAAGCACAGGAGGCAGGGCCTCCAGGCTGCCTCCCATACCTCTAGACAGCAGGCAGAGGGTGTCACAGCCCCGCAAACTGGAATTCTGGTGCATCGCTTCCCTGGCAACAGAAGGGAGGCTGTCACGGGTGCTGCAGAGGCAGCTAGGGGACTTCCCCTGGAGCCCTGGGCACTGGCTCCCTGCCTCGGTGGACAGGCTGCCTGCTGGCTGGGGTTTACCGTACTGTACCACTTCCCTGTCGGCCACCTCCTGACCGCCCTGCTTACTCTTGTCCTTCTGGTGGTCCTCCGATGGCCTTTTCGAGGTTGAATCCTCATGTGTGCGTGCGTGTGTGCTCTGTCGGGTCTGACTCTTTGCGGCCCCCATGGGCTGCAGGCTTCTCTGTCTGTGGAATTTTCTAGGCAAGAATACTGGAATGGGTGGCCATTTCCTTCTCCAGGGCATCTTCCCAACTTAGGGATTGAACCCAAGTCTCCTACATCTCCTGCCTTGGGAGGAGGATTCTTTACCCCTGAGCCGCGTGGGAAACACTTTGAAAGTAAGGGCTGCCGCAAATATATAGCAAATCCTGCATTCTCGGAATGAGGATGACCAAGAAAGCCTGCTCTTTCTCGGTCCTTCAGAGTCCAGGACCTGCAACAAGCTGTCAAACTCTGCTGGGGTGTTTGGGTGGAGATTCTTGGACTTAGCGGGAAGGGGGCTGAGGTGATGGTTGACAGCCTCATCTTCTGCCAGTCTCTTCTGATGGCACACCATGGCACTTGGACCAAGCTGGGGATAAAAAAGTGTTTATCAGCTGGTGAACCTGAGTCATGTGGATAGGGGTGGTGAGAGAGCGGTGAAGGGGCAGTGGGGCCTCTCTGTCCAGCAAAGACACTGAAAAAGGCCTGCCTTTGTCCCCATGACCACATGAGGAGGGAGGGAATTGTCCACAGGTGAAGTCTGTATTCGTGTTTTTATTTTTTTACAGCTCCTAATGAAACTTCTTATAGTCACTTAAATTGAGAAATAAGTGACCATATAACACTATGTTAATTTCAGGTATACACTATAATGATCCAATATTTGTATATTACAAAATGATCACTACCAATAAGTCTAGTTAACAGGCATCACTGCGTAGAGTTAAACATTTTTTTCTCATCATAAGAACTTTTAAGGTCTACTCTTAGCAACTTTCAGATACATAAGGGAGTATTAACTGTTATCAAGCTGTACACTACATCCCCATGACTTATTTATTATATATTACTTATTACATAACTGAAAGTGGGGATTTCTGTTGACCCCTTGACCCATTTCACCCACCCACAAGCCTCCACATCTGACAACCATCAAATGTTCTCTGTATCTATATGTTTAGGTTTAGGGGGAGGGGGCTTTTTGTTGCTTTTTTAGGTTTTACGTATCAATAGATCTTATTTTTTCCTGCTCTTTATGACTTATTTCACTCAGCATAATGTCTTCAGAAGTCCATCCATCTCGTCTCAAATGGCAAGATTTCCTTCCTTTTTATGGCCTAGTAATATTCTTGAAACTCCAATACTTTGGCCACCTCATGCAAACAGTTGACTCATTAGAAAAGACCCTGATGCTGGGAGGGATTGGGGCAGGAGGAGAAGGGGATGACAGAGGATGAGATGGCTGGATGGCATCACTGACTCGATGGACATGAGTTTGGATAAACTCCGGGAGTTGGTGATGGACGAGGAGGCCTGGTGTGCTGCGATTCATGGGGTTGCAGAGTCGGACATGACTGAGCAACTGAACTGAACTGAATATTCCCATATGCATGCGCACACACATACCACTTTTTCTTTGTCCATTCATCCGTCCATGGACACTTGGGTTGTTTCTGAATCTTGGCTATTGTAAATAATGCTGCAGTGGATGTGTATATCTTTTCAAGTGAGTTGTTTTCAAATCCTTTGAATCAATACCAAAAACTAGAATTGCTGGATCATACGGTAGTTCTATCTTTAGTATTTTGAGGAGCTTCCATACTGTTTTCCGTAGTGGTTGTGCCAGTTTACACTCCTACCAACAGTGGGACATTCTTGTCAATATTTGTTGTTTGTTGTCTTTTTGATAATAGCCATTCTAACAGGTGCGAGGTGATACCTCATTATCATTTTGATTTACATTTCTTTGATTAGTGGTGTTGAGCACCTTTTCATGTACCTATGGACCATTGGTACATCTTCTTTGGGGAATTGTCTATTTAAGATCCTCTGCCCATTTTTTAAAGTTGAGATAGCATTTGTATATAACATTTTATGTTTCATGTGTATAACATTATGGTTCTATATCTGTATACACTACAGCAGATCACACCAAAAATTTAGTTTCCATTCATCACCATACAGTGGATCCTCTTTAGCCATTTCACCCATACCCTCTGCTAACCACTACTGTCTTCTGTATCTACATGTTTGTTTTTGTTTGGCTTGTTCATTTATTTGTTTTACTTTTGTTTTTTATATCCCATGTATGAGTGAAATCATACAAAATTTGTCTTTCTCCATCTTAGTTTACTTAGCATAATACCCTTGAGGTCCATCCATGTTGCTGCAAATGGCAAGATTTCATCTTTTTATGGCTAATATTCCATTTCTATATATATATTATAATGGGGCTTCCCTGATAGCTCAGTTGGTTAAGAATCTGCCTGCAATGCAGGAGACTCCAGTTTGATTCCTGGGTTGGGAAGATCCGCTGGAGAAGGGATAGGCTACCCACTCCAGTATTCTTGGGCTTCCCTTGTGTCTCAGCTGGTAAAGAATCTGCTTGCAATGCAGGAGACCTGGGTTCGATCCTTTGGTTGGGAGGATCCCTGGGGGAAGGGAAAGGCTACCCACTCCAGTATTCTGGCCTGGAGAATTCCATAGACTGTATAGTCCATGGGGTCACAAAGAGTCAGACATGACTAAGTGACTTTCACTTTCACTTGTAGGACTTGCCACTGTATTTCTGCAGCCAAACCCACACCTGCCACTCCATAAACACTTGTAGAATGAATGAGACATTTTATTCTTTTTTTATGTAACTGTGTGTGGGATTGTCTTCTTAATATCTTTTGATAATTTGTTGTTGGTGTTATTAGAACCACAAAATTTTTGTGTGTTGATTTGTGTCCTGCAACTTTACTAAATTTTTTTATTAGTTTTAATAGTTTTTTGGTGAAGTCTTTAGGGTTTTCTATATGTAATATAATATGTCATTTTCATATGGTGATAGTTTTACTTCTTCCTTTCCAATTTGGATGCCTTTTGTTTCTTTTTATTGCCTAATTGATCTAACAAGAACTTGCAATACTATATTAAATATGAGTGGTGAGAGTGGGCATCCTTGTCTTGTTCCTGACCCTAGTGGAGACACTTTCAGCTTTTCAAAGTTGAGTATGCAAACTGTGGGCTTGTCATATGTGGCCTTTATTATGTTGAGGTATGTTCCCTCCATATCACATTGCTGAAAGTTATCATTAATGAACATGGAAAACTCCAAGGACTTTCTCTGCATATATTAAGTTAATCATATGATTTTTGTCCTGCCTTTTGCTAATGTGGTGTATAACAATGATTGACAGATTGTGGGTGTATCACATTGTTGAATCGTCCTTGCATCCCTGGAATAAATCCCACTTGATCATGATGTATGATCCTTTAAATGTAACGTTGGATTCCGTTTTCTAATGTTTTGTTGAGGACTTTTTGTATCTATGTTCATCAGGGATATTGATGAACATCTATTTTGGGGATTATTGAGAAGGAAGCTGCCTGGTTCTGGACTTTTGTATGTTAGGAGGTTGGTGGTTGCTGATTCAGTCTCATTACTAATAATAGATCTGTTCAGCTTTCTCTTTCTTGATGATTCAGTCTTGGTAGGTGGTTTGTTTTTAAGAATTTATCCATTTCTTCTAGGTGCCCAGTTTTTGGAGTGTATAATTTTTCATTGTAGTCATTTATGAACCTTTGTATTTCTGTGGTATCAGTTGTAATGTTTCTTCTTTCATTTCTGATTTTATTTCAGTCCTCTTTCTCTCTCTTTTTTTTTTAATGTGTCTGGTTATAGGTTTGTCAATTATGTTTCTTTTCAAAGAAGCATCTTTTCTGCTGGTCATCTTTTTAGCCTCTATTTCATTTATTTCTGCTCTGATTTATTTCCTTCCTCCTACAAACTTTGATCATCATTTCTTCTTCTTCTAGTCCCTTGCAGTGTAAAGTGAGGTTGTTTATTTGAGATCTTTCTTGTTTTTTGACATAGCCCTAATGGCTGTGAATTTCCCTCTTAGAATTGCATTTATTGCATCCTACAAATTTTGGTATGTTGTGTTCCCATTTTCACTTGTCTCAAAGCATTTTTAAAAATTTCTCATTTGATTTCTTCTTAGGCACTTTGGTTGTTTATGAACATGTTGTTTAATCTCCATCTATTTAAATTTTCTAATTTTCTTCTTGTAACTGATTCCTAGTTTTGTAGTTGGAACAGATGCTTGATATGATCTCACTATTTCTTAAATTTATTGACTTGCTTTGTGGCCCAACATACCTATCCTGGAGAAGTGTTCCATGTTCACTTGAGAGAACATGTATTCTTTTGCTTTTGAATGAATTTTTATGTATCTGTTAAGTCTATCTTGTCTAATGCAACACTTAAGGTTTGGATTTTCATATTAATTTTCTGTCTAGATGATCTATCCAATGATGTAAGTGGGGTTTTAAATTTTCTATTATTTTATTGCTATCTATTTTGCTTTTTAGGTCTGTTAGTATTTGCCTTATATATTTAAGTGTTCCCAGGTTGGGTGCATAAGTATTTAGAAATGTTTTTGTTGAATTGATCCCTTTAGAGTTAAGTCAGGATCTTCTTTGTCTCATATTAAAATTTGTTTTAAAACCCACTTTGCCTGATACCCCACCCAGCTTTCTATTGGTTTCCCATTTGCATGGAGTATCTTTTTCTATCCCTTCCTATTCTGTCTGTTTCATTACATTTGAAGTGAGAGTCTTGGAGGCAGCATATAGTTGGGTCTTGTATTTTCTTGGAGAATTTAGTCCATCTATGTTAAAAGTAATCATTGACATGTATGTACTTATTATCATTTTGCTAATTGTCTTCTGGCTGTTTTGTAATTCCTGTTCCTTTCTTTTTCTCTTGCTTGCTTCCTCTGTAATTTGATTTTCGGTAGTGGTATGCTTGGGTTCATTTCTTTCATCGTTTGTGTATCTGTTCTAGGTTTTTTGCTTTGTGGTTTTTTAAAAAAAGATGTTTTACATTCCACATATAAGTGATAACATGCACTATTTTTCTTTCTCTGTCTGACTTCACCAAGCATATATTAGACTCTTTAGGCTTATCCATGTTGACACAAATAGCAGAATTTTATTCTTTTCTATAAATGTTTATTCTTTTTTATGAATGTTTGGGTTCATTTGTGTTAGACCCTCTGATTTCTGTACTTTGATATATTTCTTTTTTCAGATTTTGGAATGTTTTAGCTGTAATTTCATCAGATGCATTTTTGACCCATTTTTCTCTCTTTTCCTTCTGGGACCTCTATAATGTGAATGTTAGTATGTTTGATGTTGTCTCAGAGATCCTTTAAACTGTTCTCATTATTTAAAATTTGTTTTTCTTTTTGAAAAACACCAATACAGTATACTAATGCATATATATGGAATTTAGAAAGATGGTAACAATAACCCTGTGTACGAGACAGCAAAAGAGACACTGAGGTATAGATCAGTCTTATGGACTCGGTGGGAGAGGGAGAGGGTGGGGAGATTTGGGAGAATGGCACTGAAACATGTATAATATCATGTATGAAATGAGTCGCCAGTCCAGGTTCGATGCATGATACTGGATGCTTGGGGCTGGTGCACTGGGACGACCCAGAGGGAGGGTATAGGGAGGGAGGAGGGAGGAGGGTTCAGGATGGGGAGCACGGGTATACCTGTGGCGGATTCATTTCAATGTTTGGCAAAACTAATACAATATTGTAAAGTTTAAAAATAAAATAAAATTTAAAAAATTTGTTTTTCTGTTTGTTTTGATTGAGTGATTTTCGTTAGTCTATCTTTCAGATCATTTATGCATTCTGTATCATCTAGTCTGCTGTTAATTCCTTCTAGTGCATTTTTTCACTTCAGTTATTCTTCAGTTCTGAGTGGTTCTTTTTAATATTGAATTCCTTGTAAACATTATTACTATCTAGTTTCTCTAATTCAGTTAGTATTCTTATTACTAAAGCTTTGAACTCTTTAGCTGGAAAACTGTTTTTTTTTAAACCTCAGTTATTTGACCTGAGTTTTTGTTTTGTGTTTCATAATTTTATTTATTTATTTTTTGGCTGTGCTGCTCCAGGGCATGTGGGATCTTCCCAGATCCAGGACTGAAGTCATGTCTCCTGCACTGGTGGGTGAATTCTTTACCACTGAGCCACCAGGGAAGCCCTGGTATATTGTTTATTTCTGTTTTGCTCATTGTTTTCTCAGTGGTTGTCTCTTTTCTTTCAATTGAAACAAATCCTTCTGTCTTCTCAGTTTGCTGAACTTTCTGCGTCTCTATGAAATTAGGTAAAGCAGTTACCCATCCTGGTCTTGAAGGGGTATCCCTGTATGAGCTTTGGGGGTTCCTAGAGTCTTTAGATCTAGTATGAGCATGAGTCTTGTCTTCTGCAGGGTGGGCTGGTAGCTATCGCCTTGGTAGGAAACAGGACTGGAGATGGAAGGGCTGTGGCCAGAGCCAGATGTGAGCTGTCTTCTCTGCTCAGAGGCCAACACCACCCTATTGGGGGTAGGGTCAGGTCCCAGGCTGCTGAAACAAGGGCACTGAAGACAAGGTCCAAGTTGGCTTCATTCCCTCTCAGTGTGTGCTAGCCTCCCTCCAAGCACTGGCAAAAGGGAAGCATTGCTGGAGCAAGAGCAGCCACAGTGGGTGTTTGACATGGATGTGGGTGCAGGCTCTGGCAATTCCAGCACCAGTCAGAGCTCTGGACCACTGCCAATCCTCTGCCTCTGTGAGCACCATCAATGGACACCCTCACCTCGTACAAATGCTGTGCCAGGTCTAAGATGGTTCCACCTCCCAGCTCCCTCAAGGGTACGCCCCTTGACTGCAACAGGCCTTGCCCCCAACTGGGTGTGTGTGAGGGCAGTCACAGGAAACCCACAGGGAACTGGCAGAGTCCTGGACAGTTTCAATCTGCTGCTTCTGCCTTCTTTCAGCAGTAAGCATGTGCATGCTTTTCATTGCAGAATCTGTTTCTTATAGCTCCACTGTCAGTCCCTCTATTTTCAAGCCAGCCAACCACTCTAATGGCAGAAAGTAGAGAGGAACTAAAGAGCCTCTTGATGAGGGTGAAAGAGGAGAGTGAAAAAGCTGGCTTAAAACTGAACATTCAAAAAAACTTACATCAAGGCATCTGGTCCCATCACTTCACGGCAAATAAAAGGGGAAAAAGTGGAAGCAGTGACAGATTTTATTTTCCTGGGCTCCAAAATCACTTTGGACAGTGACTACAGCCATGAAATTAAAAGACGCTCCATGGAAGGAAAGCTATGAGAAACCTAGACAGTGTATTAAAAAGCAGAGACATCACTTTGCCAACAAAGGTCCATATAGTCAAAGCTATGGTTTTTCCAGTGGTTGTGTAAGGATATGAAAGATGGACCGTAAAGAAAGCCAAGCACTGAAGAATTGATGCTTTAGAACTGTGGTGTTGGAGAAGACTCTTGAGAGTCCCTTGGACTGCAAGGAGATCAAATCACTCAATCTTAAAGATAATCAACCCTGAATATCCCTTGGAAGGACTGATGCTGAAATCAAAGCTCCAATACTTTGGCCACTTGATGCAAAGATCCCCATGCTGGGAAAGATTGAAGGCAAAAAGAGAAGGAAGAGGCAGAGGATGAGATGGTTATATAGCATCACCGACTAAATGGACATAAGTTTGGGCAAATTCTGGGAGATAGTGAAGGACAGGGAAACCTGGCATGCTGCAGTCCATGGGGTTGCAAGGAGTCTGACACGACTGACTTAGTGACTGAACAGCAACAAAAGGTAATTCATCCCCTCAGTGGAAAACCCTAGGGTTGGGGTGTGAAATATGTGAATCAAATGGCTCACTCCCCAGGAAGCCAGTTTTCCCCTCCTAGGGGTGCAGATCCTGACCTGATTGCTTCTCTTCCCCCTTCCTACAGCCTTGGTTGTAAATGAGTCTCTCTGCCAGGCTCCAGATTGCTTTCAGTGAGAATTACTCCCGATGTATCTTTAATGTGTTCATGGAAGGGAGGTGAGCTCTGCCATCTTGATCTCCTGCCCTCTTTTTTCTTAACTTTTGACACTTTGTAATGTAGGTCTAGGTGTGGGTTTCCATGGGTTCATCTTATTTGAGACTCTCAAATAAGATGTATGTTTCCTTATCCAGGTTAGGAAACTTTTCTGCCATTATTTCTTCAAATAAGTTTTCTTCCTCTTCTCTCTCCTTCTCCTGAGGCCCTTAAAATACAAATGATGGTCCACTTGACTTTGTCCCATAAGTCCCTTAAGCTCTTTTTATTTTTGGCTGCTCTGATTGGGTGAGTTCTACTGCACTGTCTTTGAGTTCAATGATCTTTTTCTCTGCATCACCTGTGTGTCGAACCCTTCCACTGTATTTCTTGGTTCAGTAACTGTATTCTTCCACTCGGTGACTTCTTGGTATTTCTTCCATGTTCCATCACTGAAACTGATGAAATTTCATCACTGAAATTCTCACTTTGCTTGTGCATTCTTCTCCCAAGCTTCATAAGTACCTCTAAGACAATGTATTTGAAGACTTTACCAGGCAGATCACCTATCTCCATTTCATTCAAGTCTTTTTCGGAGGTTTTATCTTGCTTTTTCATTTTGAACATTTCCTTGGTTTCCTTATCCTTCTTGACTGTGTTGGTTTCTGTGCATTAGATAGAACAGCTACTTCTTCAGTCTTTAAGGAGTGGCCTCGTGTAGTGGATGAACCTTATCATTCTACCCTGTCCTATTTCTCAGAGCAAACCTTTATGATTGTCCAAGATGCTTTTTAAATTTTTAACAGCCTCTAATAGTTGAGGGTGTGAAGAGACCTGCCAGTATTCTAAAGAGGAGGATTTCAGTCAGCACCTCTACTCTGGCTAATTGGAAGCCAGACCTTCAGGCAGCAGCTTTTAAATTGTGCAAATATACCTCTCTACAGGGAAGACTGAGAGATGGGCATTTCTCCCTGTGCTGAAACTTGATAGCTAGTTAAGAACTATTTCTTTCTTTCTTTTTTTTTTTTGCTGCCGATCCATTGAACCCATGAATATGAGTTCCATTGGCCACTGGATACAGGCAATCAAGGGGTATCCCCTGGGTAACAGCCATAAAGACAGAGTACCAGATATAAAAACTGGGGCGTCAGATACAGACTCCATTCCTGGAGATAATGGTGCTCTGGAGAACAGCAAAGGGAGAGTATGAAGATAGTGCCTGTTTCCCACGGTCTCTGGAGAGGATTACAGTTGGCCATTAGATGTGTGTTTAATTAGAAGCCACCCCTCAGGCTTTAACTAGGAAGACAAGCCAATAGGTTTCTTTCACAGAAAGGCTGGGCACTTCCATCTGTCACCTCTCTGCTGTGCCCTGCAAATGATGGCCAGTTAAGAACTCTTTCTCCATTTGTTACAATCTTGTGGTACCCATGAACATAAACTCCACTGGCCATCCAAGGTAGGAGACCTAGAGGAGTCCCCTGGGTAGTGGCCACAAAAACCGGGGGTGTTGGACAAGGGTATAAGCTCCTTTCTGGGAGATGCTAACCAGTTGGAGCAAAGCAGAGGGAAAACACAAAGATATCAATAGTAACAGCTGGCTCCCATCTTTGTAGAGTACTTCAGTAGACCCCTAGATGTGTGTGTTAAGTTAGATGCCTACTCCTCAGGCCACTGCCTTGAAAGTAAGAGTGAAGTTGCTCAGTCGTGTCTGACTCTTGACGTCCTCGTGGACTGTAGCCTACCAGGCTCATCCATCTATGGGAGTTTCCAGGCAAGAATACTGGAATGGGTTGCCATTTCCTTCTCCAGGAGATCTTCCCAACCCAGGGAGTGAACACGGGTCTCCCACATTGTAGACAGACACTTTACCATCTGAGCCACAGGAAAGTTCTTAAGAACTTAAGGCCATTGCCTTAAGATAAGCTACAAAACCTCGGGGTGCTTTCCAGTTGTCAGCCTTGCATGATCCATTTAAGGACTGCTGCTCAGTTCACTATAGCCTTGTGGGTCTTGTGGGCACAAGCCTCATTGCCTTTCAAAGCTAGATGTTTTGGGGATTCATCTCTCAGGTGCAGGTCTTAATAATTTGGGAGCCAAAAGTGGGGTCCAAACCCTTGGCTCCATGGGGAGAAGCTCAGGTTTGTGAGTTTCCTCCTGATCCTGTGCTGCAGGGCGGGTTTATAGTGAGATTGTATCTCAGCCTGTCCTTCCCATGTGGGATTTTCTCATTTGCCTGATGTAGGAGTCATTCATGTAATATAGTGCAGGGTTTTGGATTTGGTGTGTTCAAGGGAAGACACAAGTTCAGGATCCTTTTCCATTGCCATCTTGAACTGGAGCCTTGTATTCTGGTGTTGAGGATTTAAGGTAGAATGGCTCTGAACCCATGGGAACCAGAGGAGAAGAGGCCTACGGGAGAAAAAGACAGGGCATATTCTGTGACCAGCCTCTCCCTGAGAAGTGGGGTGTGTCTGTTTCCCCTTCCCATGACTCGGGGCTTGAGAAAATATGGGCAAGTGACAGTAACCCATTTTTAGACCTACCTTTTAAGAAGACTGGCCCTGTCCACCTTGGTCTCTTGGAGCTCTGAGTAGCATGTTAACAACCCAACCACTGTGCTAGAAAGAAGATGTGGAGAAGCTCTGAGACTGTATGGAGAGGGGAACTGGCCCTGCTGGGCTCAGTCTTCCAGTGTTCCCACTGAGGGGCAGGAATGTGAGTGAAGTCACATTGGGCTTTCCAAGCCAGTTCAGCTGAATATGACTGAGTCACCCCGGTTAATGCCACGTGGAGGTGAAGAATCACCCAGCTGAGCCCTGCCCAAATTCCTGACCTGTGAAATGGTGCATAATACAGTGCTGGTTGTTTGAACAACTAAGTATGAAGTAGCTTAAGTGGCCATAGATGACTAGAACACTGGCTGAAGGAAGAGATCCTGGCCGGTAACACCGACTCCCAGGTGTCCTGCTGCAGCCTTGGCAGGCAGTTGGGAGGCATTTGGACTTTTGCCTAGGTTTATACTTGGGAGCTGAGCTTGTTTTGTTCTTCTCAGTCTGTCGCTTTAGCAAACAGACTGCAAAGACCTTGGGCATGGTTTTCCAACAGATGGGTTTAGAAGTATAAGCTGAAAGTCTCTTCTTTGACTTTCAATTGCTAAAAACAGGGATCAACTTTGAAATCCATGACTTCTATCTGCTCACTGGTAAAGATACAAAGCTGGTAGCAGGTTATTACAGCAACATCAGTAATGAGATGTGATTAGACCAGGGTGTAAAATTAACATTGTTGCAGTTTATCCTAAGGAGGGAAGAGTGTTAGATACAATATTTAGAAGTTGGTTTTAAAACAAAGATTTTAATTGGCTTCTGCTAAGCAAATGCTTCTCGGTTTTAAAGGAAAAATTGAGAGTAGGGTGAGGTGAGGCTGAGAATTCTCAACCACTGTACAAATGGCTGCTCAAAGGATAACTCTATCCTTTTGGCTCGACCTACTGAGGAGCACCAAGGCGTCCAGGTATCTCAAGCCAGATGACCCCTTTGTCTGTAACACCTGGCATTTATATGCCATTCCGTTATTCAGAAGAGCTGGCCAAGAATTTTTGAAAGCTGAGAGGAGAGTTTCTCAGAATGGTTCAGGCCTAGGCCAGGGAATTGGAAATTAGACCACCTCTCCAGGTGGTACTGATGCATTCTTTTTTTTTTTTTTTTGATGCATTCTTAAGTATAGCTTCTCAAAGCCTCTTTACCTTCAGATTTGGCCTGCGATTAGACGAAGGTGTTTCTCTGAACTGAAACTTTAGGGAGGACGTCTATGTTTCTTTGGTGTAACATTTTCATTTGGGGCTGCATAGGTCTTTGTTCCTGTGTGAGGGCTTTCTCTGGTGTAACGAGCAGGGGTGGCGGTGGCGGTGTAAGGGTTGCTCATTATGGTGGCTTCTCTTGTTCTGGAGCACAGGCTTTAGGCACATGGGGTTCAGTAGCTGTGCACAGGATTAGTTGCCCTGCAGCACGTGGAAACTTCCTAGACCAGAGATCAAACCCGTGTCCCCTGTATTGGCAGGTAGATTCTTAACCACTGGACCACCTGGGAAGTCCAGAACATCTGTGTTGAATGTTGAAGCACTTTTAAGTTTCCTCTCTGCTAAAGGGTCCCCAGGAGAGGTGGTTTCCTCTTAGTCCTCTGGCCTTTAGGGACACTCTGTTGTCTTCCCTGACTCCTAGGCCCACCCCATTTATAGCCCAGTGTCTGTGATGCTCATTTTCTAGATCCCTTTGGTGCAACAATCTATGCAATCAAGTCATGCAAGGGGCCCATAGGTTGGGAATAATACAACTGAGAAAGTACAGATTACGTACTGGCTCTGAAATTAGAGGCCTAGGTCTAAATCCCAGCTCTACCATTCACCAGATATTCAAACAAATGATTTGATCTCTCTAGGCTTCAGTTTCTTATTTCTGTAAAGTGGCAACAATTAGAGCACCCTCCTCACAGGGCTGTTATAAGTACTCAGTGAGCAAATGCATATATGGCAATTGTCTTTAATGCATATTATGTGATTAGATTGTGGAAGGGAAGGGGCTGGAAACCGTGGCACATGAGGACAAGTTGAGAGAATAAAGAATTCTTATCCTGGGGAAGAAATAATATTGGGAAGACTTGATATTTTCCAACATATTGATGGTTATTACCTGGGAAGGGAAATCTATATTTATGTAATTCAAAATGATAGGGCTGGGGGTAGCTGCAAAAAATGAAAGGGAAATGGATTTTCCCTGAATAAAAGGAGGCACTTTTTAAGAGGAGGAGGAAATGTAAAGATAAAATGTTCTGTGTCAGGAAGTAGTGAGCTTCCCATCACTAGATGTATTCAAACCCACCCAGGGGCCTGAACTTGTGGCTGTGTGATGAAAAAGAGACTGACTACTGGGAAGGGAGGTGGAAATGTAACTTTGAAGATCTGTTTCCACCTCGAGTCTATAACTCATGGCTCCAGGTTTATTTAAAGAGAGGAGAATCCACTAGAAAAGGTGATGAGATGGCATCTTTGCAAAGTGGTTCCTGGCCTCACTTAATTCTTGGCTTCAAGCCCGGGAAACCACTTAATCACCATTGATCAACTAACTTGGAGACATAATCTTTTTCCTGTAACTTGCATCCACCGGTCCATTTTCCCCCGTCTCGTACCACAGGGATCAAAGCTGGTTTCTCCTTCACACCACAGTGTCAAGCATTTAAAGATAATGATCAGTAGTTCTGTATCCCCAAACGCCCCTATCCTCCACCGGATCTTTTCTCTTTAGGGGTAGAATTGTTTGTTCCCAGTGCCTGTATATGAAATTCAATGTTCATACTCCAACTGAATCTTTAATATTAAGCTAGACTGCCTTTACAGCACATGCTTTAATAGGCATATCCTCATTAATTTGATATACCCAGGTGTCTCAGTGGTAAAGAATCTACCTGCCAATGCAGGAGGCACAAGAGACGTGGGTTTGATGCTTGGGTGAGGAAGATCCCCTGGAGGAGGGCGTGGCAACCCACTCCAGTATTCTTGCCTGGGAAATCCCATGCACAGAGGAGCCTGAAGGGCTACAGTCCATGGGGTCAAAAAAGTCAGATACACGCATTAATTTATTTGTGCCTACATAGGTCTGAATTTATCTTTGTACCAACTGCAACAGAAGAGTTTGCTAAGCATATTCATTGTCTTAAGATTGTGGAGCAATGCTTAAGCAGCTTAAGAGAAGTAACTTGTTCAAATACCCCTAAGCTCCTCAGAAAAATTACTAGGTCAGTTACAAATCCATTTCCACTCTTCACTGTGACAAGGGACCAAAGAACGGCCTCCAAGTAACTTTATTAATAAGCTACCTCTAGCTTGCTATTGGGAGAAGGAAATGGCAACCCACTCCAGTATTCTTGCCTGGAGAATCCTGTGGACAGAGGAGCCTGGAGGGCTGCTGTCCATAGGGTCGCACAGAGTTGGATACGACTGAAGCGACTTAGCATGCATGCATGCATTGGAGAAGGAAATGGCAACCCACTCCAGTATTCTTGCCTGGAGAATCCCAGGGACATAGGAGCCTGGTGGGCTGCCGTCTATGGGGTCGCACAGAGTCGGACACAACTGAAGCAACTTAGCAGCAGCAGCAGCTTGCTGTTTGGACTTCAGTAAAACTCCTTTCTTAAATTTATTTTCTCAGAGCTTAGATTCCCAGGAACACGGAATAGGTGAGGGTAGGGGTGTGGTGGGAGTGCCTGTGTGCAGTGGTGGGGGCTAGGCTTGGTGAAGGAAATGACTCTCTTGGGTTTGGCATGAGCGATCTGGAGGCACACACTCAGATGTCCATCTACCCACCGTCTAGTTACATAAACGTGTGCAGTGAGTTGGGGGTATGAGGGCAGTAGGGAGTGGAGGTGTCAGTGCTGAGTGAGAGAACCCACACCCTCCCAGACATTTATACTTTTGCCTAGAGAGCTGGATTTGATTGATGGATAGCCATTTTGTGATTCTTTTCCTACATGCTGAGTTATAGAATGCATAGGAGAGGTGCTGTTGGGTGGGCTCATTAGAGATTCCTGCTGCTGCTAAGTCACTTCAGTTGTGTTCGACTCTGTGTGACCCCATGGACTGCAGCCTTCCAGGCTCCTCTGGAGAATCCTATGGAGAATCCTGTCCATAGGATTCTCCAGGCAAGAATACTAGAGTGGGTTGCCATGCCCTACTTAGGGGATCATTCGGACCCAGGGATTGAAATTGCGTCTCTTGTATCTCCTGTGTTCACAGGCAGGTTCTTTACCACTAGCCTCATTAGAGATTCAGGGGTGTTCTAATTTGTAAGGAGATCAGCTCCTTTAGAACAGAGCACTTTGGTTAAGGAGAGATGCCTGCATCCTAGAACATGAGATGAGCCCTGTTAAGGAATGCATTTAACAATACAGAGTAAGATACCCAAAGCTTTGGGGTTTTGCCTGGGAGATTCATGGGTCCTGAGAGAGACAACTTGGAGGATAAAATGAATGGCATGTATTTGAAGGTGGGGCTTTTCTGGCAGAGCAGCTCTTTAAGGGGCATAGTGAGGCGTGCTCATTTAGAGGAAGTAACGGGAGGATGTTTGAGACAAGCATGTTCACAGGACCACAGGCAAGCACGGAGGAGATTGAGAGGCATTATGAGAGGCAGGGAAGGTGAAAGCTCTCTTGGGTCTCAGGTATGATGGCTCAGATGTCCTAAGGCATGAAAGGGGAGATGTTGGATTTTTAAGGCTGAAGGACCAGAAGGGCTAATCTGACAAGGAAACAAAGGAGCACGACACTGGCAGACTCTCTCCACTGGGGAGACGAGGGAGATGAGAGGAAAAGGAGGGCAGTGAGGGGACAAGCAGCAACTAAAACCAAGGCTATGATGATCTCCAAAAAGGCAGCCAGTGTCTTCAAGTCTTTGAGCTGCAGTCTACCTAAAGCACCCAGAGAAAAGAGCAACCCTTTCCTTCTCTCTGTACACAGGTGCAGAAAACGGGCTGTGATGCAGCAGAGGGTTTAGGTAAAGATTCCTTAAGTTTGGAGCAGGTATGAGGGCAGTTGGGAAATTTGCTGGTCTAGTAACTTTTAGGTTTGATAGGGTCTTGGAGATTAAGGTAAGCAGGCTGGGCTGAATCTGGAAGTTCGTGACTGGGATTCAACGCTCCCAGCCTGGGACTGAGTCTCCCGTCTTCATACGCCTGTGAGGACATACACTGTGCACTTGACCGAAGGTTCTCCCACTGGCTCCCAAGTTCAACCTCTCGCATCTCCTCAACGTTACCAAGGTCATTCCTTGCTGACCCAGTAAGTGGTCTCTTATTCATGGTGGTCAGGACACTCCAGTCATGTTCAGGTAACATATGAATAGTTAACGAATAGTCAAATGGCAGCAAGTTTCATGCAAAGGAGGCTCTATATTATTTTTTAGTACAAAAAAAAAAAGTTCTTTGCCTAAAATCTCTTTATAACTTGTTTCCTCCTGCAATTGGTGTCAGCCAACCTGTCAAAATAATACTCAGGTGTCTGGACACTGTTAACATATTATTAACCGGGGGATTTTTGCAAAAAACTAATGCCTGTGGTTGGTGACTTTTTATGTAAGTGAATATTGAAACGTCTCCAGTCAATAACATTTGGGTAACAAGACATTAATACACTCCTGGTTAGTAATAAGTTAAGAGCCTTGCACTGTAGCATCTATTTGTTTTAATTACTAATAGGCATGAATATCCTCTTGTTAATACTATTCCTCAAAAACCCTGCTTCTAAGTCATCACTTGGAAGTTGCAAAAAATACCAAGTTCTCACTCCCGACCTGCTAATCACAGATCCTGGGCACGCAACCTGGTGACCCATGTTTTACACAGCCCTCCAGGTGATGGTGATGCAAGCTTGCGAGTCACTGTTCTAAAATGCACCTGACCAAAATTAAGCAGAGTGGACGAACTCATTCTGGCTCTTCCATCCTTCTCCAATTAGCATATAAGGACTCTCTCTTAGAAAAACAACAAAAGCCTGAACATATTGGAGCTGGAGGACAGTGAATTTGCCAGCCACTGGCTTTACACACATGACCCCACTTAATCCTTAAAATAATACGAGGTAAAATAGTAATTTTACCAGATAGGAAACCGAACTCAAAGCTGTTAGGTAATTTACCTAAAGACACAGCTACTACATAATGGATGGGGCCTGCGTGCCTGCGCAGTTGTGTCTGACTCTGCAACCCTTTCTTTGGACATTAGCACGCCAGGCTCCTCTGTCCATGTGACTTTCCAGGCAAGAAAACTGGAGTTGGTTGCCATTTCCTCCTCCAGGGGATCTTCCTGGCCTAGGGATTGAACCCATGTCTCCTGCATCTCCTGTATTGCAGGCGGATTCTTTAATGCTGAGCCATGAGGGAAGCCCAGATGGGATTTGAGTCCAAGTCAGATGTCTTTATCAGAGTATGTTGATTCCTTATGGACAGCTCAGTAGTGGCATAATTCATACAGGGAAAAGGTAACCAATAATACGTGCTATGACTCTTTTAAAATAACACAGCTCCTCTTTAACGATGCCCAAGTCTTTACTGTTTAAGCACATTTCTGACCAAAGTGGGCCACCATGCACTTCAGTCTCAGCTTTGCTCACTCTGGGGAGACGGCACCAGGTAGCTACATGTGTCTGCTGTACGACTGTCATCTGTGCAGGTCATTTGTCAACTACAGGCAAATGGCTTACGCTTGCTGGGCCTATTTCTTCTGCTCTTGTGTTACCATTTATATCTCCATCTACAGAGCTAGTAATCCAACCCAACCCAATCTGTTTACCATCGGCAGCAGATTCAAGAGCACAACCAACTGGCTCCTCCGGTCAGCTCAGAAGATCCTCCATGAATGCAGGTCAACAGCACTTTCTCCCAGAAACTGTCAACCCATACCCAAGCCCTTCAGAAACAATGTGTAAACCTTCTAAACCAGGTAAAACAAAACAAACAAAAAAAAAAACCCTACTTTTTTACTTGCTAATTAGGGTATCCTGTGGCATCCAGTCTTAGCCTGTCTTATAATTCTAGAATTTGTAGAACTATCGAACCAAATAAAAGGAAGAAACTGTCTGCTGTCAATTAGCTGCAGCACTGGAGAGGAACAGTGGCCTGGCAGATTTTAAAAATTTGGTTCCATGTGGCTGTGGAATGCATTATGATTTTTTCAGTAGATTAACTTTCCTAATTATATTTTGCACAGTCTAATATTAACAGGCATTTGTATTCCCTGAGCATATAACATCTAACATTGAGAGCTGGGAGATGCAGGAGACGAGTCCAAAAATGTGTTGGTCTCAAGGAATGACAATGTATGGAAAACACACATATGGATAATGAAGAGGGAACTAATTATAAAGTGCTATGCAAATATTAAATTATAAGCAGAAAAGGCAAATCAGGAATTCTCTATGGATATGTGAATAGAGAGTAAAAAAAAAACTTCTTAAAATTCTAAAAGGGACAAACTTTCAAGAATCATCTTGGGTGATATGGAATGTGATGGAAAAATAAAGATACAAGGAGGGTCAGTGAGATATACTGGGTGGTCTTTCAAATAAGAATACCTCAAGCAATAATACCAAAGCATTTTAAAAGAGCGTTTAAAATGAATTTTATTATTTGAATTTTACAAGTAGTCTTTAAAGGCTTCAAACAAGAACTCTGTTGCAAAACTCTAATAAATAGCTTGCCCCAAGTCCCCAAACAAAATGTAAGACAAAATAAAAACTAAACTCAGAAGGATAAGCAAGACTTCAGAATGCTTGGATGTTAGTGCTATTTCTCATTTACAAAGAAATATCAGGCAATGTACAATCTCCTTCATACAAGTCAAAGAGAGAAAGAGACAGACAATTGAGATCTTTACAAAGCACTCCGAAATCTTCCTATTTCCATGAGAGAAATGTCACCAGAAAGAAAAAAAATCCCATGAAGAAGTCACAATTATGAATGAATTTGTAGCATAAAAGTCTGGTGATGCGGGTTGGGGGAGAAGAGGGGAACTCCACCCCATTTTTTTTCAGGGATGGAGAGAGGAATGGGTGGAGATTATTTGGGGCAGGGAACTTCTGAGCAGATACCGCTGGATTGCTGAACATTCCCTTAGACCAGAGTCACCACTGAAGGGTGCAGGTGACAATTTGGTGACAACTGAAGGCAAGAAACAAGGCCACCAGGGGCTCCCCCGGGGCCTCTCAACACTAGTGACCCAGTGTCTCTGTTCTGTGCAGGACCAAGAGCCTTGGAACGATGGCCAGGGGCCCAAAGCAGCTGCATCACTAGACAAGAAAAGCAGCACATCAATCACTTCTGCAGCAGAATCCTGCAGCTGGCCACACAAGGATGCAGGAAATGCTGGGCAGAAATTGTACACGGGACACGCAGGTCTCAAAAGGCCATTCCATCATCACAGTCATTGCTCCTAACAAGCAAGGATTAAAGTTCACAATTTAACATTCATTTTTTTCCTAGTTACAAATACTGGTAAAGTCTTACCAATTCATCAGTAAGATCATTTTGAACGAGCTAAAAATACAATTTTGCCACATTGATAACTTTAAAAATCTCAAACAGAAACTATCCTTTTGACCAAAATGCATACAAATCTTAAGATTTTTTTTAGTTTGGAGGAATTCTGAAACCAATTACTGTTTGGACCCAGGAAGTGATAGAAAGGCTGATTCCAATACAGAGGGACTCACTTAAGCCAAACAAAGGGCTCCGGCTCAGAGGAGCACACAGCGCCTGGGACCATTTTCCCAGGGAAAGGTAGGAGGGAGTAGTGATGTCATAATGCAAGATGGAAAAGGGGCGTGGCCCATAGGCTCTGTCTCGGCCTCTCTCTGGTTCACTGATTTGTTAAGTACCCCAATCCTGCTGATCTCTGTAAGACAGGGACAGACATCACTAGCTCATGCACAAGCCATTTGAGGGAGGCAGGTATTTTCTGAAAGCACCTCCCTCCCCAGGCATTTTTAGGAACAAAGGTAAGGAAATCCCCCTCCCCAAATAAGCAGTTTTAAAAAAAACTTTATTTTCCTAGGAACAATGACATTTGTCAGGATAACAAAGGAAAGCTTGGATTACCTGAAATAGATAAGAAAGAGCTGTAATAGAGGCAGATGGGCCAGTGTCGGGGGGCAGGGAGGGTCCTAGGCCCAGCTTCTTTTTAAATACATAACAGATAAAGATATTGTGCAAAAAAATAAAGACATTCACATTTTAGCAGTTAAACTTTTATTTTACTTTTTTAAAATTTTTATTTACCTTTTTCATTTTCTTTTCTACAAAAGGCAGATAATGATTGTTGATCTGCAATTGTCAGGCTGTGCACTCCCCGAAAGGGGGCAAAGTCGGAAGCTGGGGCAGGAGCTCAGAGGGCGCCTCCATCGGGCGGGACTAAGGGGAAGGCAGCCCTGCGGCCGCCTCTTCCAGCCTAGCTCATGTCGATGGTGTTGAAGACCCACTCCGTGAACTTCTTCAGCTTGTCGGAGGCATTCTGGGACTCCTCCTGCAGCCTCAGGTTGTCCTCTCGCAAGTGCTGAACCTCCGCCTGAAGGTGAGCTTTGTCTTCTTTTTCCTGGGAGGGTGAGCAGAGCAAGAGCACTAAGAGGGTGGTCCCGTTCTGCCCAGCCACTAGGCGTGGCTGCGGATCTGTGTGCCCCCATTCACTCCACTAAACAGCTGACACGGGGCCTGCCACTGGGTCTTCATTATTGACGGGCGGATTTCTGCAGGAACTAAAGCCTGTAGCCGACAATTTTTATTTTGGCTGGCCCCAAATTATTTCACTGACACTCTGCAGGTTATTACGTTCAATAGTTACACCTGATACACCTGCAAAGTCTTCTCCAGCACCGTGGGTTTCATTTTCACGTTCCATATGGGAATCAATCACTAAGGTTTTTTGTCTTTTTGCTGGTCTAATAGTCACATCGTCTGAATCAGAACTATATTTTGAAGAACTATTATCTTCTGAGACGCTAGTATATATGTCACTAGGACAATCAGAGAAAGTATCTGCATCAGATTCACTGAAAAATTCTTCCTCACTCAATTTCGCAGTGCATCATTTTTGAAAACTTTATGGAAATAAACTTGCATTTGTAACATACACAAGGTTGGAACAAAAACCCAACAGCACAATGTGAATGATAATGACAATCCATCATATGGTGTAGATGGTCATGTTAACTGTATCACTCTAAAAGATACTGACATATCTCCAGTCAATAATATGTTAAGATGTCCTCACCCAGGGAACAGGACTTCCAGAGAATGTAAATACATGAGTGCATAGTTTAATGTCTGTTAAGTTATAAGGGCTGTCTTAATAATATAAAGTCACTCAAGAAACTAACAGCAACTGGTTCTTTTGGTGCAGAAGCCTGAATAACACTAAGGATGTGTGTGTGCATCTGGGCTGTGGATCAGGGGTGAGGAGGTTGGGATAGGGCCCAGAGGGGGCTGGCTGAGGTTTAAAGGCATTTTACCCAAAAAAAAGGAATGCTTTTTCTGTATACATATGACAATGAAAGCCTTCTCACACTAGGCGTGTCAGTGGGAACCAAGCTCCAAGCAGACCCCTAAAACCTGTGTATTGAGAAAGCAGGGAGAACACCCACAACTTATTCCACTGACACTGCTGACAAAGGGCGCTCTCGGTTCAAGGCAGCTTGCATGGACAGGATAACCTGCTTGGAGAAGATGTTTACCTTCTTCAGATCTTCTCGAAGCATCTTCAGCATACCTTCCAGCTGGTCCACTTTTGAAGCCAGAGTGGGAGAGGAATCTTTACTGCTGGGAACAAGAAACAAAAGACCATGTAGGCAGGAGTTCTCAGTGGCTGGGTTTGTTTGGTGTTTCTTTTCTTTTTTTTAAAGGGGTTGGCTGTATTTATAAAATGGTTTTCAATGTCAAATCACTCAGTATGGTGACACAATGTACATTTTCATTTTTAAAAAAGGGAAATGGCAGTCTGAACAAAAGGTAATACAAGCGTGAACTACAGCCAATCAATAGCTTCCTTAAAGATTCTGCATCTTTGTGACAAAAAGGATACGGGACAATACATGCAAATGGTCTCTTTGGCAGCACAAGAGGGGCTTTCTGGCAGACACAACTGTCCAACAGTGAAATGAATCTCTTTAGCGGCTTTAAGAAGAGTTGCTCCTCTGTGTGTACCTGTTGGGTGGGGCAAGGCCTTATCTTGGGGCAACCCAGGTAAGTAAAGCCTGTGGCCACTCAACCCAGTGGCAGCTATGTTATTGCATCCATCTCTTAAATATCTTTAAATATTAAAAAAATAAGACTACATCTTTCAGAAGTTTTTCATACGCACGTGTGCTCAACTGCTCAGTTGCATCGACTCTTTCCAACCCCACAGACTATAGCCTGCCAGACTCCTCTGTCCATAGGATTTTCCCAGGCAAGAATACTGGTGTGGGTTGCCATTCCCTCCTCCAGGGGATTTTCCCCACCCAGGGATTGAACCTGGGTCTCCTGCATTGGCAGGCAAATTCTTTACTACTAGTGTCTTAAGCTCTTCACTATTAAAATGATCAGCAAACTCTAAGGCCCACAACTTTCTCCCATTTTAGTGCTAAAAATGCTTCTAAGCCAAAAGGAGAGGAGGCTAGAGGAAAAGAAACGTGTAACCGCCTGGACAGACCACACAGCTGGGCAAGGGCCAGGAGACCTATCAACTCTTCTTCACTGACTCTTCTCTACTTGAATTCAAGCCTCCAAAAGTTTTTGGGTGAATTCTAGCCAAAGACACCACCTCAGCCTCCCACAAACAAAGAATCTGAAGGCTCCCATAGAGACAAGAGGCAGCTGCCTCTTTCCAGAGGTCAAGGGGAGGAAGAGGTGGTGACTTGACAAATGCTTGGCATCATGAAATAAGAGGTGCTTTTTATTTTGTTTTTTAATTAAAAATTTTTTTAACACCAAAAACATTCCATGCCACCATGCGCCTGTTGTAGATCTAGAATTAGCAGAAGACACAGACACAGCTTATTTAAAGTAAATTTACTTTAAAAATCAAAAGTTCAAGTTAGAATTCCCTGACCTAAAATAAACTGTGTCCATGTCCTCAGCAGGCCCAGCATGGATGTCACAAGGCTGTAAATAAAATGGAATGATAATGACCTCCCAACTTCTAAGGCAGGATGACCAATTAAAACCTGACAGTGAATGGATTTTAAAAGGGAAGTGGTCAGCTGAGATCTACAACCTCACAGGCCAGTCTGGATGCACTGAAGGCCAAAGATGTGACAGAACAAGAGTGGTTCTGAGCAGAAAACACTGATGCTGGGGCACGACTGCTCTTCACAAGCCCCCGAGTCCACCGTCCCCCACCTTTGGGAGGGCTGACGCAGCCTCGGCAGGTTGTCAGTAACTCTCAGTAGCCTATCTTGACTTTTGAAGGTTTGCAAAGAAAAGTTCTGTCTGTGACTATACTGATCATCTTTAAAAACATTTAACTTTATTTGCATTTGCTCATCCACACTGAACAAAGGAAGACCTAGTCATCACCCTCATCTTAGGCGTCTACAGATCCTACAAAGATTTAAGCACTGTTTAATAACCCTTTCTCACGAGAAGTCTTTGCTCACTCAGACTTCTCTTCACCCTACATTTAGGGCTCTCCTCTGGACTCTGCACATTTTTAAAAAAAGTTCCCAACAGCCAAATGAACCACCATTTTACCTCCCTAACTGTCCCAACAACAGGATAAATGAAGCATCTGTCTGTTACACTCACAACAAAAGATCCATTACTCTGATACTTTATCCGTGAAGAGTGTTTCCTTACAGACTTGCTTAAGTCTTCGGGCACAAGTCCCCAGTGTATTTGTACAATCTATGCCAACCTCACTCTTCCTGTTACTGGCAGTTTCTGACCAAGTTTTTATAGATACCCGGATTCTTGTTGTTGTTTAGTCACTAAGTTGTGTCTGACTCTTTGCGACTCCATGAACTAGCCCACCAGGCTCCTCTGTCCCTGGGATTTCCCAAGCAAGAATACTGGAGTGGGTTGCCATTTCTTTCTCCAGGGGAATCTTCCCAACCCAGGGATAGAACCCGTGTCTCCTGCTTGTCAGATGAATTCTTGACCACTGAGCCACCTGGGAAGCCCACATCTGGATTCTTAATCATCCTCAAAAGGTTTTAAGAGATTTCAAACTGATGAAATCATTCTGCATCAAGAGGGCTTACTATGACTGTTGGGATGCTTTTATATATAGAAACATCACACATTTATCCAACAGCCTCACCATTTGCAAACTGATGGGAAAGTGAAAAAGTCAGCCTCTACATAGTTAGGAGAAGCCAGAGTCCATACTCTTTTCTTATTTTACATAAATCTTACTGACCCTGGTGACCCACTTCTAGCGTAGGTCTAAAGCAGAATGTTGGGAGTCGCTAAGATGCAGGCTCATTTACAAGCAGGACCTACTGACAGCTTCAAAATGGACAGACTCAGACTAAATGCATAGGATAAATATCCAAGGATATTTAGCACAAACGATTTCTCTTACTTAATAAACCCTGATAGCATAAAAGTATTATGGCATTAAATAATGAATATTCATAATGAAGTCATCAAGAACAGTTTAAGGATGTTTAGACTATTTGGCTACAAAGCATTCTAACTAAAGTGCAATGTCTGGCACTGCAGTGATGAGCTTCACTCAGGTAATCGGTGTGACCACCATCGCCCCTTCCCCACACCCGCTCTGTCACTAGCGGAGGTGATACATGGTGTAGAGTGGTGCTCTCACCACTGGGTGACTAACCTGCTGTATGACTTCATCTGGACAAGGGCCTGGTCCTCAAGCTGGTCACTGCTGGGTGCAGCACTCAGAGGCCGATGGTTTTCATCACTAGCAGCAAAGAACGAGGCTCTCTGGACTAGAAGGGAGAGGAGAAACCATTCAGAACTGTGGAACCACATCCTGAGCCCTATCGAAGTCAAGAAATGACCGATACTCACAGTCAAATCTAATCACGGGGCAAGAATGCATTGGAAACTTTATTTTTCCCTTGTAGGAAATTTTCTTTTTCTTTTTTTTTTTTTTTAACTGTTTTAGCTGGAAGAGGATAGTAACATTATGATTTCTCTTTTTAAAATAGTTGCTGTGACTTGATTTCTATTCTAGCTTTACCCTTGCTTATAAAAGTTGCATTCTATTGTTTCCCTGGAAACAGGCCTTGTGCCAAATTTGCAGACCAATGCTTTCCACTCGGTGACAACACAAAATGTATTCAAGAGCTAGTACTGAGATTCTTGAAGTATGTTTTCCGAAAAGACTCCTGGCCACCTTGGTGGGCTTTAGCTTAGGTTCACACCACCTCTGTTTCAAAAAACACTCACTTTAAGCCTGAGCCAAGAAACAAAATCAAGTTTTAAAAGAATCTCTTATTAAAAAACCAAAATTTCTTTGCAGCAGCATGGATGGACCCAGAGATTGTTATACTGGGCTTTCCATGTGGCGCAAGTGGTAAGGAACTTGCCTGCCAATGCAGGAGATGTAAGAGACCTGGGTTTGATCCCTGGGTCAGAAAGATCCTTTGGAGGAGGGCATGGCAACCTACTCCAGTATTCTTGCCTGGAAAAATCCCATGGACAGAGGAGCCTGGTGGGCTGTACCGTCCATGGGGTCACAAAGAGTTGGACATGACTGAGAGGCTGACAACAATGACAAATGTTATATCCACATAGGCGGCATTACTTTGAGTTTTTTCTATTTCAGCAGATCAGGCCAGCACTTATCTAATAAGGGCCTGCATTTACAGGGCCACTGGCTTAATGCAAGCACTTGCCAGTGGGCTGATGTAGGGATGAAGCAGGCAGAAAGTACACACGCCATCACTCCCCTGAGAGAGGAGTGAGAAGGGCAGAGGGGCCAGGGCCGGGACAAGCATCCTAAGGATGCAATCGTGCGTTGAGCAATGACGTCTTCACGATGTGATGAAAAACGCTCCCTGGACACGTGCTATTTTCAGTTAAGTGACAGCTGGGATGCCGCTGAGCTCTGCCCTTCCCAGATATGGGGAGGTGAGGCACCTGTGTTACGAATTCCCACTTAGAGGAAACCCTGGATTCCACCTGGTTAAAATCAACAGTGTGGGCCCTGAGTGTTTGAGAACTGCTAGCTCAACTGCTTTCTGGCTGTGCTGAAATGCGTGTGTTGTCAGCGAGTCCTGAGCACTGACACTGCTCCTGACCTGCTCGTGGCCCAGCGGGGTGGTCTGCGGACTCACCCTCGTAGGCCTTGGCAGCGTCCACCAGGTTGGACCAATCCAAGTCTGCAGCAGCATCGGGCAGGGGCATCAGGCCGGGGTCGGGCATGGGCGGCCTGCGGGTCTCCTGGACGTCGGTGAGGGAGCTGTCCGAGGCTGAGAACTCTCCTGTAGGAATGGATGAGGGATAAGAGGCTTCAGGCCCACTGGAGACCCACTCAAAGTTTTACCCATTCTCTGTGACCAAAGCAGATAAGTCATTTGTCACCTGGAATCAGTTTCTAGTCTAACAGACCATTAGCAGTCACTCTAAAGCTGAGCAGAACTAGGAACTGACTTCCTCCAATCTTAATTCCTTTTTGTGTAACCTCCCAGTGTCCCATTTCTAATCGTGTGGGTCTGGGAGAAGTTAGTTTTGCACTGAGTTAATGCGTCTGCTTTCACAGGAGCTACTTGTCTAACAGAGACCCAGGGCAGCTTTGGCACCTCACTTTTCCTCTCAGAGTCAAGGGATTCAGGCTGGGTTGAAGGGACCTACTTCATCAGAGCGCTGGATTTTGCAGCCAGACCAGGGAGGCTTGGTGATGCATATTTGAGGGGACCATAAAGCCAATTTTTATCTGCCTTGGAACCTGGGATCTGACTCCCTCCATGTGGACTCTCGGCATCCCTGGGACTGCTGAGGGACAGACGTATCCCTGGCTCGTGTCTGCCTTGTGTCCCAGGGATGGTCCACTGGTTTCTGCAGTTGGATGTATCCAGGATAGTGTGAGAACCAAATCAGAGCATGTGAGAGTGGGTGCTGGGTCGCTCAGTGGAGTTAATGTTGGTTCACTGGTGTTGGCATCCTTTTCTTTCCCAGGGACATGCTAAGCAACTCTTGGCATCGATTTTCGATTTACAGCGGTCCGACATCCCAAACCCCTTCTAACATGGCAATTTTTAAAAACACAAATATTAACCTATTTAACACTCAGTAACACTCAGTCTCTGCTTAGCCTGGGGATGGGCAGAATGAGTGCAATGAGCCCCTCTGTGCAGTGGAGGGCACACTGCCACCGTTTAGGTTCACAGAGGTGGAGGAGACGGGCCCAGGGCTCAGGAAGTGTGGATGCTCTCATTGGGGCAGAAGCTGTGAGGGCAGAGCGGGTGCCTCCATGGGAAGGGCCGCCTCATAATGTGACCATGACACTATAATCCACTCAGACACGGGGCCAAAAGCGAGGCTCTCAGTTAAAATCTGTAAGCGACTCTGGAAGTAACTGTTTACAAGGAGTTAAAAAGTTCTGCCAATTATGATAGTCTATAAACCGGAGTATATTTAGTGCTTGCTTTCCCTTGCAAATTACATAAAGGACTGCTCTGCAGTGCAGCTGCTAGTTGTTAATGTGCTTAAAATTACCAAAACTATGAGAAAATGGAAATCAACAAATACTGCCTGATATTAAAGGCTCAGTTCTATTTAAACTTGCTCCCACCAAGGGTAAGAAGCTGGAATAATTTTTCAATTAAAAAAAATTGAAGTAAAGTTGATATATAATGTTGTGTTAGTTTCTGGTGTGCAGCAAAGTGATTCTATATATATATATATATACATATACACACACACATTTTTCAGATTTTTGGAATAGACAGTTTTGTTATGTCACACACAATCTTTCTGCTTTTTTTTTATCTCTGGGTCCTAAATTTCCATTTGGAAAAAAAAAAAGAAGTTTCCTATTCCCCAAATGCATCTTGGTGGTGGTCATACACATGAGGTCAAGGATGGCAGCCCACCCAGGACCGCTCAGATTAGGGTATGGGATACTGAGGCTGCTGCCTAACTGTTGGGAAAGCAACAAGAGGTGATGGAGGGGCTGCAGAGGGTGGGCTGCCCCATCCCTTCCTCAGGGCCAGCCCTTCAACTCCAGGCATCCTCTGTGGGACAGTAAGAACAGGTGGGAGGCCGGTGTCCAGGCTGCTCTCAGCACGTGAGCTTCTAGAGGACAGGGCCTACTGTGACATGCCACATGCAGATAAAAGCTTCCCAGAGGGCTTATTTTTATCACTATAAGGTTAAAACAAAAAGAAGTTTTGAGTGAAAGAAGTTTCGAAGTGAAAGAAGTATTTGACGTAGGCAGGAAGTTGTACGAGGAATGGAATGGAGAGAAGGGGAGAAAATAAGGTTACTATTTAGGTCACTACGAGGAGGCGCTTCCTAGTGTCCAGATGGTAAAGTGTGGTCAGTTCATGTGTCTACTTTGATCCCTTGAGGGTGGACTTTTAGAGCAAAGAGAAACCAGGTTCACGCTGTAGGTGGACCTCCTATAAAGAGGGAGGAGAGAGAAGCTGGTGTGACCCTTGAGGGATGTCTGCCCTGGAGAAGGGGACTGTGTGGGGAACAGGACCAAGATGAAGAGGGACAGTCATGGACGTGGGTTAGGGGTGCAGGAGTGATGCAGGGAGAAAGCAAACTAGGAAGGCAGGAGATTTAAAATACTGCTCCAGTGCAAACTGTTACACATAGAATGGATAAAAACGAGGTCCTACTGTGTAGCACAGGAACTGCATTCAATATTCTGTGATAAACCGTAATGGAATTTAAGAATATACATATAAAACAATCACTTTGCTATGTAGCAGAAATTAACACAATGTTGCAAATCAACTATACTCCAATAAAAATGTTTTAAAAAATGAAATTTTGTCATCTGCAATAACATGGATGAACACTGAGGGCACCGTGCCATTGAAAAAAGAGAAAGATAAATACTGTATGATCCATCTCACTTATGTGTGGAATCTAAAAAAATGTGAGCTCATAGTTACAGAGAATAGGTTGGTGGTTGCCAGAAGGAGGGGTGGGGGTAGTAGAAACTGCTGGAGGGACTCAGAAGTACAGCTTTCCAGTTATAAGGCATTCGTGGGTATATAATCTATATCATGGTGACTACTGCTAATACTGTATTGCATATTTAAAAGCTACTACAAAAGTAAATTTTAAAAGTTTTCATCAAAAAGAAAATTTTTCAACTGTTAAAAATTAAATTTTTAAAACCTTTTAAAACTTTTAGTTTAAAAACACTTTTAAACTATGTATGGTGGCAGATGTTAATCTTGTGATCATTTTGCAATATATACAAATATCAAATCATTTTGTGGGACGCCTGAAACTAATCCAAGATGAGTCTTGTGGTCTGGTGAGGCTCAGGGTCCGTACCCTGTGGCTGGGATTCTAGGTGAGAGGCTGAATGGCGGGGCAGGGAGCCCAGATAACCTGAGCGAGCAAGCAAGCAGGTCTTCCTCTAATTACTATCCTCGAGCAAACTGAGCGGCAGGTGTTTTGGGGGATACGGGTCATCAGCAGCAGGGCTGTTAGCTGCAGCTGAAGACAGGCTTACCATGTAAGGACTTCATTCCCAAGGTGTATGAAGGCCTCCGCAAAGGAAGAGATGTGGGGAGAGAAGGGTACGTGCTACTGAAGAGGACGTCGTTGGGCAGGGCCTGGTCCAGAAGTGAAGCCCTCGAGGTGAAAAAGTGCTCTCTCTGGCCGCTGTAGATACTCTCGTCGGACAGCGTTCTGTGCAAGGCCCGCCTTGACGTGGGGGTGGTGGGAAAGGGAGACTGAGGGGAGGAGAGTGCGTGGAACTGAAAAATAGCATCAGGACAGCAGAAATCACCTTTCTGGGTCACACACCCACGACCCGGGGTGCAGGATAGGCGGGTTAGCAAAATCACTCTCATAGACACAACCCTTCAAATCCTGGAGCCCAGAAAGGAGGCCTCAGGGTCCCCCATCTCTACATCTCCAAGAGTAAAATCAGAGTTCCTGGTCGACACAGCCTCACCGCCCAGCATGTCAGCTGCAGCTGAAGAGCGTTCAGTACAAGATTCAGATATGGGATGAAGCGGATTCATCACTATTGTGTCATGGTTACAGCAAGACTTTAAGAACAGACAAATATGGGTTTTATTTGAATCCCATGTCATTGACCAAATCATGTTACCGCTCGGAACCCAATTCCTCATCTATGAAATGGGGGCTTGTCTATGAAATGGGGGCACGGAAGCACTCAGGATTATTTTGAGGATTCCAAGCAATGCTGGATTGATCACAACGGCATGCATCAGTGGTATTCCGAAACTATGTTATGGTCTCCAAGGAAACAGCCACAGCGCCGGAAGGTATCCTCAGAAGCTTGTCAAGTGATGCGTGTTTGCCAGGCAACAAGAGCCTTTGATCTTCACAATACAGTCACTCAAATAATAGGTGGCTCTTGAAAGCTCAAACAACTAATATTATTTTTAATGAGCTTGGGAGATTATTTTTTGAGATGGATTTCTATTGGTGAAATAAAAATAGGGAAGTTATCTTTATAAAAGACAAGTATATATACAGTTATATAAAAATGACAAAGGCTCTGGATGGCTGTATCTCTTGTTAACGTCTTTTGCCTTTGTGACCAGATTCGATTTTTATTTCAGATTTTTGTGCAAACAGCAAGCTTCTGAGAAAGCCATTCATGAGGAAAAAACAGACACGTTAACAATGTTGAAATATCCAGCATCCTGCAAGCCAACAGGGTATGTGGTCTGTTAACAGAGTTATCCTTATTCAGCTCCTCTTAGTCGACTGTTCACCTTGGCAGGGAGAACAATGTGGGGAACAGGTGAGGATGTGAGTAGGAGGGCTGAATCACTGCTGGCAGGAAGCCACCGTGAAACTTTCTGTGCCGCTTTGAAGGGACAGAGAGAGAATGATACGGCAACTGCTCCATCTAGGAGGCTGAGAACAGAGCTGATGCTCAGACTCATTCAATGGGCTCTGGGGTCTAACACACTTCCATCCATCAAGCCAAGAGCTGATCAAGTCAAAGCGGTCCACAATGTGGCAGGCACAGCTGCAACATCCATATGAAAGAAATTATTAATCAAATGCATTGTAAATGAGCTCCAAGTGTAGCCGATTGTGTTCGCTTTTTAAAATTCATGGTGAGATAAACCCAAAGTACATATGTGCTTACCTTGAAAACTAAGCTGCTGTGATAAATGCTATGTGGGTCTGTAAGAGGGCAGGGACTTGGTGTGGAAATGATGATTTCCTTTTTCATTTCACCCACAAGAGTGGGCGTTAGAGAGGCTAAATGGCTTGCCAACTGTAAATTAAGAGAGGAAGCAGGCTATCTCGTTCCACCTGCCCAAGGTTCCAGAACTGTCACATAGAGCTCCTGCCTACCAGCCCAGATCTCAGATCTATTAAAAAAACTGCTCTCCATCTTTTTTGGCACCTTTGGGTTTGGCCAAGGGATTTCCTTTTCCAGTGAATATCCCCACCCTGATCAATTTACAGAAGAGAGAATTTTCACCAGTTCTAATTTCAGCCTCTTTGGGAAATATTAATATAGTTCAAGGTAAACAGCTACTTGAAGAGATCCTTTGGACAGCATGATTTATTAAGTTATAACATCTTGCACTAAAGGGAGGAGAGGGAAGGAAGTGGTCTGCCTAGATACTTTCTGTTAAAAAATAGCAGGACTAGTCTGGTCCAAGCACATGCGATGGCTCCTGCCTTCAGTCCCCTTCAATTCTAGCCTCAAAGGTGTGTGTACCTACCCAGTTCCCTAGGGCACCCTCTGCCTTCCCTGGGAGGTCATACTGAATCGCTGAGTGGTGCTGCCCCGTGCTGCCAGCCCCAGGAAAGAACCACAACGCAGCGGGTGGCAGACTCAGAAAGGCTTATAGAGAGCATTTAGGAAGGGAGATATCAACTCTGTTACAAGGAGCCCTAAGGGTTCCTCCAGGCATCACTGCCTGGGGAAACAAGGTGTTCAGGAGGGACCCAGGAGCCCAAGACACCCCACCCTTGCTATCGGAGAAGTTCTGCCATCTCAGTTCTAAGTACTGGGCTTCCGGGTGTAACTGTTAGTAGGAAACAAAAGGATTCTTAAACTTTAAAATCATTTGGGCACCACTGATCAAGTCTGATCGAGCCAGGCCTAGAGAGGTGGCCTCTTGCATCAGGGTCCACCTCCTCCCTCTCCTCACTCTTTTCATGCGCCCTGGCTCTCAGTGAAATGGATCACTCTTGCACTTGTGATCAACAAGTACCATCTCTTCCTAAACACTAGGCACCCGCGTGACACTTCTTCCTTTGGTCTGTATCTGAGAGTGCTGGCTGGAGAGCAGGGCTCTTGGTTTGCACTACTGTTCTGTTCACTCGCCGGACTGCATTCAACCCTCGGGGAGAATACGGTGATCCCAGCTCTGCCTGCCAATGAGGTTTCTCAGAACTTTACAGCTCTGCCATCTTCCTTGAGATACGAGTTTCACAGCAGCTGCCTGGAGGTTCGCAGCCACCCCCCTCCCAGCTCCAGCCTGCCCAGCAGAGCATGGCCATGCCCTGCAGCAGTCGTCTCCCTCTGCTGGCAGATGAGCCTGGGAACAATCCGTCAGTTGACGTTCATGGTGGCTCACAGGTAGCCCTTGCCAATGTGGCGTGAGTGGGTTCCAAGGATCACCACCCAGGGTAGGCTACTCCTTGTACCCTGAAGCCTGATGCAGTGGCTTGGAGCCCTGAGCCAGGCGTGGCCGGGGAGACCTCGCAAGGGCACACTGGCCTCATTGACACAGCAGAGGCATGTCGCTCACATGAGTCTCAGAAGACACACAGAGCTACTTAGCTGAACTCATCTGAAGCCAGATGAAAAAGGATGACACGAGAGAGAAAACAGAGCACTTTTCCAGCTCCTGCTCCCAGCCTTTTCCCCATAATAGTTCAACCAGCAGAAGCACTTTCTTTGCAGAGGGTCTCATGGTAATATAGTCACCACATAAAGCCATGTGCATTCTTGTTTCAAATAGGAATGTTAAAGTAATTCACTTTGGAAATAAAAGCCAAGACCTGGAATGAGGGCAAGACAGACATTTGCTTTCAATTATTTTCACTGCAGGAGTAAATCAAAAGAAAGAAAGCTCTGAGCTTACCCCTTTCCAAAAATGTTAAACTAAGAATTGGAGGAAAGATTCCTTTCAGGGCAGATTTTATTTTCCTTTAACCTCAGGAAAAATCTGAAAAAATTCTGAAACTGGTAGTTAAAAATTTTAATACACCTCTTTGGTTTTTGATGGATAAAGAAAGAAGTTTCAAGTACTATCTTTTGCGGGGTTGCTAAGGAAACCATTTGTGCCCTGGGTGATGAGTCAGAACTGTTAAGTGCTGGCTTATAAAACAGAAACGAGAGAAATCCAGAATGTTAAGCCTTTAAAATAATTTATGATGTTAATGCTTATGTTAATAACTCAGTGATTTCTCTGCAAAACTCCAGAATGGTCTTTGGAGTACATTTCATCTCTGGAGACGTTGATCTGTCAGTTTCAAATGTATACCTGACCTATCTAGAGGAACGCACACACACGTGTGGCACACTCACACACAGAGGAACGTGTGTGTGCACAGAAACTAGAATGGTAACAAGGAAGCCCGGATGAGACGAGACCACACGGCTCATCACGCTGGGCATGTCTCTCGCCCTCTGAGGATGGTAAGTGGTTAAGGAAATATGTCAGCTTCCACTTCGCATCAATTCTCAAAGGCCCTCTTAAACTAAGCTTTTTAGTCACTTCAAACAGACTACAAACCATTTAACTGAGAACACAGAGAACAGAAAACATCAAAGTGTGCACCCATGACCCTCTGGAGCGGTGGACTCTCTTCTCGTGGGCCCGCCCAGTACACTCCAGACAGGAACACATTATGCTAAGGGTGAAATATAATACCTTTGGGCCCAGCTCAGCCAATACCAGCTGCTGGCTCATTTGGGAGTGAGATGGCACACTTTAGAGACAAGAAAGCAGAGCCTGAGGTGGGCTTGAAGGGTCCGCCCGAGTTGAGGTGGGTAGAAAAAAAAACTTTCCATGTGGTCATGCAAATGTTTGGCCACTGACATACCCACAAACTCTGAGCAAGTGTTCAGGACTCAATGGGGAGGGAGGCTGGGTTCTAGAGAAGGCATTTCTAGTCTGGAATTCTGAGAGCGGAGAGAAGGCTTTCTGAAGAGAGTCTGCAAAGTTCTTCAGATAAATGTGCCAACTCTGTCTGCTGGACTCAACGGCAAGCAGTGTACAGCTGGTAGGTTTGCTGGCCAGGGGCAGGGAGCAGACGTGAGGCCAGAGTGCAGGTGCTGTGGGCGCACGTGGGGCAGGAGACACCCTGGGGGCTACTGTGGGAGGAGGACCCTGTGGACAGAAGGCACTGCAGGCTTTCAGAAAACTTTCCATCCAACAACAGAGCCATGGGTGGTCTGCAGAGTTCCGAGAAGCAATGTCGTCTGAGTGACAATGTCAAGAAAGTATAGCTTGTGCATTGTAAGTAGGATACAGTGGAAGATAAGGAGCCTTGGGGGTGGGGACAGGTTACTATAAACCCAGACTCCACAGATGTGGCTGCAGGGACAGGACATCTGGAAAACACATGAACTAAATATTGAGACAGCTGGGTGATGGCGAGACGGGGGGGGGGTCCGACGAGGAGGAGCTGGGAACCACCACTTCCTGGAGAACCTAAGTGCCCTGTCCAGCCTCTCCCTGACTGCTGTTCACCCCAAGACCTGCCCTGTACCTTAAAATTCTTCTGGGAGTCAGGGGTTGGGCTTTCCAGGTCAATGAGCTTCTTGAGATCCTCCTCAATGGTGGACTTGGAGGTTGGCTTCGGGGACGCCCTGAGGTCCCTGGTGGAGGCACGCAGCCTGGGGTGGGCTATTTCATTGCCGTCACTCTGATGACGCCTTGAAAGAAGGGGAAGAGAGGGGAGAAATTAATTTGATGAGGTGGACTCAAGGGTGTGATGGGGTCTGAAAGAGGTAAGTCAATGGAGAGCTATTAGAAGAGAGAAAAAGAGAATTACTTCTGTTCAATTATATTAAGAATCTATTTGGATAAGTGCTTATAAAGAGAAACAAGACCAGTTTGAAATACAAAATAAAAAGCCTGATGAATAAGTCACTCTTTCACAGGAAACTATAAACTCCACTAAGCCAAAATTAGCAACTGACTTACTAATAAAAAAGACCACAGGGTATGAGTCCCAAATGCAATCTCTATAGAAACAAAACCAATGTCATTGACTGAATCCTTTATTTTTTGCTGTACTATTTTGTCAAAAGTTCTTTATGTTCAGAGGTGGTCACTTACTTTCTAATAGTCCCTCCTGGGCCAGTTAGGAATTACACGGGAAGGCTGTGATTAATAGCGTCAAAGGGACAAGTGTGGTCTTAACACCCAAGGGGCGATTATTCTGAAGTTTGTTCTTCAGACAGACTCTTTCCTAGGAGACTTTGAGATTCTCAAATCTGACGGTTTTGCAATACATCTTATTTAAGGAATGTGGCAGAGAAACAATTTAAGACACGTTTCATGTGGGAAGAAAAATAACTTCCCTACCAAACCACCCTCTCCCCAGTCTTGAGCCCAGCCTCCTCTCTCGCAGGAAATTGTTCTGTTCACTGTCATGTGAAAAGCAAAACACCTGGCAAGAGCAGCAACAGAGTCCTTACTTTCTGGTGTCCATGAATCCCACGGAGTTTATGGTTCCTTCGGGTTTCTTCCATCCAATCAGGTACTTGCTGGTAGCGCCCTGGCGGGGGTAGAAAGTCCGAGGACCGGAGGAGGAGGACGAGGAGGATGAGAAGGAAGGAGCGAGCTGCGGGGGGGCGGCCGGGTGAAGTTCTTCCTTTGGTGAACTTCTGGCGCTGGTGAAGACCACCGGGCTGGCGGAGTGGCGCGAGCTCATGGTACTGAGGAGAGGCGGGACAGAGACAAAACGGCCGAGTGTGTGTGTGCCTCCTGGGGTCGGCCTGTCAGCCATAAAAGCATGGTCCAGGACAGGGTTACGGCCGGTTACAGAACAATGAGTATTTCATAAAATATTAATGGGGCTGGCTGGCCTGCGTTCGCCTTTTCGCTTCAATTTAAATGTCCACTGTCAAAGTAAAACATGGTGACGGGGGCTTCTTCTGCACTTTCAGTCGAAAAGTAAAAATAGTTAAGGCTGTCAGGGACACTCTGAAGTACACCAGCACCGCTGAAGTGTGGTACAGAGAAGTCTCGCAGAGGCAAGTGTGTGTGTGTGTGTGTGTGTGGGCGGGCGGTCGGGGGGAGCTGGCAATAACAGGCCTGGCAGTATCAAGAGCTCCCTGTCCTCCCTTCCTCAGAACTCAGGGGCACAGTGACATTCCCCAAGCCCGAGCTCAAGAGGGCAGAGAAGACTGAGCCAGACACGGAGCTCTCCATGTGCTCACGCCCAAGGCCAGAGGGGCATCCTGAGGTCTCCTTGCCCCCGGCACCTGGTAGTAACACTCTCTAAAAAGCTGTTTATCAGATTAGACCATACCCCCACTTTACATCACACAAAGTTAACTCACAATGGATTAAAGACTTGAATGCAGGACCCGAAACAGTAAAACTCCTAGAAGAAAACATGGGCAGTAAGCTTCCTGACAGTCATTTTTTGAATCGGACACAAAAAGCAAAGGCAACAAAAGCCAAACTAAACAAGGCGGACTACATCAAACCAAAAAGCTTCTGGGCAGCAAAGGAAATCACCCACAGAGTGAAAAAGCAACCTACTGAACAGGAGAAAATATTTGCGAATCATGTATCTGATGGGGGTTAATATCTAAGGGGTTAATATCCAAAAAAATATGAAGAACTTATGCAACTCAAGAGCAAAAAAAGGAAACAATCTGATTTTTTTAAAAAATGGGAAGAAAATGTGAATAGACAGTTTTCCAAAGAAGACGTACAGATGGCTGACAGGTATAGGAAAGGATGCTCAGCGTCACTAACCGCCAAGGAAATGCAGACCTGAACTGTGATGAGAACTCACAGCTGTAAGAATGGCTATCATCATCGGCGAGCTAAGAAACAACAAGTGTGAGCCAAGATCTGGAGAAAAGGGAACCCTGTGCACCACACTGCTGTTGGCAGCAATGTAGATTGGTGCAGACACTGGGAAAACACTATGGAGGTTGCTCTAAAAATGAGAAAACCAAACTCCTAGAGACAGAGTAGGTGTCAAAGGCAGAGGCTGGAGAGTGGTGGGTGAAATGGTTAGCATTCAAAAGGTACAAACTTCTAGTTATAAGATAGATAAATCCTAGGGATGTAATATTAGGCATGGTGACTAAAAATGAAAAACTGCTCATCATTGGTGTACTTTAAACTTTGGTTAGAAGTTACAAAATTCAAGTTCTGAAGGACTCAAGGAGAAGACTGCTTATTGTACTTCTAAAACTCAGGCAGGATTTTCAAAACTGGAGATGAAAAGTTTAAGGTGATGTCAGACCTGCTGCTGCTGCTGCTAAGTCACTTCAGTCGTGTCCGACTCTGTGCAACCCCACAGACGGCAGCCCAGCAGGCTCCCCCGTCCCCGGGATTCTCCAGGCAAGAATACCAGAGTGGGTTGCCATTTCCTTCTCCAATGCATGAAAGTGAAAAGTGAAAGTGAAGTCGCTCAGTCATGTCCGACTCTTTGTGACCCCATGGACTGTGGCCTACCAGGCTCCTCCGTCCATGGGATTCTCCAGACAAAAGACTACTGGAGTGGGTTGCCACTTCCTTCTCCAGATATCAGATCTGGAGGGCCTTTGATTGCAGGATTTCCATAGTTCCTTCCTAGTGCTCTCATGGGACCTATATTCATATCTCTTGAGCCTGGCTGAGTTATCCAACTTAGGCTGAGATCTAAGACAAGTCACTCCAGTGGAGCTGGTTACTGAAGGTTTAGTTAACAGGATGTTGTGTCAAAGCATTCCTCAACAGCACTCGGACTGGTCAAAACCTAATGGTCCTGCTCTGAATAAAGCATGGACTTTAGTTAATAAGAATGCATTGACATTGACTCCTTAGCTGTGACAAATGTATGATAGCGATGTAAGATAATGAGAACAGGGGAAAATGGGCAGAGGGTACATGAGAATTCTTTGGACTCTTTGCAACTTGACTGCAAATTAAAAATGACTCTAAAATAAAAAGTTCACTATAAAAACTAAGCACCAAAACAAAATACAACAAAAAGTAAAACCCTAATGGTCCAGAGATTTTATATATATATATAAAGTATGTGCATATACACACACACATATACACATGTTATATTTATTTTCATATATGTATGTGTGTATACACACACATACATATATGAAAATGATTCCTGAACTTCACCTCAAAACTTGCATAAAAATCAATTCCAATTGGACATATATTTAAATGTATATCCAAAGATTCTAGACTGTACCATGGAAGAATATCCTTATGACAGAGTCAGAGGTTTCTTTAACAGGATCATAAATGAAATGATTGAAACTCATTAAAATTAAGAGCTTCTATTCATCCAAAGACACAGAGCAGGAGAATATACATAAAACACATATCCAACAGTGGGCTTTTATCCATACATAATTAACTCCTAAAATTAACGAGAGACAAACCAACAGAAAAATGGGCAAAGATCTGAGAAGGAATTTCACAAGATATCTCAAAGCCATTAAATATGGGCGCTCAACATCATCAGTTATCAGGAAAATGCAAATTCACTCCACAAAGAGGGACCACCTACTAGAGTGGCTAAAATTAAAAAGACAGTATCAAATGCTAGAAAGGATGTGAAGCAACCAGCACACTCTCATACTGCAGGAGGTACTTGTTACAACCACTTTGGCAAACCGGTTCATAGCCTCTGCTGAAGCTGAGTATATGTAAATCCTACGCTAGCCATTCTGCTCCTAGGTATATACTGAAAAGAAGTACATACATACATGTATCAGAGGACATGTACAAGAACCTGTAATATCCTCAAAGCAGAAATACTCCAAACGCTCAATAACAGAATGGATAAACAAACTGGTGTGTGCTCACAATGAATATATAATACAGCAATGAAAATAAATGAACACTCTGCAACACAGACGAATCTCACCAACATAAAGTTGACTTAAAGACACTAGACACAGAATAATACATATGGGATGATTTCACTGACATGAAGCCCCCAGATAGGCAGAGAGAGTGTGTGACTTTAGGACTCAGGGTTGTGTTCAGTTGGGGAGGAAGGGGAGGTGCTGGGGAGGGGGACATGTGGGAGGGAGGGTGTCTGGATGCTGGTCAAGTTCCAGCTAGTTCTTGATCTGGGTAGTGATGACATGGGTAAGTGCATGTTGGCAAAACCCACTCTGATGTACACTGATGGTCTGTGCCTTTTTCTGTATGTCTGTTACAGTTTAATGAAAACATGTCCACAAAAACAAAGCAAAAATAGATGACCTGAAAGAAGAAGGCTGAATCAGTCCCTGAGGCTCTGCAACAGACTGGAGAGAGCAGGACAAAGTTGGGGGGGCGGGGACAGGATACAGGGCAAAGGTGATCTCAAGGGTTTTCCATACTACCTGGGCCTTAAAACATCCAATTAAATATAACCATCTCCTTTATTTCTGTAACTAAAAAGGAGGAACCAGGTCCAAACTTTACAAAAAATATCATCTTAAAAATGAGTAAGGAAGGGGACTTCCCCAAGGAAGGACTGCCAACAGTCCTGTGGTCAGGACTCCGCCTTCTAGTGCAGGGGGCATGGGTTCGATTCCTGGTCCGGAAGCTAAGGTCCTAAGTGCCTCCTGGCCAAGCAATATTGTAACTAATTCAATAGAGACTTTAAAAAAAAGAAGCCTCGCCATACTCTAATAATCCTTCTAACAATTTTTCCCCCAAAGATTTTTCTATTTAGGGAGAAGGGGAAAGAGAAGACCCTTCATAAAACCTCCAAGGGCAACATAACTTTAAAAGCAATGCAATCTCATTTAGTTATTACCTCTTGATAACAATACTCCATTTGTGTGCTTTAAGAATTAAAGAAATGCAGAACTCTTCCACAAGAGCAGTTTATTAAGCCAGTGAGAACAGAAGAATAAGAGTAGGACTCTGTTATGCAAAAGAGACAAAGTGGAAAGATGAAACAAGGGGATGGTGAAAGACACATAAAGATATAGGCAGGCAAACCCATAGATAATAATACCAGAAATCTAGGTTAACCGCAAATGCATTAGTCACATAGGGAGCATCAACCCAGAGAAGTTTCTGAAATAGTAAGAGAACATAGCCTTTCAGTTCTGTTCAGTCACTCAGTCGTGTCCAACTCCTTGTGACCGCATGAATCGCAGCACGCCAGGCCTCCCTGTCCATCACCAACTCCCGGAGTTCACTCAGACTCACGTCCATCGAGTCAGTGATGCCATCCAGCCATCTCATCCTCTGTTGTCCCCTTCTCCTCTTGCCCCCAATCCCTCCCAGCATCAGAGTCTTTTCCAATGAATCAACTCTTCGCATGAGGTGGCCAAAGTACTGGAGTTTCAGCTTTAGCATCATTCCTTCCAAAGAACACCCAGGACTGATCTCCTTTAGAATGGACTGGTTGGATCTCTTTGCAGTCCAAGGGACTCTCGAGAGTCTTCTCCAACACCACTTTGGGGTCCTGTAAAGTCATGTGACAGGTGTGCCACTATTTGTTAGTTACCTAGCGACAAGACCTAATCTTTGGTTAGCAGATTTCTTGCACCTGACTATGACAGTGAACGCCAAAGTCACTCAGTCGTGTCTAACTCTTTGCGACCCCAAGGACTATACAGTCCATGGAATTCTCCAGGCCAGAATACTAAAGTGGGTAGCCTTTCCCTTCTCCAGGGGATCTTCCCAATCTGGGGATCGAACCCACGTCTCCCACAATGCAGGCAGATTCTTTACCAGCTGAGCCACAAGGGAAGCCCGACTTTATATACACCTGACTATACCCACCTCATATACATTCATAACCCAGATGTGGAGATGTCTCAAGCCTCAACCCTGGTTAGTGTCTGAAGCATATTCCAAGAGAGTGCAAAACCATGAAATCAGGATCTTGGATATCACCTTGGATAATCATGCACTTGCTTCACCTGCTTTGATCAGTATCCACCACTGAGTGATGTGTTTGAATGACTCGAGCCGTTCTTCATCACCATGTTAAGATACAGACTGGAGGGCCTCACCCCAGAGATTCTGACTTGGGAGCTTGGGTGGGGTGAGGGATGAGAATTTGTACTTCTAACTTGTTCCCAGGATGATGTGGCGGCCCTGATCTCATACCCTGAAAACCATTATTCCACAGGTACATTTGATTGCCCTTACTTTACGTTTCTCAGCAACAAGTACATTGATGTGATAACATCGGTATTCAAAACCCTGGGGCTTTCAAAGTCTAAATGTATGGTCGAAATAGAAATAATGAGCCGTGGCAAAAGAATGCAAATTGCACAGTCTGTTAATTTATACATCTTTCCCCATGTTTCATGACACAGCTATGCTGTTTTTAGCCATAATGAATGTATTGCATAAACGGGAGTGTTATAGAAAAGGCTAAGGGACTTCAAAGGCAAGAGTAATGTGTACAGCACATACAGTTTTTGGAGCTCTGTCCTGCACTATATAAATTAAATTACAACCATAATCTCTCTGAGAAGCATTTAATAAGTTGCTGTACTAGATGATAAACTCTTTGAAGGCAGGGATATCTTTGTAAATATATTTAACAATGCCGGAATGCAAAAGACTCCCAGTAATACTAATTGCACAGAGGGATTCTCTTTAGTATCTACAGAGCACACTATATATTTAATTTCTTTATCTTGTTTATAGTCTGCCTGACTGCAAAGATGGCAGACTAGTGTCTCAAAAAAAAAGTGTCTTATTGGAGTCTGGATGCCAGTGTCTTTAACAGAATAGAGGTGGGGGTGTGAGGAAGTAAAGTAAAAAGATCATTAATCTTACAAATCTCCTGGAATGGCCAGCCTTGGGGAGAGGATGTGTTCATTCTTCTTATAGCCATTCACAAGTGGACAGGGTCAGGACAGTCTGCCCCTGTTTAAATGTAAATTCCACGAGGGCTGACATTTTTGTTTGGTTTGCTCACTATTATATCTGTTTGGGGAATAGTCCCTGACCATTATAGATACTCAATATTTGTTTAAGGAAACTGTTGAATAAACCACAAACTAGTCATCCGTTTTAAATACATGGGATATTTTTGCATAAAGATAGTGTATTTTACTTACTATTTAAAACTAGATGTTGTTTTATTTTTACTCTACAGAGTATGTATCTGTTTATAAGTGTATTATTAAAAGGATAACAGCTTAATTATCCAGAGACCCTGATTATTGGTTTTATTTGGGACCACAGGCCCTGATTATTGGTTTTATTTGTGAACAGGACAACTGACACTAGCTCCCAGGTGTGAAATGCCGGCACACTTTTGTTCACTAATGGTTATAATTAGGGACTGCCCTACTTTACAATTGATTAGATTTGGGAACAACGGTAAAAGCAAGAACAACTGATGCACTGGTGGGTCTTCCTTAACTACGTACAACTCACAGCATGAAGGTGAGCACTTTAGTTCATTCGTCCCCTAATTCGTCATCACAGGAGGATCACTTGGAAGCCTTAAAAATACACATTCTTAGGCCTTAATTCACAGCAAACTGTGGAAAATTCTTCAAGAGATGGGAATACCAGACCACCTGACCTGCCTCTTGAGAAATCTATGCAGATCAAGAAGCAACAGTTAGAACTGGACATGGAACAACAGACTGGTTCCAAATTGGGAAAGGAGTACGTCAAGGCTGTATATTGTCGCTTTGCTTATTTAACTTATATGCAGAGTACACCATGAGAAAAGCTGGACTGGATGAAGCACAAGCTGGAATCAAGATTGCTGGGAGAAACATCAATAACCTCAGATATGTAGAGGACACCACCATTATGGCAGAAAGGGAAGAAGAACTAAAGAGCCTCTTGATGAAAGTGAAAGAGGAGAGTGAAAAAGTAGGCTTAAAACTCAACATTCAGAAAACGAAGATCATGGCATCTGGTCCCATCACTTCATGGCAAATAGATGGGGAAACAATGGAAACAGTGACAGACTTTATTTTCTTGGACTCCAAAATGACTGTAGATGGTGACTGCAGCCATGAAATTAAAAGACCCCTGCTCCTTGGAAGTAAAGTCATGACCAAGCTAGACAGCATATTAAAAAGCAGAGACATTACTTTGCCAACAGAGGTCCATAGAGCCAAAACATTGGTTTTTCCAGTAGTCATGTATGGATGTGAAAGTTGGACTATAAAGAAAGCTGAGCCCCGAAGAATTGACACTTTTGAACTGTGGTGTTGAAGAAGACTCTTGAGAGTCCCCTGGACAGCAAGGAGATCCAACCAGTCCATCCTAAAGGAAACCAGTCCTGAATATTCATTGGAAGGACTGATGTTGAAGCTGAAACTCCAATTCTTTGGTTACTTGATGCAAAGAACTGACTCACTGGAAAAGACCCTGATGCTGGGAAAGATTCAAGGCGGGAGGAGAAGGGGATGACAGAAGATGAGATAGTTGGATGGTATCACCGACTCAATGGACATGAGTCTGAGTAAGCTCTGGGAGTTGGTGATGGACAGGGAAGCCTGGCCTGCTGCAGTCCATGGGGTTGCAAAGAGTTGGACACAACAGAGTGAAATGAACTGAGGCCCTAATTCCAAAGATTTTAATATAACAGAATTGGGGTGATGCCTGAGTTGTGTTTGTTGGCAAAAATCTCCCCCAAGTGTGCACCCCCATTGAGAACTGCTCAAATCCAGCTGAATTATCATATTATTATGACTTCATCAAAATCCAGCTTCACACAGTCAAGATCAAGAGGGGAAAGGCACCCAAATAGTGTTTCTGCAGCCGTGAACTTTGGCATTCTGCAAGTGTGGATATTAATGATGATTCCTTGGCTCATGTCCCATCTCACTGAACCCCAGAAATGTGTATTTTAACAACCCCCAAAGGACATCCATGTTCCAAAGAGCTAAAGAACAAGTCCATTAGCCCACAATTCTCTTCCTACTCTACAATGGGTTGTCTCCTCCCTCATCTGTGGCCCCCTCTCCAGGTCCAGCTGTGTGTGTGTGGGGGGGGTGGGGGGGGGGGTGGGGGGGTGGTGGTGGGACTCCTTGAAGTGGACCAACCCTTCTGGCCTTGAACCACTCAGAGGGACCTGCCTCCACACACTTCCCCAAGTAATCTAAAGTGGCTTTAATTACAAACAACTGAAATGAAGCTGTCAGCTTCATACTTTCAAAGTGGAACTGTGTGGCCGAGCTGTTTCATTTTCCTGGAGATTTCATATTAATTCAATATGCTGCAATCTAGTTGTACCCACGGCAAATTAGATCTCTCCCCAGGAACTGTGTAAGAAGGTAATGAACCAATAATATGGAATAAGAAGAGAAGATATATTAAAAGTGTTAAGTGCAGTATCTACTGTTTTTCTGTCTGTAGAAAAACGTGAGTCTAGCTGTATGGCTAAACTGGAAAAAGTGAAAATGAAAGTCACTCAATCATGTCCGACTCTTTGCAACCCTATGGACTATAGAGTTCAAGGAATTCTCCAGGCCAGAATACTGGAGTGAGTAGCCTTTCCCTTCTCCAGGGGATCTTCCCAACCCAGGGATCAAACCCAGGTCTCTCGCACTACAGGTGGATCCTTTACCAGCTGAGCCACAAGGGAAGCTCAAGAATACTGGAGTGGGTGGCCTATCCATTCTCCAGCAGATCTTCCTGACCCAGAAATCAAAGTGGGGTCTCCTGCACTGCAGGCGGATTCTTTACCAACTGAGCTATCAGAGAAGCCCAAGAATTTAGTCAGGGTGCTCTTGGATTACACATGAAGAGACACTAGCTTTCTTTCTTACATGAAGTATAGGGCATTTTCCCTTTTTTAAAAATGGACCAACATTTGATTTATTTGGTCATTCTAGGACATGAATTAAAATTTTTTTTTCAATTGATATAGTTGATTTAAAATGCTGTGTTAGTTCAAGTGTCCATCAAAGTGATTCATATACATATGTATCTTCTTTTTTAGGTTCTTTTACACTATAAGGTATTACAAGATATTGACTAGAGTTCCCTGTGCTATATAGAATGTCCTTGTTTATCTAGCTTATATATAGTAGTGAATTAATCCCAAACTCCTAACTTATCCCTCCCCACCCTTTCCCCTTTGGTAACTATAATATTATTTTCTTGTCTGTGAGTCTCTTTCTGTTTTATAAGTAAGTTCACTAGTAGCATTTTTAAAGATTGCACATATAAGTGATACCATATAATATTTGTCTTTCTCTGTCAGACTGACTTCACTTAGTATAATCATAGGTCCATCCATGTTGCTGCAAATGGCATTATTTCATTTTCTTTTTATGGCTGAGTAATATCCAATTGTGTAATATACCACATCTTTATGCATGCCTTTGTCAGTGGACATTTAGGGTGCCTCACGTCTTGGCTGGTGTAAACAGTGCTACCATGAACTAGTGTGCACAGGACATGAATTCTGAAACGGAAGAGAGGACACACACATGCAAGATTCGTCTCATAAAGAGAGGACAAGAGGCAACGGGGTGTCGGAGAATCTGAGTCTGAATCTGTCCAAACTTCTCATCTTGACCAGCTGCTCAAAGGAAACCATGAACAAATGTGCTGCAACCTGGCTATTCACATTCCCAGCTGCGGTCAAACTTGACAGGAGACAATGCTAGATGACTCGTTTCCAAAACGGGTACCAGTTACGGTGGCTGCCACTCTGCAGAGGAGGAGCTACATCTGCTTGTTGATCTTGGGAAGGGATGACCCCCACAGGACAGGGTACCCTGCAGGTTAGGAGTCAATGCCCCAACTGATGAAGCTAAGAGGGCCTGGGAAACCATTCTGCAATTTCTGGGTCATGAACGAGGCCACCACCTCCTACAGAAAACATCTGCCCCCCACTCTGTACCACTGAGAGCTGCCGAAGAAAACACTTGGGGTCCCCTACTATCCACGCATGACAGAGAGGGATGGATTTTATAGAGCCTGGGAAGGTATTTTCAGGAGGGGGAGAGCAACAATTAAGTCACTTGTCAAGTGGCTGTGGCAAGATCTGCCCAAAGGCTGGAAGCTGATCAGGTTTCCTGTGATTACTTGCACAGATAACAATCTTTTGGGTGACAGATAATGTGGAGGATAACGATTAGGGGAAGACTCCCCTCACTGGGTGCAGCACTAGCCAATTCTGTCTGATACTGGCCCTGCACTTTAGGAGGGCTCCGAAGACACTAATTATAAAGGACTGAGGAGAAAAGAAGTGCAGCAGGAATGATGAAGCTGGCAAAGGGGATATCCAAGTGACTGCTGTAAAGAAAACTGTTCACCTATAGGAGGGAAATAGTGAATAAGGGCAAGAACACATGGACACATAAGGCACTGGGAAATGACTGGTTAGGCCTACCCAGCAGAAGAGACCTCAGGGGTCATGGTGGACCTCAAACTGAATAAGTCTACAATGCTGAGCTAGTTAATAGGGAGCTGCTAAGTCACGTCAGTCGTGTCCAACTCTGTGCAACCCCATAGACGGCAGCCCACCAGGCTCCCCCGTCCCTGGGATTCTCCAGGCATGAACACTGGAGTGGACTGCCATTTCCTTCTCCAATGCATGAAAGTGAAAAGTGAAAGTGAAGTCACTCAGTCATGTCTGACTCTTAGTGACCCCATGGACTGCAGCCCACCAGGCTCCTCCGTCCATGGGATTTTCCAGGCAGGAGTACTGGAGTGGGGTGCCATCGCCTTCTCTGAATAGGGAGCTAACAAGATGTAACTATGAATATTATCATTTTATTAGGCACAGCTGAGAAGAGTATAATGTCCAGAATTGGCATCTAAAAAGGATAAAGAAAAAGCAGGAAACTCAAGGAGCAAAGTTTCTTGGGAGATACATGTTTACTGAAGGAAAAGTAGCAAAGATAAGTACACTCAGTGATAGAAAGCTCTTTAAGAAGGAAATGACAGAAAACCTTTCGTCTTAAAAGTACATCTACAATTTGCAATACCTTTGATAACCTTTTTTTTTTTTTTTTAAACCCTCAACAAACACAGAAACAATCATTTAGTAAGGGGCTGCTGCTGCTGCTAAGTCGCTTCAGTTGTGTCCGACTCTGTGTGATCCCAGAGATGGCAGCCCACCAGGCTCCCCCGTCCCTGGGATTCTCCAGGCAAGAACACTGGAGTGGGTTGCCATTTCCTTCTCCAATGCATGAAAGTGAAAACTGAAAGTGAAGTCGCTCGGTCGTGTCCAACTCCTAGCGACGCCATGGACTGCAGCCCACCAGGCTCCTCCGTCCCTGGGACGGACTAGGTATTAATTAGTTACAGATAGGTGGCAGTAGTGGTAAAGAGTCTGCCTGCCAGTTCAGGAGTCCCAGGAGATATGGGCTCAATCCCTGGGTTGGGAAGATCCCCTGGAGAAGGGAATGGAAACCCACTCCAGTATTCTTGCCTGTAAAATCCCATGGACAGAGGAGCCTGGCAGGCTGCTGTCCGTGGAGGTCATGAAGAGTCGGACATGACTGAGCAAATGAGCATAAGCATCTAAGGGACAAGGTTGGTGAAACAGGACTGCCAAAGGCCCTATGGCTGGTCAATGACAGAACTGAGCCTTGAACCTGAATCTCAGGATCCAAATCTATTTCCCCTACATTTCTCTCTGGACTTGCCTGGAGGTGAAGGGCTATTACCAGATATACGGTGTTACATTATTTTTGAACTGTTTCTTATTGGCACAGATATGTTTCATAATCTAAGACTTGAAAAATCTTCATCTTTAGAAAAGACAGCTCAGAAAAACCTGCAGCCAGAGGAATTTCAGATAGGCAGATAGAGGGCAAAATTTTGACGAGTGAGGGGACTGACAGATTACTCTGAAAGATTATGGAATTTCTCTCCTTACTAAGAATGACCTCTGCATCAAGAAATCTGATATCTGGGGCTTGATGAGAGCTCTCATTTTCTCAATGTTGAAATTTCAGCCACAGTAGTTCTGATTTTCACAGTCTTTGAGGTGAGCCGAATATTACCAATGTTCTGGCTAAAATAATCACCCACTCTCTTAAGCTTTCATAAGAAATGGAAATGGGGCAAGATAGGCCAGATCACCTGGAGTTCTGATGTGTCGAAGCAAAATAAAATAGAACCCTGATGTTCACAGTGTGTGGGACCGTAAAGCAACAATTATCAAAGAAAACGATTCATAAACATGATAAGCAGAGCCAACTACCTGTTGGAGAGGAGTCCTGGGGAATTTTAGAGCCTTCATGTAAAAGTCTAAGTCCGTTAAACTTAGAAAAATAATTCAGTCTGACTCTAAGAAAAAAATGTAGGAGACATTAATTGTTAGTAATTTAAAAAGATTCCAGGCAGAAGAGATTTAAGAGGGAAACATTACAGATAAAGACAACAGAATAATCTCTAAACAAAGAAGGAAGGCCCATTTTTCACCCAGGGTGCCAAAGAAGGCAGAAAACAAAATTTAAACTCGTAAGCTCTAACACAGCACACACAGGCACTCATACCTAGATTGTTACTATGCTAGGGTAACCTGAGGCATTTCTTAATCTTCCATGTAAACTGAGTATAAGAAGTCCTTCTTTACCCTACTCTCAAGAAACATACACCCTTTCTGGCATGAATAGTTAACTTATTAGGTCAACCAGAAGAAGAAACCCATTCGTGGAATTAAACTGTACTAACATCTGTGGGCACTGGCCTTTAATCACTGGCTCTAGGGAAGGTAAGACACCAACTTATATCCAGATTTTGAATGATATTTGTAGATAAGCTGTTATCAAGGATCCCCATGTTATATTCTGCAGGATAAAAAATCTTATGTAGAAGTGACTTTACTGAAGAACTCATGCCATACAAGGACTTTATGGTCACTCTTAAATACGCACTTAACATATAAAAGCACTGAAGCTCTGGGCAGATACTGACACGTCTATACGATAAGCTTTGGAACGTGGTAATCGTTTTCCAGGGGAGTCAGGAGTTTAGGATTTGTCCTATTTTCAAACTGGTTTATTTGTAAGGACCTTGAGACATCAGGAAAAAGCGCGAAGACTAAGGAAGAAATTAATCCTGTTTGCTCATCAAAAGGTACTGAGCATCCATAATGCTGCTGCACTGAGCATCTATCTTTTATGCTCATAGGATAGTGGGGCACATACTATGCAAAGGTGCTTAGAATGAACACACTGGGTGAGAAATCCTCTTATAGGAGGGCAGTAAAAATGTGTATGTGAGATGGCCAAGAGGTACTGGAAAAGATGCTCCACATCATTCACTTTTCCTTCCTTATTCATGCTCAATCATGTCCAACTCTTTACAACCCCACAGACTGTAACTCACCAGGCTCCCCTCTCTTTGGAATTTTCCAGGCAAGCATACTGGAGTGGGTTGCCATTTCCTCCTCAAAGGGATCTTCCCTACTCAGGGACAGAACCTGAAACTTTTGCATTCGCAGGTGGATTCTTTACCAACTGAGCCACCTACGAAGCCCAATTAATTGTTAAAGAAATGCAAATGAAAATGGTCAGAATGGCCATCATCAAAAAACTTACAAACAATAAATGCTGGAAAGGGTGTGGAGAAAAGGGAACTCTCTTGCACTTTGGTGGGAATGTAAATTGATACAGCCATTTTAGAGAACAGGATGGAGTTCCTTAAAAAATTAAAAACAGAACTTAAAAATATAACCCAGCAATTGCACTACTGGCATTTGCCCTGAGAAAATCATAATTCAAAAGACACATATCCCCCAACGTTCACTGTAGCACTATCTACAACAGCCAGGACATGGAAACAACCCGTGTCTACTGACAGATGAATGAATAAGTAAGATGCGGACTTTTTTTCCTGGGCTCCAAAATCACTGCAGATGGTGACTGCAGACAGGAAATTAAAAGACCCTTGCTCTTTGGAAGAAAAGCTATGATCAACCTAGACAGCATATTAAAAAGCAGAGATATTACTTTGCCAACAAAGGTCTATCTAGTCAAAGCTATGGTTTTTCTAGTAGTTATGTACGGATGTGAGAGTTGGACCATAAAGAAAGATGAGTGCTGAAGAATTGGTGCTTTTGAACTGTGGTGTTGGAGATTCTTGAGAGTCCTGAATATGCATTGGAAGGACCGATGCTGAAGCTGAAGCTCCAATACTTTGGCCACCTGATGCGAAGAGCTGACTTGTTTGAAAAGACCCTGATGCTGGGAAAGACTGAAGGCAGGAGAAGGGGATAACAGAGGATGAGATGGTTGGATGGCATCACCAACTTGATGGACATGAGTTTGAGTAAACTCTGGGAGTTGGTGACTGACAGGGAGACCTGGCATGCTGCAGTCCATGGGGTCACAAAGAGTTGGATATGACCGAGTGACTGAACGAAACATCTTATACAATGGAATATTACTCAGCCGTAAAAAGAAGTGAAATGAAATTGGGTCATTTGTAGAGATGTGGATGGACCTAGAGTTGGTCATGCAGAGTGAAGTAACCCAGAAAGAGTAAAACAATTTATTGTATATTAATATATGCATGTGGAATCAAGAAAAATGGAAGATGACTCTAGTTCCAGGGTAGGAATAGAGACACGGAAGTAGATAATGTATGCGTGGACACAGCAGGGAAGCAGAGAGTGGGATGAACTGGCAGATGAGGTTGACATGTATACGCTGTGCTGTGCTCAGTCAAATCTGACTCTTTGCGATCCCAAGGACTGTAGCCCTCCAAGATACTCTGTCAACAGGATTTCCAGGCAAGAATACTGGAGTGAGTTGCCATCCCCTTTCTCCAGGGGATCTTCCTGACCCAGGGATCGAATCTGTGTCTCCTGCATTGATAGGCAGATTCTTTACTGCTGAGCCACCTGGGAAGCCCATATATATACCACCATGTGTAGAACAGATAGCAGGTGGAAGCAGTGGTATAGCACAGGGAGCTCAGTTCTCTGTGATGACCTAAGTGGGTGGGATTGGGGGCGTGGGAAGGAGGTCTAAGAGGCAGGGGAATATATGTATACAAAGAGCTGATTCATTCTGTTGTATAGGAGAAACTAACAAAACATTGTGAAGCAATTATACCCCAATTAAAAAAACAAAAACAAAAACTTTGAATTTGTAGTTAATAAACCTTCCGGTGCCTCTCCCCAAATGTATATGTGATCACATGTTGTTTTTCAGTCACATAGTCGTGTCCGACTCTGGGACTCCATGGACTGCAGCACACCAGGCTTCCCTGTCCCTCACTATCTCCCCGAAGTTTGCCCAGGTTCGTGTCCATTGCATCGATGATGCCATCCAGCCATCTCTTCCTTTAACGATCTCTTCTCCTACACTCAATCTTTCCCAGCACCAAGGACTTTTCCAATGAGTCAGCTGTTCGCATCAGATGACCAAAGTACCGGAGCTTCAGCTTCAGCATCAGTTCTTCCAACAAATATTCAGGGTTGACTTCCCTTAAGACTGACAGGTTTGACCTCCCCACTGTCCAAGGGACTTTCAGGAGTCTTCCCCAGCAACAAAGTTCAAAGGCATCGATTCTTTGGTGCTCTGCTTTCTTTACAGTCCAGCTCTCATAATCATATGTGACCACTGGGAAGACCACGGCCTTGACTATACGGACCTTTGTTGGCAGAATAATGTCTGCTTTTCAATATACTGACTAGGTTTGTCATCGTTTTCCTGCCAAGAGGCAACTGTCCTCTGATCTCATGGTTTCGGCCACCGTCCTCAGTGATTTTGGATCCCAAGAAGAGGAAATCTGTCGCTACTTCCACCTTTTCCCCTTCTATTTGAAATGCGGTAATGGGGCTGGATGCCATGATTTTAGTTTTTTAATATTTAGTCTTAACCCGGCTCTTTCATTCCTCCTTCACCCTCATCAAGAGACTCTGTAGCTCCTCTTCGCTTTCTCTCATTAGAGTGGTATCATCTGCATATCTGAGATTGTTGATGTTTCTCCCACCTATCTTGATTCCAGCTTGTAACTCATCCAGCCCGGCATTTCTCATGATGTGCTCCGCATATAGGTTAAACAAACAGGGTGACCACAGACAGCCTCCTTTCTCAATCTTGAACCAATCAGTTGTTCCATACAGGGTTCGAACTGTTGCTTCTTGACCTGCATACAGTTTCTCAGGAGACAGGTAAGAGGGACTGGTATTCCCATCTCTTTAAGAGCTTTCCACAGTTTGTTATGATCCACACAGTCAAAGGCTTTAATGTAGTCAACGAAACAGCAGCAGCAGATTTTCTGGAATTCCCTTGCTTTCTCTATGATTCAGCAAATGTTGGCAATTTGATCTCTGATTCCTGTCTTTTCTAAACCCAGCTTGGATGCTTGGACATCTGGAAGTTCTTGGTTGGCATAATGCTGAAGCCTAACATGCAAGATGTTAAGCATGACCTTACTAGTATTCCTGTGGCCACTGCTGGGTCTTCCAGATTTGCTGACATAGTGCGTGCAACACCTTGATGGCATCATCCTTTAGGGTTCTGAACAGCTCTATTGGAATTCTATTGCATCTGCTAGCTTTATTAACCAGAGAAGGCAATGGCACCCCACTCCAGTACTCTTGCCTGGAAAATCCCATGGATGGAGGAGCATGGAAGGCTGCAGTCCATGGGGTCACTGAGGGTTGGACATGACTGAGCGACTTCACTTTCACTTTTCACTTTCATGCATTGGAGAAGGAAATGGCAACCCACTCCAGTGTTCTTGCCTGGAGAATCCCAGGGACGGGGGAGCCTGGTGGACTGCCGTCTATGGGGTCGCACAGAGTCGAACACGACTGAAGTGACTTAGCAGCAGCAGCAGCTTTATTAACAGCAGTGCTTCCTAAGGCCCACTGACTTCACACCCCAGAATATCCGGCTCTGGGTGACACACCACCCACCCCAAGTGGATACTAATTGGCGTGAGGGCTCTGAGGGGGTCTATGGGAAGCAGGACAGCTGGTAATAAGGGGTGGGGAACAGAAGTCTGGACACTCAAAACAGGTCAGGTCAGGATGCTACAAATGAGATGTGTGTGCAAGTCCAAGGTGGGATTTTAACTTTTTCTTTTTTTTTTTGCCACACTGTGGAGCATTTGGGATATTAGTTCCCCAACCAGGGATGGAATCCCCCTACAGTGGAAGCACAGAGTCTTAACCACTGGACTGCCAGGGAATTCCCTTTAGCTTTATAATATGTGGTCATGAACTTAGTTCTGCCATCAGCAGTGGCCGGTGGTCAGCAGGATGAGAGTTCTGTGAACTAAGGAAGTCTTCGGTCACCACACAAATAGACACTGCCTACTTCCAAGACCAGAACTCTAAGACAAAGTGAACCCAGCTGATAAGAGTATACTAAAATTGAAACTATCTTCACCTTTCCTATGATCACCACGGATCATTTTTCTGAGTGGTTTAAGACCTGTAAGTGAAACACCCATTACAAAAACAAATTTCATTTTAAAAGATCTCTCCCTAAATTTCCAAGCTTTCATAGACAATGTATATTCTAGCAGTAACACTTAAGAGCAATTAATAGACTTTTTAATTGTAGAAAGCTTTCAATGTGTATGGCTCCTCTCAATGACATCCAGATAGAATAACCCTATGTAATTACCAACCTACGTTATAAGCAGTTCTCATGGGAGGGCCACACAAAACCTGCACAACCATCAACAGGCAGACTGGAGGACAGAGGCAGTAGGAACACAGCCCAGGCAGAAATGTGCAGTGGAGCTTAATCACTGTAATTTAGATTTTGTCACCAAGTCCCAGGTACAAGCTCTTTTATACACTGTCAAGAGATCTCCACATTAATTGCTGTTCCTGTCTTCCGAGGACACAAACACCCTAATTTGCAGTGATTTTCGTTTCTCGAGCAATGTGCATTTGGTGGCTAAGTCCCCCCTTTCCTCCAGAAAAGGAAGTCTGCTAAAGCTCTGATTATCCAGCTCCCTCTGCCAAGATCAACAAACTGGAGTCACAAAGCATCCGTATTTACCAGAGTCGCAAATGAATGTGACTCAACCTACCGGTGGGTGGGAAGCCCTGCCATCCTCCCTGAAAGGCCACATTCTTCCCAAGCAACCTTGACTTTCAACAGAAGAGCTATTTCTAAATGATGATTTCAATGATTTCTGCATGGTCAGTTGGAAGCAGAAAATGTGGCTAATCCTTTAAGACCCTCAGGCAGCCGCAGTCAGCACATTCAGACAACGCTAACCCAGGTGCCGTCTTTCCAGAGGGTGCTTCGTACCTCCCCTCGGATTTGGTAGATCTGTTAGATCGGAGAGCCCACGTTGTATGCTTTGGCTTCAGAGGCCCAGCACTTTTTAACTTTATTCCAGAGCAATGCCATTCTAGACAAGACCTGTGACTTTCTCCTGCCATCCAATTAGATCAGAGATACATTCCCCAGATGGAGAACTACTTCAAAAAAGACATTCTCTTTTCAGAATGAAGAACTGAAAACCAAATCTAGGAGTCAAGGTAAACCTGAAAACCACAGAGGAACTATTGTGAACTGAAAAATGTTCTGAGTCAGTGCACAGGCTGTGCTTAAAGAGGCAGTGGGTGTGCTAGAAACAGCAAGCCAGTCACATAACTGAGTCAAGTGATTCTACATCTACATTATATTAGCTTGGTATTTGATGCCTGGCTTTCTGTTTTCCAAACACTTCCTTCATCCATCTGTACCAAACATTCTATTTTCTGAATTATGGACAGGAAATTGGATACATGTTACCCAAGAATACTGAGATGACTTTCCCACTTTTCTGCTTAGGGGGCCATGCAGTTTCCAGGCCTGTCACCATCTCTTTTTATTACTGCAATGTGGTAGTGGTAAACAGAGATAAAACTCAGGAAATGCTTCATACCATCAATGTTTTAAAAGATGGGAAGTGTGTGCATCTTATCAGTAACAATACAGACAACGGGAGAAGTTGACTATTTAACTGATCAAGTGAAACAAATCCAAATTAAGTCAAGGAGGTCCTCTCTCCTGAAGATTACCTGGGGTTTACTGACAGATTATGTGCCTGGATTCCCACTGGAAAAGCAAAACTAAACTCAACTTCTCTGATGCTTTTCTTTAGGGCGTAAGAGTAAAAGAGGACTGGAAGATGCCAAGGTTAGATGCTATCACACAAGCTGATCATGACGGACAACAAAAGAAGGTAAAAGGAGAAACCACCACGAGATTAACAGGCCCCCAAAGACAGTGACGAGTGTTTCCTCCCTAAAAGGACGAATAGCTTGTCATAGTTTGGACTGTAGGCTCAAACGCCAAAGAGGAAATGAAAAACAGTATTTATCCTATCAGCGTGATCACCGAGGATACAGGGGAACGTGTACCTTTCTATTCTGAAAGGTAGATGCGCTGTGTCTAATTTTAGCCATGATTTCCTGTTGGACACCCCTTGCCCTCAACACATCACTGTCAGGAGCCAATTACTGAAAACAGATTGCTGTGCAAACACTGGATAAGCGATGTCCTCTGATAGAGAGTGTTAAGGATGCGTCCAGCATCAAACATGATATGCCCTGTTAGTCTTGGAAAAGACCCCTTCCTTTCAAAAATATGGTCCAGATTGTCTTACGTCTTCAATAGACTGTCTCATTCTACATTCTCTATCACTAGCAGGAAGCCACAGGACAAAATTCTCCTCTCAGTCTGGTATACAGTTAGGCACATTTTTATAAAATCAAATACAGCTACAAAAAAACAGATGTGCAAACCTTTCTCAGTTTAAAATAATGTACTAGGATAGTAGAAATAAAGGATTTGGATGGTAAATAAATATATAAAAATTAACCACCATTGTGCAAAAGGCAGCCCCCCTGCTCCTTTTTAAAAAAAATATACTCTTGATGGAAGGAAAATGAGAAGAGGCCAGAAACTGGATGCAAGAGGCGGGAGTGGGAGGGGCGGTTACCTGGTGTGGGAAGCAGCATCATTGATACTGAACGTGGGGTTCTCCCTGGTCAGAGGGCTCGAGCCGGCCTGGCTCTTGGTGTGGATGTCCAAGCTCAGGGAGGACTCGGTTTTCCGGTCCAGGCCGTGGCTCTCTGCCTCTAAAGTCCGATCTGCCATGGAGATGACTTCACTGGAACTGTGCCACAGCGGGGCCACTTTCTCCTTGCCCGGCCCCGAGCGCGGCGACGAGGTGGCCGCCCCCAGGGAGGCCGTGCTGCCGTGGCTGGGGCCGTACGAGGTGGTGTCGATGCCGCTGTCCGCGGAGGTGCCCTGCAGGTAGTTGTAGCTGTTGAGCTCGGCCTCGGTGCGGTCCCCGTCGTACCACTTCTCGTCGCTGTGGGCGCTCGACGCGTTGCTGGACAGGGTGTTGCTGCTGGAGTGGCTCGAGTAGTGGCTGTCGGACTGCAAGGAAAGCAGGGTTCCTTAACGACAGGCTGGGCTTCTTGAAGAGCAGGAAACAAATACCGGGGGAATGACTCTGAAATGTGTCTTCCTAGGGGGTTCGAGAGACACAAAAACGCCTCTATGATGACTAAAAGCAAGGCGGGGGTACCTGGAAAAACCTATTCAGAAGATTTCACGGCAGGACGTGCTGGACACTTTGCTGTTTTAGAATCCACTTTTCATTATTTAGTTTGCTTAGCTTATGCTGAAGCAACTATAGCATCGAAGGAGTCTTAATCAGGGGGGAAAAAACACCCCTAAACTGACATTGGAGGTGTGCTTAGTCGCTCAGTCATATCCGACTCCTGGTGACCCTGGGGACTGCAGCCCGCCAGCCTCCTCTGCCCATGGGGTTCTCCAGGCAAGAACACCGGAGTGCGTTCCCACTTCTCCAGGGGATCCTCCCGACCCAGGGATGGAATCTGCAGGTGGAACTTTACCATCTGTGTCGCCAGCGAAGTCAAAACTGTCATTAGAGTCTTCTAATAGCTCAGTCTTAAAACAGAAAGCGATACTTCCAAGGGGCTTTTAACTAGAAAGACCGTACTGATCAGAGTAAACAGAAGGCAGAATATACGACTTTTTCTTAGAAAGAAAAGATATCTTTTCTTTCTTCATATAGCATCTATTTAGGAGACAGCTTTTCTAAGGAATGCTAAGAGGTAAAATTTATACAGATGTGTTGAGAAACTAGATATCTACATACAAGAAAGAATGAAGTTGGGTTTTTACCTCCTAGAAAAATAAACTCAAAAAGGTCAAAGACCTAAGTGTCAGGGCTAAAACTATAGAACTCTTAGAAGAAAATATAGGTATACATCTCGATAGATTATGTATACAAATTAGGTATACAAACGATTGGACTATGCAATGGTTTCTGAAATAGGACACCAAAAGTAAAAAAAAAAAAAAAAGAAGAGAAAATAGGTAAACTGGGCTTCATCAAAATTAAAAACTTCCGTGCTTCAAATAACCCAATAAAAAATGGGCAAGGGATTTGAATAGTCATTCATCCAAAGAAGATATACAAATGGTCAACAAGCATATGAAAAGATGCTCAGTATCATTAGTCATTACGGAAATGCAAATCAAAACCACAATGAAGTAACACTTCATACACACTAGAATAAAGGCAGACAATAAGGATGGTGGGCATTGTTGGTAGGATGTAAAACAGGGCAGCGGCTGTGGGAAAACGGCTGCAATTATATACTCAAGGGAAATGAAAACCTATGTCAACAAGAAAAACTTCCACATGAATTTTAAAGCAGCATTATTCTTGACAGCCAAAAAAGTAGACATCGCTCACATGTCTATCAATGGATGAAAAAATGTTGTTATATCCATACAACGGCATATTATTCAGTCATAAAAAGATGCGAAGTACTAACACATGCTCCAACAGATGAACCTTGAAAACATGCTGAGTGAAAGAAGCCAGACACAGAAGGCCACACACTATATGATTCCATTCATATGAAATGTCAAAATGTGGACATTCTGTGGCACATCTGCAGGGACAGAAAGTAAGTTCGTGGTTGTCAATGGCTTGGAGGGGATGGAAGAGTTAGGTTTTCTTTTCAGGGTGATGAAAATGTTCTGGAGTTAAATCATGGTGCTGGTTGCACAACTGTGTGACTATACCAAACACCATGCAATAGTACACTTAAAATGTGCGAATGTTTCGATACGTGAATAATGTGAATCATATCTCAATTTTAAAAAATGTGGGCAGAATGCTTGTTGGATAGTGGCTTGGTTGCTCAGAAAGATTTTACAGTTTATCAAAGATATATGATCTCAAAGGATATCTGAGTAAAACAGTATTTAAATTAGAGGGCTGAAAGTTCAGATACTTGGTGGACATTTAGAGAAAAGAAGAGGAAAGACGTGTGTGTTTCTTTACTGGCTGCGGGAAGGGGGCTGGAGGAGGACAAACCTCAAAGTGAAAGATCTCCCCTTGCAAAAGGATTTCCCAGTTACTTCACTGGTGCTACTCTAGTTTCTCTCCATACCTACTTGCATGACAAGGCCATCATTTAATTTGCCCAGTTGCTACAGGGCAGAACCCCTGTAGCACCTGGACCTGGGCTATAGAATTTTGCTAACCCCAGGCCACGTATGGCGACTGGGCACTTAAAATGGGGCCAGTCCACATTCAGATGTGTTGAGAGTGTAGAGTATGTGACAGATTTATATGTAGACATAACTCAAACCACATTTGGAACTTTAAGTGCTCTAGCCAAATTTTAGAAAAAGAAACAGGAGAAATTAACTTTGAGAATATTTTTTATCTAACCAAATCTAGCCAAAATAGTATTTGACCATGTAATCAATATAAAAAGTGTTCATGAAGAAGGGGAAACTGACAGACGGACTAGGGTAATCTTGCATTTACAAATGGAACTGTGACAGCATCGCATTTCATCGGTAAATCTCTCTTCCGCAGCCCAGTGCAGGATGCTTGCTCATGAACCTGTGAGGTCTACACTTCAAAACTCATTTCAATTAAAAAAAAATTGAGCCCCCTCATTAAATCAGTGACTATTAAATTCAGTTATGCCCTCATTCTATACAATGACATAAATATAAACATACACATTCCAGTGAACAGACAGACCAAGGAAATCCACTGCATTTCAAGAGGGAGGAAATGAGTCTCTTATTCCCAATTCTACCTGCAAGTGATGGGGGACTGTGTATAATTATGGTAAAGAGACAACAATCAGTGCAGTCCTGGAAGGAAAGAGAAGCGGTAGGGCGAGTTGTCAGGACGCTGTCTGTCTCCTTGATTGATGTTCCAACCATTCATATCTCATGCTGGCAACTGTGTAAGCAAATAAAATCTTAATCAAGTACATTTCTATTCCAGACACTAGGATTGTCTGTGATTGTATCACATGGCCTTCCATCCAAATCCGTGGAGGTAGCAGGTGCATCCCGACGAGGAATTTCAATTTAATCTCAAAACAAGCTTAAGACCAGGCTTCCCAGGTGGCTAAGGAGTAAAGAATCCGCCTGCATTGCAAGAGACTCCGGTTCAATTCCTGGGTCAGGAAGATGCCCTGGAGATGGAAATGGCAACCCTCTCTAGTATTCTTGCCTGGGAAATCCCCTGGACAGAGGAGCTTGGCAGGCTACAGTCCATGGGGTCACGAAGAGTCATACACAACTTAGCAACTAAACAACAACAAAAAGCTTAAGGCCATTGCAGTAGAAATTTCAGGGCTATGGCAGCCAGTGCCCACTTTCTATTAGGATGAGTTCCCCTCTGACACTGTGGAAGAATAAGAGAGCAGACTGGTACCATTTTCACTTTGCAAGAAAGGCACAGGGCTGGGAATCTACCATTTTTATTTGTTGTTGTTGTTCAGTCTCTCAGTTGTGTCCAACTCTGTGACTCATGGACTGCAGCACACCAGGCCTCTCTGTCCCTCACCACCTCCCAAAGTCTCCCCAAGTTCCTGTCCATTGCAGCAGTTTTTATTGCACCATTTTTATTACTTTATAGTTAACTTACGTGCCCTTGTTTGTTTGGAGACAAATGGACCACCGGATCCTGACGCATTAATCTCCCACTGGGGCTCTCTCGGAAAGCTGGCAGTACCTTGGATACCGCTGGGAGGTGGCAGGTCGGCTCTGGAACACAGCACAGGACATCACGGTGCAGGCACTAAACAGACGCGGGCACAGGCTGACAAATGCGGACGGCTTGCCCCCGCACCTCTCAGTTCACTGGCCAGCAAACTCGGAATTTCAGCGGGAAGCTTGTCGAGAGTTTGCACGATAGACAGCATGTCAAGAGCTAAGTGGCTGATGGGTGAAGCTTGCAGCTGGTGACAGTGTGTGACACCATACACATGAGCAGAGCCAAGTGCCACCAAACCAGAGGCCATGAACAATGCGGCAAAGTCAGGAGTCAATTTTCGGCTTGGGGAGGCAGGGAAGTCTTGAATATATGGATCAAATTTACGAAATCCATTCATTGCAAAGTGTGGCTAACCTCCCTTGGTCTACATTACCTAGACAGGCATGGATGCAATCGCGTGTTACTTACCATGACACTTTGGACATATTTTACCTGTATATTCATGCTGCTCGAGGACAAAAGAATTGAATTCCTGAGGTCCTCTATAACTGTAAGCTAAGCACAACAGAAAAGACACACAGCGACTAGTTTACTTAAAACAATTGCTTCCTGTTGGATTCCGCTGGCGTTCAGGATGGGGCTGTTCCGAAAGTGAAAGGTAAGCGACTTCGCCTCTTTAACACACCCAAGAGCTGATGGCAACAATCGTGCAACGCCATTCCTAACGCGCACAGGACTGAGCAGTGTACTCTTTGACTCTCAACCGTGTCCAAAAGTGGAGAGGCAGGAAAAACAAACTGAGATGAGTGAGCCAATTCAACAAGCTAAGCTCTGGGTCTCCCCTGGGAATCAGCTTATCATCTGCTGATGGACAAAGACGGGGAGAGCCTGGCTAAAGAATCTGCTTGACATTTTCAACCAGTGACCTGAAGGTCGTTAGAGAATTGTGTTCTTACAAATTGAGTGCAGGAAGGTCAGTCCCTTGTCCACAAAATACAGTGCACTGAGGAATGAGAACATAACAATTATTTGTCTTGATTTCTCCCTAGCATGGTTTGTGTCAGCTAAGCCCCAGATTCCTTCTGAAGTGCCAGGCAGAAAGGGCTGGGTTATCCTTCTGGGATGATAGAATATCAAAAGTTATAAAAATTTATTTGAACATTTTCTTTGTAGCCTTAGATTTTGAATCGAGAAAGGTCTTGGTTTTAAAAAAAAAAACAAAAGGCTTCTCTGGCAGGCTCTAGGAGTATCTTCTTTTTTTAAAAGAAAAGATATAAGCTTACTAAAAGGATGAACCAATGTGTTAAAAAGATTCACCAGTATTCATTTCAGAACCTTATCTATGAAGTGTGAGATGCCACCAAACTAAAGTGGATACAAGGGGAAAAAAAAGACTAGAGGAAGGTTTATGCGAAAGAATGACTATGGGCCTAGGACGAACCTTGTAATTACCCTCTCCAGTCCCAAGATACTGTTTCGTTCCCTGTACGACTTCACATGAGTGGGAAGCGTGACCCTGAACAGTGCACAAAGGCCCGCTGGCAGCTTTGTTCAAAGCCTGCAACTAGGAGCCGAAAAAAGCTGCTAAAGTCATGCTGAAGGAGGGATCCTGTTCACATGTGTCGTTACCATCTCAACGGTATCAAAACATATGGGATTCGAAACGTTCTGTCAAGAGCGGAACAGTGGATCCGAATATGCTCAGGTTTTCGGTGGGGGGTGGGGAGTGGGACGAGAGTAGGGAATGACAGATGGCTTCAATAACAAGGCGCACGTCGCACTGAAGGGGTGGAACAAAGCCTATCTTCAGAACCTGAGGATTTTGCTTCTCTTCTTCAACTCCTGTCTTAATTGAATGCATCTCCACTCCCTTCCCTGTTCGTGGGTTTTTAGAGTCCCAGCATGGACCCTACCTCTGCACTGAGGATGCCCTTCCCCGCCAGGTATGGAAACGTGGGCACAGTCACTAAAACAGAACCAAAGGATGTGTTTGCAGAGAGGATAAAACGATGAGGTCTTTGCAGTGAACACTGATCTGTTTTCAGCCCTGAAATTTATTTTTTTATTCCACCTTGATAGGAAAGCTACTAGATAGAGGCAAAGGGGGAAAACCCTTTTTAACAGTCTGGATTCAAGTCCCTGATGTATCAACTGTGTTGATACTAAATCCCTGGCGCTACTGTGTTGAAACTCAATCCTGTTTCATGGCAAAATGTTATTGTATCAACTAGTATTTAGATGTCATCAGAGAACTGTGTAGAGAGACAGGGAGAGGGAAAGGGCCATGTGCCAAAAACCCAAAGGAAGGCTCACTCATGCAAATCTTTTTCCCTTCCAGCTGGTTTTATCCTAAGACGTTTCCTTAGCTGACAGCTTCATAGCAGAGTAGGGGGAATAAAAAGCCTATAAGGGAAGAAAGGCATCCTTAAGAGGTGACTAGAGAACAATTATATCTCTTACCCATTTTGTACACAGCTTTTAAATTTTTTAAAACTCAATATTAAGAATATCAACTAATCTCCCAGGGCCTTTATACTAGGCAAAAACAAAGAGATAAATAAACAAGGCGGGGGAGGGAGACAGCACATAAGTGTCTTAGTACTCTGGCATTTCAACCTTGGTGCTGAAAATAATTCCTATGTACTTTCTGTCTTCAAAGTCAGGGTCACTGATGAATAGAATTCCTTGACTTTTCTCTCAGGTCTTAATTGCTGCTTTGACTTATACACACATTAACAGACTTAATGATCACTCCTATTTATGACCCAGGGCTGTACTAGAGAAGAGAATGCACCGATGACATCAGCCAGGGTAGCCAAAGTCACGTGGGTATAAAAGCACCTTGCTTATTGTAGGAATTAGTTACTTACCCATCTGGTCAGCGATGCTGTCTTCACTTCTTTGCCAGCTGGGTGTGGATTTCCCGCTGCCACCAATGTCTGATTGGGTGTTCTGCCTGTCGATGGAGGCGGGGGATCTGCGGCTGATTCCAAACCTGGGGGGATTTCCCCAAAGGCAAAGACAACGTCAGGGACCTCGCCCATACAGGAAGGCAGTCCTGGGTGTAACGCACTGAGCTCTAATGATAGGGTCTACCAGCTTTGCTCACAGGTCTGGACTCAGTCTCGTGCATGCATACATGGATGCCAAACTGTGGATGTTGTGGTCGGGATACATCCCTCTGTTCAGCAGAGTATGTATCTAAGTATGTAAACTGTGAACAAGGGCAAGAGTCATTAGCACTGAGCCAACCTAAAATAGACACGGTAAAAAACCAAAGCCTTCTAGCCCTTGTGTAGTAAGCTCTGACGCTCGTTCACAGCCAGAAGAAAAACGTCACTGGCCTAGTGTTCCTTCTGTGTGTTGTCCAACTGGCACATTCCAGCGGTTTCTCCTAACTCAGTCATCTGCTACATCACTAAGGCACTCATTCTTGGAACAAGTATTTTCTGAAGCTCTTACTCTAAGGTCTGAAAGACAAAGATTGCTATCATTTACATTACATAGGGACCACTTTCCAGACGTATAAATTTCAAACTGCCTTTGGAAGAGCACTTTGGAAGTGGGTGAGCTGGCATATGTAAAGGCAAACGTCTATTTCTGGAAAGAACATTTATCTATTTAACGAGCCCATTTTACTAATAACTTTTCCTATGTAGAATAATAATATAATATATGCTTAATTAAAGTATATGCCTTGATTAGTTAATATCAGCAAAGTAAACGCCGACAGAGTCCAGGAAAAAGGGCCAGGGTATAATACTCAAAGATTCACATGGAAATTTACAAATCTGTCTGTGGGTACTAATGAATTTATAAGTAATCGATACAGTAAATCACAAAACAGGACCTGAATTAACTGATGTGTGTGACAGGTGTCTTTGTTACAAACTGATAAATGTGTGGGGAGAACCACCAATCGGGGTGTTGCAAAGAGAAGGAGATTAGGAGGAGGAAGATCAGCAGCTGAGTTCAGCTTCCCCACCCAGAGTCACTCAAGTTCTGTCTTTATTTATTTTTAAAATGGCAACTCTCATAAGGATCCAGGGAGAAAAACTTATATAAAAGCCTCTGCAATGTAGGGGAGGCTATGAAATATTTTAGTAAAACTCCTACTTTAATATCTCCCTTGTTACTTTTTGCACAAACGACAGTTATTTACAACCTTAACTCATAAGCATCACTGAACAGTTACCTCCATTATTAAAAACAAATGAAAAGTTGAATTGATGAAAATTTCAATGAAAGGGCTCATCAAAAAAAAAAAAAAAAAAAGAATTCACTAATTATGATCTCTGTCACTTCCTAAATCGGGTCCTTGTTTAAAAGAACCGTGAATATCCTCCAGTTGGCTCCAATGATCCAATTTTAAGTACACTAATTTTTTTTTTTCAAGAAGGCACAGAGATCAAAGAAAGAAGTGAATTGGAATCTTAGTTTTACTTTTTGGTAGCAGCAGAAACCCAAGACAACTTTTTAAACCTCTATAAACGGAAAGCCAAATGCTTTTCTGGCTGTCTGCTTTTAAAGAAATGATAAAGTAAGCCTGTCTGTCTTTCAACTCTGCCTTGAAAAAAGCTCCACCCAATGAACTTTTGGTCTTAGTTCTCACACACAAGCCTCTTTCACTCTGTGCCAGGCCATCAGGGCTGCGAAGGCCCCATCCTTGAGGAGCTCAGACAAAACCTGTTCTAACTTTACACTGTGCCTCTTTTTGAAGAACCTAATTGTCTCTTTGTTTGGAGGAGCACTTTATAATACTCTAGGAGTCACAGTTCCGATGTGAAGGAGTTTTTAAGTAATCATTCGGCTGATACACGAAATGCATTCAATGACCAAGAACCTTCTCCCTCGTGAGTCCGTCTACAGTTCCCCAGGGCAGGCTGACAGCTTTGGAATATCTTCCTTACAAGGGGCCAAACGTCTTCTCTATGATTTTTCACTTACTGATCTCAGTTACCCCTAGAGACAAGTTTAATCCCTTATTGAAGAGCGCTGGGAGAAAGCCATCGTGGCCTCCCTGACTCCCCGAGCCTGCCTGCAGGTTGCACAGCCTTGGTTACGTTTTTCACACCACGATCCTCCAGGTCCGTATCGGCCCAGTTCGCCTCTCTGCACATGCCGTTCTGCCCACATTCCTTAGGGCATGTGGCCCCAAAACACATCTCTAAGGGCGGCAGAACAGACCCTATCCTATGTCCATCTATCACTGTTGCCTTTAACTCTCTCTTATTCCCATAAGAGAAGTGCCCTTCTTCTTGTGTGCAAGAAGTGTGCAAGTGCCCTTTCCCCTTCACCCCAGGAAAGCAGTTTTATTAACTAGCCTGTGAAACTGCGCCTCTGCACTGATCTGGATGCTCTCCACATCCTTACTCCAGCAAGCGGGTGGCACACGCCACACACAAGCAGACACTGAGTCTGCTGAAGCACAGGGAGGGCGACAGAGGGGCGGATTACATTTACAGACAATCAGTGTATATGGACCTGCGGTTACTATCTCTCACCTTGGAGCTTGTCCAAGTTTAACGTTAGTGAGTTCACAGCAGACTCCATACACTCCTGCTTCACTGTCACCCTGGACCTATTTATTTTTACTGGGCTAAGTTGCAGAGTAGATCTAACAATTGTTCCCTTGGTAAGTGTGACTTCAGAATCAAACCTGGCTCGTGAGGAACACGTGTCAATCAGACTATGAATACTAAAGTCTCTTGCATCGCTGATACAGACAACAATTCACTTGGGATCTAAAGGAAAACACTGTACCAGCGTCTTCCTGTAAAGGTTCACTGCAGATAAAACTGATGTTACACAGAACAGTAAATAGTCACCAGTTAACCTTAAAAGTGATGGGGGAAACCCTCCGTACCAGCTATGGGACACTTGGTATCGAACATCAAGTCAAATAATCACCACCTTATTAAAAAAATGGGATAGCATGAACATTGGAGCCATGTTTCTACCATTAATAATCACCAAAAACTACTGTTTCAAATTACATTTTAGTATGCCTTGGGAGTACATATGAAATGTAGAGAAGAAGCAAACAGGATTTTGTTGTTGTTAGCTCATTCATATTTTATTACTGTATTAAATATACTGAAGTTGCAGTGAATTCTTACTTTTGAAGTCAAACAAGGCCATTTAAAATCTACTAATCAAAACAAAAAATAATCATTTGGGCTTGTGGTATGGGATACTACTACTACTTAACTCATAAAATCTTTTGCAGGGGCCTGCAATAAGAGCTATAATTTTTTACTAATTGTCATTGAAGTAATTAACGTAAGAAATGTACATTTTAGACACACTACCAACGGACTCCTCGGGGAGAGAGTTGGGGAGGGAAGTATGTTTTGCTGTAGTTTTTTTATTACTTACTTTCTGCTAACATAAACATTTAGCAAAAACATCAACAAAATTATGCTTAACAGCTGTAAAAACCAACAAAAGACCATAGGATAAAAAAATATCCATTATGAAACTATTCTCATAAGCAGAATTGTTTTATAACATGGTAAGATCTCAAGAAAGTAAACAAATCATATGTGCATCTGTTAAAAATAATTTGGAGAAAGCTTGGAACAGAAACATCCTTTTTTTCCCCAACATGCCATTTTTGAATTTTGAGTGGTTTCAAGGTCTTCAGAGGTGTCTGGCAGGAGGCCTGTGATGGTTCTTTAACTCTCCCTCTCAGTAAAGTCGGTTTCCACGTGTCACGCGATGTTTTCTGCCAATTCCTTTCCAGCTTCAGACAAGCCAATTTTTTTCCCCTTTTTAGTAGCCTTTACAACCACATACACTTAGCTTTTTCCTTTGTAAGTCTTGTCAAAAGCAGACAGTTACTTTTGGGTGTTTATAGTGTTTTCAAATAAGATGGAGAGAAAAGCTCCCAAACAACCCACAGGCTGAAATCACAGATTTCTAGAGTGTGAGAAAAATCCTTTTAAGCTTTGGACAGAATGAACATTTTCCCTACTTCAACATCAATACAAACCCTACCCAGCACAAGCAGTATACTCCTAAGTTCACTTTGGAGGAAATTTTAAGAAGTGGCAAAATCCATACGATGAAACAAGATCAACACACACAATGGAGGAATCGATGTAATTTGATTTCTTTGCCATTGAGTCCTTAGAGACTACAAAATGATAAACTTTCTAAGAGGAGGTTGGAACTAGCCATGAAAACATTTTTTAATGCAGAGTACTAACTGTATTTCCCCTTTCGCTCTTTTGTGAACTGGGTCTGGCTGAATGGAAACTGTTTTGCACATCTGAGTTACACATGGGAGCAGAGACAGTGATGCCAACTTTACCTACCCTTCGGGCATGGACTTCTGCCTGTAGGTGCCCCCTCCAGAGCCAGTCTCGCTGGATGAAGACAGACTGCTAGGGGAGTTGCGACATGGCTGGGATCTTGCTAAAGCCATGGATGAGACCGTCACGTAGATGTCCGAACCAGGAGACAGCCTGTGTGTGCAAACAGAAAACGTAAAGTCAGCAACTCAAAGGGAAAATCCCAAGGCAATGTGATGGGTACTATCACATGAATGCGACAAATGCAGCCACTTTGTGGAGAGAGTGAAAATAAAGCCAGCTGGAAGCCCACAAAAGAAACCTCCCCATAAAACTACTCCCTTAAGGGGACAGCTGGAAAAAGGCCTTGAAGCAGGCGGGGGCGTCAAAAAATAACAGGGGGAAAAAGAGAAAACATGTATGTTTCCAAAAGCTGCCAGAATTCAAGAGCTGAAATGCTTATGCAATTTTGCAGTATGGCAGCCCAGAGAATATAAGGAGTCCCAGTGACATTAACATGGCAATTAATTCAATTTCCCCACTGGCTCTCCCAGAGTATGTAACCACAGTGAGACCGGTACATTCTTCGTATGCTTCTTTGTTTTCCAATTTTATTACTAAAGGTCTGGAATGAATATCCAGATATTGCTATTTAGTATGTATAAATTTGGTTGATAGTAGCATCACCATACAAAAACCTCCACGGAAACGTGCCTAGAACTGCAATTTGCTGAATTTCATTGGGATGACTGAGTTGATAACACAGCAGAGGTGTGCTCTGCCTAGCCCCCAATACATCTCTTTCTAAAAGTATGGGTCCCTCACCCCGCAGACTGGCTTGACGCAAAAAACAGAGCTTTGTGGTCAGGAGAGACATGATTTTTGCCCTCTACTTGCTCTATTCAAGTAGGCACTGGGGCAACTGCAGGATATTAATAAGTGAGGCTGAAGCCTGTGACAATCTGTCAGCTAAATCTTAACATCAGCTAAAACAATGATATTTTATTTCAGAAGCAAATGCTGGTCCAGATCACTGGCTCTTGTAAAGGGGCAGCAGGGCAGGTCATTTCCATTTTATAGTTGAGGGAGGGGAATCAAAGTCATTTTTTCACTAAGCCAGGCCTCTTGAATTTCTGAGTCCACTGCACTTTGCGTCAGGCTATTGCTATTCTCTAGAGAAAGATGGGTTTTCTGTGCTTAATAAGACAGCTTGCAAGGGGTCTGCAGGGTCAGATGATTTTGCACATAAAGGGGTCTTAAAGCTGAAGACAAAAGTTTTGAAGCCCTGGGACCTTCTTCACTGAAACACGGCAGTTTCCTACAGAGAACATACCTACCTTGTGAAATAGAGCAGAGGGCTCCAGGTACAGGAAACTGACAGAAGGGATAACAGAATCACACTCAGAAGCTTTTCTAGCAGAAAAAGAATAAGGACAGATACCCCACAATATGACCCCCAAAATTGGTCTATGTCCAAGAGGCAGATCTCTCTTGGGGAGCCCCAACTCTCTCCTCAGTGACAAACTTGTTATCAGGTGTGATTCTGTTATCCCTTCTTTTCCATTAAAACATCTCCCAAATTTCTCACTGTTTATCCTGAAGTAACTGGAAAGGGACTGGAGTGGGGGGAAGAAGGGAAGGAGGAGGTTACAAAGAAGAAAACTAGAACAGCATGAACCACTTCTGCCTGAAGAGTTTGGTTTTTGGATGCACCTAATTCAGAGAAGGGCTTCCCAGGTAGCGCTAGTGGTAAAGAATCCACCTGCCAATGCAGGAGACCTAAGAGACAGGAGTTCCATCCTTGGGTTGGGAAGATCCCCTGGAGGAGGGCATGGCAACCCACTCCAGTATTCTTGTCTGGAGAATCCCATGGACAGAGGAGCCTGGTGACTACAGTCCACGGGGTCACAAAGAGTTGGACACGACTGAAGCAACTTAGCACAATACAGAGAAACTTCAAATACAGTTTCATTTTGCTGCTGCTTTGCCTTTCTTAATGCAAAGAGGAGGTGTTACCTAAAGATGAAAAGAAGGGAGATGACAGCAGAAATGTGAACACCGTTGGGGCCAATGCAATGTCTGGGGGCCTGAAGATTTTTTAACTTTTTGGGATAAACAAGTAACACCACTGAATTATATTCATGGTAAGTGTTTTTGCTTCTATGAGGAAGTCACAACAAGATTCCACAGCCAAAGTCAAGATGTAACTTTCGTATTTATATTTAGAGCTTGCTTTTCTTACCCTGCTCTCCAAAACGTACATTAAAATATCTTATGCTACTTCTCAACCTCAGCTCTTTTATTTGGCAGATGTATCAGAAAATTCTACTTGGTTACTGGAGTTATCCCAAAGTGAAAAAATAGCATTTCCAGAAGGCCAGCATTCATTCCCAGGCCTTTTCTGCACTTATATAACTCAATAGTGGCATTGTTTTGGACTGTCCACACACACAGAACACACACACAGTAACTGATGGAATGCCACCCAAATGTTTTTATGACTCTAGATGTATGTAGGGCAGGCAAAAAAAAAAAAAAAAAAAAAAAAATCAGAATTAGCCCTTATTCTGATGACTTAGTATTCTTTCCAAATACTGTGAATTTGATACCAGCTCACAAATATTACTGGAAAACAGATCTCGTTCAGGGAGTGGGAGGTTCCTGCCTGGCTGGCACTGGCAGTCTACTGCAAGAGACCACGGCTGATCATTACTGGAATTTTGGCTGGTTGCTGTCTTGATACTTTGAAAAAGAGTAACCCCCAAATTGGCTCACAGAGGAAGTCAGCATGCTGGCCTCTTGAACGTCCAAGCCCCTGCCCCCAACTCTACCTGAGGGGATCACAAGTCTTTTCTTTTGAGATAAACACAGATCTTTCTACTTTCTCTCAGTCTTAACGAGCCCCTATTAATGTCTGAATAGGTTTACAGGACTAAGATGAATATATCTGTCACTTGCTGTGACATCTTTTCGAATCAAGAAATAATCTTCTTTGAGAATGCTATGTTCACGGTTAGAAAAGAAATATCTAAAAACCTTTTTAGCATTTATTTCAGTAGATTCTCTTCCCTACATTTTTATCAATTTAGCTGAGAAATAACTAAATGTTTTTAAAGTAACCAATCTTAAATTTTCTCTATGGCTATGACTTCCCTCTGCAGAAATAAAACACTGGAGGCTTTTGGACTGTTCAAAGAATGCAGCAATTGAAAAAGTCATGATCATCAGACAGACAGACAACACTCCCATAGTCTGCAGGACTACACTCAACGCCAGCTTCCATTTACATGCAGTACATTTCACTGCAATGAAAACAGACAGTTGACTGGAATGGACATTTAGGAAGAAACGGTCCAAGATCAATATCAGTTCTTCATTTTTCCAGAAGCCTTCTCACGTCAAGATAAAAGGAAGATAAAAGGGAGAAGAGAAGCGCCAAAAAAAAAAATTCCAGCTATCTAATGAAATAACCCACATCCCACCACACCCTCCCCATGAATCAACTCACAGGACTACACATATGATGTTAATATCGATAGGCTCTTATTAAATTGATCTCTTGAGACTGTGATTTACCAATTTATGGATAAGGAACTCTCAGTATCTGCGTAATTGATGCTAAATTTTTTTCCTTGCATAGTTATGTATGAGTTCAATTATGCCCCTGTTTCCTGCCTTTTACTCCAAAGGGATAGCAGTGCTTGGATGTGTCCAAGGAGATAAGGTCCTCTGTATCTCAAGTGCAAACAGCGGAATGATGGCAAGAACAACCAAGAGAGTTTCAAATAGCAGCGATGACTGACAAATTAGATATCCGAGTCCATAATTAAGCACAGCATTTTACCATAACTTAGCAATTAAAACGCTATTCACCCAGAGAACAGGATTCAGTTCAAGTCTGTCTTTAGCAATGCATATCAACCGGGATTCTTCCCAGAATTCTGTTAAAAAAAATTCTCTAAAATGATTCAACATAACATCACTTGGCTGCTGTATTCAGACTAGAGTTTGAACAAGTTGTGTTCGAATCCGAGCAACTCACCCCTCTGTCTTTTCGTCTCTTCCTAACTTTGTGAACCAGAGCTATCCCTGGCTTTCTAACCATACAATTCCTACCAGCTATTCAGACTGGACCACTGAAATCCTGTTCTGATGAGCCTCCTGGGACAAGATCAGTTTACAACCATGAGTAACTCTCGTACAGTTAGGAAAGTACCGCGGTTCATCACACTGAGATAAATGGATCATCACTTCCCAGTTGCTGGCAAGCCTTCAGAGGTTCACAGACCAGCACATATCGTGGGTGCCTCCTGAGATGAGTCAATTTTATATCTAAGGGTGATTCTACAGAACAGAAGATAAAAACGGACTGCAGACAGCACCAGCTACGTCATTTGTGGGGCCCAGTGCAAATGAAATTCAGGTCTCCTTGTTCAAACATACTAAAACTTTCAAGACAGCAACAGCAGAGCATTAAACCCAGCATGGACCCTTCTAAGTGTGGGGCCCTGTGCACATACGTGAAGCTGCCCCTGATTGCATGTGGCTGGGCCCCCTTAGCGTGTAAACATGAATGCATTTATCTAGCAAGTATTTCTTTTTTTTTTTTTAAGACTTAGTTTTTTTTTTAATGATATATTTTTAGTAGTGAAAGTCACTTAGTTGTGTCTGACTCTTTGCAACCCCATGGACTATATATATAGTCCACAGAATTCTCCAGACCAGAATACCGGAGTGGGTAGCCTTTCCCTTGTCCAGGGGATCTTCCCAACCCAGAAGTTGAACCCAGGTCTCCTGCATTGCAGTCAGATTCTTTACCAGCTGAGCCACAAGGGAAACCCAAGAATACTGGAGTGGGTAGTCTATCCCTTCTCCAGGGGATCTTCCCAACCCAGGGGTTGAACCCAGGTCTCCTGCACTGCAGCCAGATTCTTTACCAGCTGAGCCACAAGGGAAACCCAAGAATACTGGAGTGGGTAGTCTATCCCTTCTCCAGGGGATCTTCCCAACCCAGGAATCAAACCAGGGTCTCCTGCACTACAAGGTGGATTCTTTACCAACTGAGCTATGAATGCTTTACATGAAATGCATGTTAATAATCTACAACAAAATTAACTTCTATTAGTTTACAAATACTGGTGATTACTCATTTCACTCATTCTCTTTGTCACTTTTTACTAATTCTCACTTTCAAACTTGCCAAGTATTTCTTCAGCACCACCTATATACGGTGGTAGATTTCATTCTTGGGACATGGTGGCTAAGACAGGGGCTCTGATGGTGCTAACATCAGCTTCACCACAAACCAGCCAGGACCCTGCACAAATGATTTCATCTCTCAATCCCCGGGCATTCTTATCTGTAAAAGGAGTAAACAGCAACCAACTTACTGGGTGGCTGGGCGGATCAACTGAGAAAACTCAACATGAGGGACTTGGATCAGAGCGTGGCACAGAATGTAAGCTCAGTAAAAAAACAGCTGCCTATAGCTCTTAAGCAAAATGCAAGTAGAATGTTATTGTCACGAGGGCAGTTCAAACTGAATGCAGAGGCAGCTCAGGCAGGTTAGAGGTCAGATCCTATGGGAAAAGCAAGCTTTGTGAGGAAATGCACTTGAGATTCATTTTGTAGGAAACAAAGGATTTCTACAGAAGTCAAGAGTTAGGACACAGAACAGGAGGGCGTATGTGGCCGCCACAGCAGTATCTTTGGCTGGAACACTTGACCCGGGTAGGATATTGGTGCAGGCTGTGACCAGGAGGACAAATGTGTCCGGTAGGGTGGGCCCACGTTTGGTAAACTGAGGGAGCACAAACTTCATCTATTAGACAACAGGGCAGCCTAGAAGGTTCTGCAGCAAAGCAGTAGTATGGTCAGAGCTGGCCCTGTAGCCCCTGAGATGGCGGGCAATGATCAAATACTGTCCTTTATTTTTTGCCAAGGCCCAGGAGAACTGATGAAATGGGCCTAAAATTAATGAGATTTCCATATAGAAAGAATCAACAGATTCTTTCTGATTCACCACAATTCACCACACAGATTCACCACAAATACTAGCCTCTTTAATTTTAATTGGTTCTTCCCTTCACCGATGTTCAAATACTTCATGAAGAGAGTCACAACCAAATCCTTTGGTGAGAAGAAGTTAAGTGGTCTCCTGGAGCATGCTAGGCTTTTAAAAACTGGAAGAAACTAAAAATAAACTCAATCCCATTGCATTACACAAAAAAAGCGATGCAGAAGCCAAAATACAGCATGTGGTGATGGCCTCTGTGCTGGTGGTTGCTGGTGTGCACCTTCCTCAAGGGGTCTCCAAGACCCCCACCCGGTCTGTACAACTGCCCTAAGCTTCTCTGTTCACGCTCACTCAGTCATGTCTGACTCTCTGCGACCCCACTGGCTGTGGTCCACCAGGCTCCTTTGTCCATGGAATTTTCCATGTAAGAATACTGGAATGGCCAATATTTTAACACCAGGTGGATGGCAGACTGCCACTTTCTCACCACACTGAGGGATCTCCATGAGTGGAGGCAGACCTTGGCCAGACTGGCCATTATCCCAGGTTCCCAACAAGATGCTTATGGGAAAATGTCACACTGATGACCGTGGGGGTGCGTCTAGGCAGCTCACCTGTATTCAGTATCACTAATTTCCAAATTTTTTACATGTGAGGTGCAACTGACAAATTTTAAAGAAAAATGTCAGTGGTTTCAGATATAAGGGAGCAGGATACACTTTTTTCACCCCTGAGAGTTATTTAATTCCTGATGGTAAATCTGTCTGTATGGGTTATGTGCCCTCATTGGACAAAGGGCCTAGGACTCCTGCTGCCTTCTCACAAGGCAGGACACAGGTCACATCTGGCTTCTGGGAAGGCCTGCCCCTTGTCAGGTGTGGGGGGTGGACAAGGGGTGCTTCTGGAGGAAGCCTCGGGGCCACGATGGGCCCTTCAGATCCTTCCCATAAGGTGTGAGCAGGCCAGGCCTCCCTGGGTGGCTCCTAAGGCAGAACTCCCTTAAAAGAGATAAGAGGGCAAGATCCCACCTCCGGACACATTCAGAAGAACAACTCTCTGACACAGAACAATACGCCCACGGCTCACCTCACTGCTCTTCCCAGAGAACACCACTTTTTTCAAGCTCATCTCTCAGGCTATTCCAACTCACCAGATGGTTTTTGCAGCATTTCCTTCCACAACTGCACAGTTCGCCACGGTTGTTCCCAGCACAGCAGGCCTCCTGAACTCATCCTCTGTCTCACCGAGGTTAACTGGTGCTGAAGACGGCACAACCCACTCCTTGGAAACACATTGACTCACCACATGCACCGCCTGGACGCAGGCCAATCTGCAGACTGACTCAGGAGCCCGGTGTGGCCAGCTCTACCCTCACCCCTAAGTCCCCAACTGGAGCTAGAGCCCCCTTTCAACCCCAGGCAGCTGTGTTTAGAAGAGCACCCACAAAACGACACCAAGGAAGACAGCAACTACCACTTTCTAAGACTCACTATGTGCCGGGCCCGTCCGACAAGCTCAGATTGAACAGAGTAACTATAGTACCTCAGCTTTATAGTACCCTGGGTTTGTTCCCTGGGTCACTCTACGGTTTGTAAAAGAAAGGGAGCCGGGAGGGGTGCCAGGCTCAGGCCACTGCGTCCCTTTCCTGAATGCTTGAATAGAAAACACCTTCATACTCTAATCTCAAAGTGCATGAGTGTGTGCTAAGTTGCTTCAGTCGTGTCTGGCTCTTTGGGACTCCATGCGCTATAGACCGCCAGGCTCCTCTGTTGATGGGATTCTCCAGGCAAGAATACTGGAGTGGGTTGCCATGCCCTCCTCCAAGGGATCTTTCTGACCCAGAAATCGAATCTGCATCTCTCGGGTCTCCAGCATTGGCAGATGGGTTCTTTACCACGCGCGCCACCCGGAAAGCCCTTTCTAAAAGTGTGAACTTGCAAATCATCTAAAGTGTCGCCAGTGTGGATGCCAGAGTGCACTCACTCCTTTGAAGAGCTGGGGCAAAGGAGGGTTAAGAGCCTGGTGAGTTTAGGTTGAGTACAGCTAGTTCTCTGCTTTCTACCTTATCTTGGCTGACAAATAAAATGGCCGTAATTCAGCTCCAACCTAATTGAAACCAATGATAGGAAATTCCATCAAGAACAACTCACATTTTACTTTGAGTCAACAGTAGACAGCTTTACTCACAATATAACTTTTATACCAGTATTCTAAACTTAGTCAATAAAAAGCAAAAATTCTACTTAAATCTAAGCTTCAGTTCTCTGGCTTTATCAGATTGTAGTGTTTCACTTTTACCTGCTTTTTAACTTTATAAAAATAAACTGATTCACCCAAGTGTGCATTAGTGGATGAATGGATAAACAATGTGGTACACACAATGGAATATTACTCCGTCTTGAAAAGGGGAAAGGTTATGGACTTAACGTGCCCCTCCCCCCACCCGCATGCACGTGTGCTCAGTCGTGTCTGACTCTTTGCCCACCAGGCTCCTCAGTCCATGGGATTCTCCAGGCAAGAACACTGGAGTGGGTTGCCATGCCCTCCTCCAGGGAATCTTCTTGACCCAGGAATCAAACCTCTGTCTCCTGCAGCTTCTGCACTGGCAGGTGGATTCCTTACCACTGTGCTACCCGGGGATCCTCCCACCCTCACTCCTCATCGAATTCATGTGTTGAGATCCTAACCCCAGTGTAGTGACATTAGGAGGTGGGGCCTTTGGGAGGTAATTAGGTTAAGATGAGGTCATAAGGGTGGAGCCCCCATGATGCAATTAGTGCCCTTATAAGAGGAGCAAGAAACCAGAGCTTCCTCTCTCTGTCATGTGAGGACACAGCAAGAAGGTGCTTTTTACAAGCCAAGAAGAGGGCCCTCACCAATAACCACACCTTTTGGAACCTTGATTTTGGAATTTCCAGACTCCACAAGTAAATGTCTGTTGTATAAGCCACAGAATCTATGGTATTTTGTTACAGTAGCCTGAGTTAATAAGCAAGAAGGAAAACTCAACATATGCTACAACATGAATGAAGCCTGAATACATTATGCTAAAGTGAAATAAACCAATCCCAAAAGGACAAACAGTGGATGATTCCACTAACGTAAATCTTCTATTTATGTGAGGTACCAAGATAGTCAAATTCACAGAAAGTAGAATGGTAAGGGCCTAGGGGTGGGGGAAGGGGAGTTTTTGTTTAATGGATACTGAAACAGAAATAGAAGAACTATTTGCGTTTGTTTCAACAATATTCTCTAGGCATGATCTTCAAGCCCTGCATGGTGCAGACATCTGCAGAGGAGGGTATTAGGGAGGCTGCAAGCATAGCCAGCTGTAACTCTGTTTACAAAGCAACACTCTATCCAGCTGCTGAAAGCTAAATGCAGTGGAAAAACAGGGAGACGATGGCATCCAGGTAAAATGCAAAAGGAGCATTGGTTCAGTATGATCTGACATTAAATATTTATAGAAAGCTTGGCAATACTTCATCTACAAAAAGGAGAAAGGAGAATTATTTTATATGCCAACATGCCTGTTGTTTATGCAAAGCCCCTGAAATACTTAAGCTTTTCTGAGCACATTAACACAGATCAGGGTTTTATTACTAATCCCATATTATGTTTAAACACAGTGATGTGTTAAGTTCAGTGTGCCACAGCCAGCTAACTTAATTTCAGCATTATCCTTACACTCAAGATGAATTTGAGGCCAAAACAGAGATGGCACCATATCACCTGTTTTTGTTAAATATTAATTTTGTCAATTCTTGATGCTTTTGAATTGTGGTGCTGGAGAAGACTCTTGACAGTCCCTTGGACAGCAAGGAAATCAAAACAGCCAATTCTAAAGGAGATCAACCATGAATATTCATTGGAAGGACTGATGCTGAGGCTCCAATACTTTGGCCACCTGATGCAAGGAGCCAACTCAGTGGAAAAGACCCTGATGCTGGCAAAGATTGAGGGCAGGAGAAGGGGCAGCAGAGGAGGAGATAGTTGGATGTCATCATCAACTCAATGGACATAAGTCTGAGCAAACTCGGAGTTGGTGATGGACGCTGAAGCCTGGCATGCTACATACAGTCCATGGGGTCAAAAAGAATCAGACACAATTTAGCTACTGAACAAAAATAAGAATTCTGTCAATAAGAACTTCTCCCACAAATACCATAAAATTCTATACTTGAAAGGCCACCTAGATAGCATAAAGCTCTTGTATTTAAACCAAATCTAATCAGACTTTATTCTACTTAGATGGCAAATGGGTCATCTACTCCTATTGTATCAGTTTCTCTAATCAATGTATAGAGAGCAAAATTCAGTTAAATAATTCTTGTTACAAACTCCAAATACCAACACCTTTGAGTCTGTCATAAAAATTGTAAAAAAGGATAATCTGTTCCACAAGTATTTTTTTTTTAATTGTTTCTAATGACCTTTAAGTCTGGGAACTTACATACAATTCAAGAAAACTATGCTTCTACAAGCAGTAAATTAAGTTTCTACAAGCAGTATATTCAGTTTTCATTTAAAATGAATTGTGCTGTGTCCAGTCATGGTGAACGAAGTAGGCAGATTTGTTTAGCATGTGCAGAGTAGGCTTGAGGTGGCTGTACACTTCATCCTAAATAAGCTGGTTCTCTACAGTTTAATACAACTTGCCTGACCTGGGGGAGAAAAAAAAAAATGAAACCAACCAACCATGTAAAGGCAATACAGCTGACCCTTGAACAATATGGGTTTGAACTGCATAGGTTCACTTTTACAGGAAATTTTTTTCAATACATATACTACTATGTTCATGACCTGCGGACCTGCCGAGGATGTGAGGGCTAATTACAGGACTTGAATAGCTGCAGGTTTTGGTATCCAGGGAGGTTCTGGAACCAATCCTATACTGATACCAAGGAACCATCCTTTAGTCTCAGTATCAGGCTTATGCCACTATTGGTAAGGTAAGATTCAAGGAATGGCAGACTGTGGCATCAGTTTTGACCACTTGTGACTCATCCGAAAGGTCCGTGTCACTCTACAGGTGGGCCAGGTACAAAGGCAGATGGTACCCAGGGGCAGGGCTGGGATGAAGGGGGAGAGTCAGATGGGGAGGTATGGCTAGCCAGGAGCATCACGTCCATGTTGCAGTAAGGTAATTTGTTCTCAGTAGAACTAGGAAGGGAATGCTTACATTTTTTAGTTTTATTTTACTATGTTTCATGGAGGAAATGATATTCTCAGGTCTATTTTATGACTCTAGGTCTTAATGGAGGACTTGGGAAGTATTCCCGGTGAACATCAGGAGTCTACTGAATACTCATTCGGCAAACAGTAGCAATATAAAGTTTCTCAAATAATACCTTCTATGTATGCCTCAAAGTTAAAACTTAAATAAGAAATACTGCTTTACTCAAAGTTAGGAATGATGGGATAGGACATCAAACTCTTACATTTTTACAAGAGAAGAACAGCCATCTAATTCCACACCCTTTAAAATGAAGAGGAGACAAATAATCTGAAAACTTAGAGCTCAGCGTTTGCAAACCCTCCATCGTTAGATCTGAAACCTGACACTAAGAGGACTTGGCAAAGGTTAAATTTTCCAAAAACCACTGGTAGCCTCACTTCTGCCACTTTCTTCTTACGCCCTGGAGAGCCACAGGGCGATTATTGCAGTCTTACAGGGACAGCATGAGAATTCCCTATCCTTTGGGTAGAGTTATGGGAAAGGTGCACACAAACACCCACAGAAAGAACATCTATAAATGGAGTGATGCATTCTATAGCACTTGCCTGCATCCTAAGAAGATAATAAGCTACAAAAAATATTTTCACTTTCAGAGGTCAGAACATTCAGCCATAAGCTTTAGTTTCTGTTGCAGAAATTAAATTCAACATGGCATCAAAATACATTCTGCTATTTTATTATATGGAATATCATAGAAAGTAACGTGAAACTGATTTCACTCATAAAACCCTGATGATTGTCTTGGAAAGAAAGAAAATAGCATTGAGGGGAACAAAAGGTCCTTCTCTAAACAACGGTTTCCTAGGTTCATCTTTCAAAATGTGGGCCAAATCATGAGTTCCAGCTAACACACACCTCAGAGGGAGCCAAGTTTGGAATGTGCAGAACAAAGAATTCATTCAGCGATCGCTTGGATGCTTTTCCTTCCCGAAAATAATGAAAGCAAGAGGAGTCCAGATGGGAATGTAGCCACTCTGGGAGAGGAATCTTTTATTGAGATAAATAGCAAGGCTCTGTAAATAAATCCCCAGGATTACATGAGGAATTTTAGAAAGACAACTATGGTTTTTTTGGTTGTCTGTTTTGATCAGATTATTTCTACATGGTATTCTAGTATTTCTGAAATAGTTAAGTGACAATGTTTTATGTCTTTTAAGATAAAAGACATCACAGTGTGGTTTTGAAAATCTCCAACTTTCTGCTCTCAGTCTGAACCAATGACTTCTGAAGCATCGCTGGGATGTTTTCCTTGGCGCCCTGTTCTGGCTGGAGTCAGGCTCACATTTTGGCTCCATAGGGACCTTTCTTCTTCCCACAGCAGCTTCTGGAACAGAGACTTCTCCCTGCCAGCTCTGAGGGTTCCTGATCCCCTCTGTAGTGTGGGGACCACAAAAACATGCAGAGATGTGATCCAGTCAAGCACAATCATGGGGAAACGGCAGTGCATGCACAGACAGAAGCCAGCTTCTTCTAGCAGAGGACTAGCAGGTCACCAAGCTAAACTGCAGTTGAGGCGATCTGGAGTATCTGAATTTATAGTACAATGACTTAAAATTATACAGTCCATGTGTATTCACATTTTAAGAGTACCTATTCTATTTTAATGTTTGCCCTAGGTTCTTATTTCACGGTGCTGCATTTTATAGTGAATTGGAGACAAAAATGCTAGGGCGTCTTGGTTAAGAAAGAATTAACCAGTTATGATTTGTGAGGGAATCTGCTGTGACTTTCCATTTAACAAGCAACCTTGGTCTGTTCCTTTCTAGGATCCCTCAATCCCCAGCTCCTGTTAATTACTTTACTCAGGGCTGAGTGTTCTAACATCCACTATTTTCTTCTGCATTCAGAGCAGTGGAAAGTATGTTTGTACTATACTAGCAGCTTGCCCTTCTCACAATTCTTTATAACAAAGTAACACAAACACAGACACTCAACCAAAAACCTTCACTGTTGCTACAATCATATCACTAATCCCCTACAAGTCAAAGACTGTCAAAGATGATGATATGGTCAATGTCACCTCAAAGAGACTGCCAAGTTCTAGTTCATAAGTGTGCAATGATGATTTCCGTTGGTATCACAGCAAAATGAAAGAGCACAGCCTAGATGCCATTACACAGGGCCGAATGCTTTGCTGGAACACATCTTCATTTATCCTGTTGGCTTCGGAACGCTACCATGCTTTGAAGACCACTAGTGCATGCATCTCAGTTTTAATTTTTGATTTCTAGTAAAATACGGGTAGCTCAAAATCACTGGTACTCTGGGCCTGGAGATATTTAAATCTGGGGCAGAGATTCAGGGCACACCTAGGAAGACACACTCACCGCCTCTCCAGCGGGCGCCCATCGCTAGAGATGCTGCGGGGGATGTTGGCGGCTCTTTCCGGAGGAGGCATCTTCCCGTCCGCCTTCCCGGCGTTCAGCCTCGAGGTCATGGGACTTTGCACCTGGGACGGGACTTGAGGTGAATGAGGCCCCTTGTTGGCATTCCTCTGCCACTTGTTGTTATTTCGAAAGGGAAACTTGAATTCGTAGGAAACCCCTTCGTTCATTTTGTACTCCATCACTGGCATGCGGTAGGTCTCAGAGCAACTCCTAGGGCGAGGGCACAGAGAGAAGAAACGTCAACATCGCTTCTGCTTGTTGGCAGAACCACACGGATTCTCACCAACAGTTAAAACGTGGCAAACGCCTCATTTCCGGTTTCAAACCATCTTTCAACCATGAGGCCCTACAATCATTTTCCTTTCAAAAACCAGAATCCTCGTAAGCATTATACCCGTATTTTCCTTTGCTCAGTTCCAAATACTGGACCTGAGGTATGGAATCTTGGACAGACCTATGGTCACCCTGGTAGGGGTGGGGGTGCGGGTGGAGCAGGGCTAGAGTCAGCACTGAGACGTGGGGAGGGACGGTGCCGGGACAGTATCTGGGGGGAGCAGACCTCTAAGATGGGGCCTCGCAGGAAACAGGTGGCTTTCCATCCTTAATCACAAGGAAGCTTTAGATCCTTCCCTTATGATTAAGGATCGAAAAGGGTTTTGAATTTCTTGGAATCCCGACAGTCAAAAATAAGCAGGGAGAAATCTTGAAATCCAAACTGAGAGCCAAATTTAGCTCAGGAGGAGAAAAAAAAAGTGCAAGTTATTGAAATTAGCAATTATCAAATCAAAAATTATCAAATTGCTGGGGAACAAAGCATACTCTAAAATCAGGCCTCCCTCCCACCCCCCTGAAAGCCAAAAATCTCTCATAGCAGGGCCGTCCCCAGGCAGCAGACTGAGTGAAATGAATGGCAGGCACACAAGTGTTTCCCATCATTTACCCTCTTTTTGTGCCATCACCCCAACCCCCAAACCTTAAGAAAGGAGGAACCCATTTTCTAGTCCCTTTCCCCAAACAACCAAGGAAGGTTCAATCCATTACTGACTTGACTGATAGGCAAATTACTGGGAAAAAAAATCTATTCTCACCAAAGCATTAACTCAAACTGTGCATTTGAATTTCATCACTAAGTGAAAAAAAAAAAAGACTTTTTCTTAAAGACATTTTGAAGATTGAGAAGCATGTGGAAAAATCTTGAAAGGAAAGGTTAAGAGTAATAGCAAAACAGTCCTTTAAGAGGAAATTTAGAGGCAGCATAAGCAAAGTCCAAACCAGCACTGTCCAACAGAAATACAGCATGAGCCACCAACAGAAGCCATGTATGTAATTTTTAAATATCCAGCAGACACATTACAAAAGCAAAATGAAACAGGTGAAGTCAATTCAAGAATACATTTTATTTGCCAAATATCAAAATGAATCCGCCACAGGTATACATGTGTTCCCCATCCTGAATTTGGCAAAACTAATACAATTATGTAAAGTTTAAAAAAAAAAAAAAGAATACATTTTAATACATTTTATTTAACTCAATATATCCAAAATGCTATCATTTCAACAAGCGATCAATAAATCAGTATTTAAAAAATTAATGAGACATTTTACATCCTTGTAAATTTGGAGTGTATTTTACACTTAAGAGCACAGCTCCTCTGGGACCAGCCACATTACAATGGTTCTGCAGCCACAGGCGACTCACGACTCTTGTACTGGACATGCACGTCCAAAGAGCCTCCAGCTGAAGGCCTGGTTTTGATCTGGGGAAGGGGCTCTTGTGGGTGGGAAAGTGAGCTTGATGGAACGGTCCCCTCTTCTCATGACCTTGCCTGTGTATTTCAGGGTAAGACTCCCAACAACCACAAATGTCTTCTCCCTCATCCCCATGACAGCTGCAGGTTTTGAAAAGCACTGCTTCTGGAGCACATGGATTTGCTGGGGTCCTTGGGTCCACCAGCTTCCCTGGTGGCTCAGAGGGTAAAGTGTCTGCCTGCAATGCAGGAGACCCAGGTTCAATCCCTGGGTCAGGAAGATCTCCCGGAGAAGGAAACGGCAACCCACTCCAGTACTCTTGCCTGGAAAATCCCATGGATGGAGAAGCCTGGTGGGCTACGGCCCATGGGGTTGCAAAGAGTCAGACATGACTGAGCGACGTCACTTTGCCCTCTTCAGCCTCAGCCCAAGCCTCCAACGGGCATCTCTGCTTAGAGCTTCTTTGCCACTCCCTCCAACTCCTGCCAAAGCCTAGGTCAACCCTAATCTGACCCTTTGCCCAAGACTCTGCTGTGCCCCTTTTATGCTTGGATGACAATGGCTTTTGAACTTTCTGGACCACAATCTGGGTGAAAAGTACATTTTACACTGTGATACAGCACAACCATAAATACACACAACCCTCCTCTGATAGCTTCCATTCTGCTACATTCCGTGTTAATCCGTTTCATTAAAGAAAGAAATACACTGGATACAACCTCCTAAACGGATTTCATGATCTATTTAAGAGCTATGCCCTGCAGTTTGCAGAACACTGTATGGCCACTTGACATTACTTTCAGAAGTTACTGACTTCTTACATAATGAACCCTTTTCTCTGAAATGAGGGATTATCACCTTAGGCTCTGATAGAGTATCCAGCTTTGATTCAATATTTCTGACAAAAATATGCCATTGCCATGTGGTTGGCTGTTAACACAGGTGCTAGTGTAGTATATATGAATCTTTCATTTTTGATCGTACATTATCTAGGATTCTGGATCAGGAAATATAATGCAAGAATGTTGTAGCTTGCCAAAAAAATATTAACACAAATTTATGATAATACATGGAAAAGTTTCTCTCCACCTCAAAATCATGGTGAGCTTTGCTTCTCCTCTGCGATGGTCTATTTAACTTATTAACTCAATGGACCATACCATCTACGCCCCATTCTGTTGGCTGCTAGGAACCAACACAAGTACAGAATATGTACTGAACTTTACCACGTATCCTGGGGTATTAACTTTTCAAAAATTTTCCCCTAGGCCATGTTTTCAATTTACCTTCCCCGTTTCCCTACCCCCCTTCCACACATACACAGAGATCCCCTCACTGAATTTTAATTCTATAGCTTCATAGGCTGATTGCAGCCCATACTGCATCAGGATAGAAAAGTAAGTAAATAAATAAAATAGAAACAATAACAACATAATACCAAATAGACAATATCAGCTTTGGGGCCATAGTTTCTTTGTAAAATGAAAGACTTGCAATTCATAACTACTCTATTTTCTTCTAGTTGAAGTACTCTTTAAGCTGCATCACATTTAAAACTAAAACTGGTCAAAAGATCCCACTAAGCCGGAGATTTTTGTCTTCTCTATAGTCTGTATTTCATCCCTACCGCTCTTAGCATATTACTAGAAACCTTCTGCATATTCCATAATTATAGAATTAAGTATGATAAGGCCAAAGCAGGGAGAGAAGATGCATTTACAGAGACTGAAAAGCACAGACTACACAGTGCTAAACCCTTGCCATCCTGCCACTTCTGACTGCCCTCCATGCGGCAGGCCACCACTAGCTTCTGCTCCCTTACTCATCTCTGTAAGATATAAGAATGATATACAGAATCCAGAAGTGGGCAGTACACTGAAGGACAAAGATAAAAAGCTGGCTTTTCATGACATGTATGAAAATTCACAAAGGGATTTGTGTTGTATTACTCCAAGTAAAATCTGGCGTTGAACAACAAAAACTCTTGATGCTTACAGCTCATGACTGACTAGAACTAATCTGGCTCTGCTATAATAACTGAACAGAACATCACAATACTGGACTCTTGAGTCAGAAAAGTTTGGTGCTTGGGGACAGCTATGTCTCTAATAAACCATGTGATTTTGGCTTGGGGAAAAAAAAACAATTTCTTTGAACCAAAGTTCCTCATCTAAAAAAACCAGAGACTTGAACCAGATGGTTTCTAACAGCCCTTCTCACTCTAAAGCAGGATGCTGCTGCACTTTGCAATACTTGTTTTTTTAAAAGGAGGAAAAAACCTTTGCAATCGATTCTTACTTAAAAAATAATTTGGTTCCTTTAGGTAACTTGTTTTTAGCTTTTCCACTTGAATGGCCCTTGATTGCTTTCCTCAGGGAACTATATACTCAATTATTTTGTAGTAACCTATAAGGGAAAAGAATCTGAAAAAGAATATGAATCATGGGGCTGTACATCTGAAAATAACACTCAATGTAAATCAACCATGCTGCTGCTGCTAAGTCGCTTCAGTTGTGTCCGACTCTGTGCGACCCCATAGACGGCAGCCCACCAGGCTCCCCCATCCCTGGGATTCTCCAGGCAAGAACACTGGAGTGGGTTGCCATTTCCTTCTCCAATGCATGAAAGTGAAAAGTGAAAGGGAAGTCGCTCAGTCGTGTCCGACTCTTAGCAACCCCATGGACTGCAGCCTACCAGGCTCCTCCGTCCATGGGATTTTCCAGGCAAGAGTACTATATTTCAATTAAAAAAATAAATCCAAAGGCTGGTGGCCCTCAGCAGAATGAAGGCCCACCACTCCCATGCAATACCATTCAGAGCATCACAACTGAATCCCCTATCTAGGTATTTCTCATCTTGCCACAAGAATGACTGCTCAAGTCAGCGGTCACGGACACCAAGACATACATCTGGTTATACATTCCCACTGGTGATGGACAGGGTGGGGGGCCCCTCCAGCAGTGCGACATCTCACCCCCTGGGGGGAGCCTTCCGGTGAAGTCCCCAGCTAAATCCCAAACATGTTTCTGCCAGGACTGCTTCCATCATGCCCTCACCCTAGTTGCCCACGTTCACTCTGCAGTTACTAAACCTCTGCAACCCTCATTCTGCTCACAGTTTCAAAGGAAATGAGGCTGCCATGACGACTTTAAAAAAAATCACGTACATAGTAGGGCCTCAGGAACTTTGCTTTACTTCCCCTGTCCCATCTTCTCTTTAATACACTTTCCTATGGGAGAAATCATGGAGGGTCTGCTTATTTCCTGAGGACAGGAAGAAGAGTTGGACTTTATAGGTGTTGCTGAAGAACCATTTTATTGTTGTTAAACTGGCCTTTTCATTGAAAAACAAAAAACGTTGCCTTTCTAAAACTAGTGATGCCTCCATGTGAGCATACATGGATGTTGGTGATTATAGACAATCCCCATGCTGGAGCTGGGCCCTGTGACCCTCGGGTCCAGGGGACCCTGAGAAACACGCAGCTGGGAAGGGAGGGCAGTGTGTTTCCAGGAGGCCTGCTCTTTCTGGCCTTGGAGCAGCAGCACAAGTTGACAGAGGGGAGAGTGACTAGTCAAAGAGCAGAGTCATTAGCTGTGAGCAAAACAGTCGTGGGAGTGTGAAGTGCGGAGGAGAAGGGAAAAAAGTGACAAGAGCATTATCTTATTTTGCTGAAAATTGTAGCAAGGTGTTAATGCTTCAGCTGTTCCTTTGAAGTTGTCTCTAAGGGAGGGAAGGGGAGAGTGGGCTTCTGGTCCTCCGGAGGCATACAGGGCATCATTTCAGACCCACCTAGGTCAGTCGTGGCGTCTCAGGTGGGAACTCTAGTGAAAGGGCCAGAGTGCATCTCTGAGGCCCGCGGGGCTGTGCAGTGCGCTAAGCAGCCCCCCATCCCACGCCTTCACGGGGGCAGGTTCCTAACACTCTTCTGTCCCATCACTGCCGGCTCCACGGCTACTAGAGGATGACAGTGATGCTCCAGAAGCCGTAAGGGGAGATGAAGGAAAATACAGCTCATCCACAAAGGCTGTGCTGGAGCCGGTCGGCCTTTATTTGCAGGATCAGACTCCTGAGCATCTATCCTGGGTGTGCATTCAGGGGTGACATATTGGTCGCTTGAAATCGGCCACAGTGGGAATATCTGCACCATGGGAATCAGCAAATACTACAAACCAAGGTTCTTTTCCCCAGAAAGCCAGTTTACCAGCATATCCCTGCTTCCAGTGATACACAGGGAAAGGATTTCTGTCCCAAGCATACAAAGCTAAGAGTCTGGATTCTCAAGTTAGACCTGGATTTGCCAGATAAGGCTGGGGAGTTACTAACCTTTCTGACTGTGGGTTTCCTTTAACTAGGAGTAATATTAGTACTATTACTTCACAGGGTTGTTACATGGATTAAATTTGCTAATCCATATAAAAGTGCTTTTTTCCAGGGCCTGGCAACATTAAGGTAATAACTCAGCAAATATTACTTGTTTTTACCAATACACCACAGCAAACATATCTAGTCTAGTATTTTGCTGTAGACAAACCACCTCCTGTCATGGATCCATCTTTCTAGTAACTACTATTCACAGTTCAATGTCAGTAATGTTGCCCATTCCATCCCATTTCCTCTCACATACACATGTATTTCCCCCTCCCCATGAATTGAAGAGCCTAGAAACACGGGGAAAGACCCCTGAGCAGATAGATGGTGCCTGACGATCAACAGGCTTCCTTTTGAGGAGATCAGTTCTTAGACTGTCCTTAGACTGTTACTTCATGTAACTTGAAGGCTGTCAAGTTACATGAAAAGTGAAAGGCGCTCAGTCGTGTCTGACTCTTTGTGACCCCATGAACTATATATAGTCCTAGGAATTCTCCAGGCCAGGATACTAGAGTGGGTAACTGTTCCTTTCTCCAGGGGATCTTCCCAACCCAGGTCTCCCGCATTGCAGATGGATTCTTTACCAACGGAACCACCAGGGAAGCCTAAGAATACTGGAGTAGGTAGCCTATCACGTCTCCAGCGGATCTTCCCGACCCAGGAATCGAACTGGGGTCTCCTGGCATTGTAGGTGGATTCTTTACCGGCTGAGCTACCAGGAAAGCTCAGGCAAGTTACATAGCTTGGTTATTTTCTCCAGTTTATAAGTGCCTGTTTAGACATATAGACTATTACATAGACAATTCACAGGAGAGACTATGGGATGGAAAACAGTCCAAAGAAAGAGAAAGAGGATCACAGAGCACTTGGAGAGAGCTCCAAGGACCCGGTTGCCTTTCCAATAGCACTCAAGAGTCATTCTTGAATTACAGTTAAGCAAAATACTTAACATTAATACTATGTGCTTGAGTAAATGAAGGTAGTTTCAGAATAAACCCTCCCTGCCCTTGAAATAGCTAAAACAAAATGTTCTGGATAAAATTTTGGTTTCCAGGGAAATCCAGTCATCAGAAAGGGAGCAGTTCTTAAAACTATGAGAGAAGGAGATTTTCACCACATTCTGACATCGGCACATCCACCTAGGAGATACGCAGTACTAAACACTATGCTGAGCACAGTCTGGTCTGTAACACTTGGTCTGAAGAACTGAAATACACCGATACCGCCATTGCTGCTTTCTTTTTAAAGGGCACAAGTAACCCATCCTAACTACACATTCTACCATCTGACATTCATGAATCTATAAAAGCTCAGGTGCAGGACTGGTCAAGTTTTTTTACGGAAAATAACATAAGAATATTGTCTTGGCCTTAGGAAGCCTAAGCATTAACTGCCAAAACTTAAGAGAAACTCTTAGAAAATAACGGGTTTAAACCAAATTAACGGATTGGGGAAAAAAAAAAACAACAAAACCACTAGCAAAAATAGCATGTGCATGCTCAAAGGAGAAAAGAAACAGTTGATTAAATCTGTTCCATCAGGAAATCTCCCCAGAGACAGAGAAATAAAATTTTCAACAGTGCTGCAGGCTTGGCAGAAGCTGGGAGGGGCAGGGAGCTCCTGGGCTCCCCTATGTAAAGTCGGGGAACTACACTGCCCCGGCATTACGAGCAGGACTAGCTTGTCTGAAGTTGATTTCTGACACATGCGGATGCACTTAACAAAAAGCTTGGGAAGTCACATTCAGCCCTCCAGGCTGAGACAGCAGGGGTGAAAAACAGTACTTCAAGAGTTCTGGACAGCGACTGGCTACAAATGGGAGATGCAGGAGAATCAGGGTCATGGAACACAAAAGCAAAGCGTTTGACACTTGGTCATGCTGAGTGTCTCTTAACATCAAATATTCCATGTTTCTCAGCTACTGGTGCAAGATGTTTAAAGGGGATATTTACCAGACTTCTCTGTCTATGATGGTGACTTTATATACCCAGAGACGTAAATCCTGGGAATGGTCCAAGCTGGTGATTCTTTCCAGCTGCTGTTGCCACATGCTGAAAGGGAGCTGTATCCTGAGTCAGACCTTCTGTGGAGGGAACTTTCAGCATTGCCTGTAACCGAGCGCTCTTCACACGCCCCCTTACACTCCCACCTAGGTGGGGAATGTTCTCCATGGTACATCAATGGCCCTGGACTCTCAGACCTACCTCCGCGGGGTGCAGTCGTCATGTGGGGGGATGATGACGACCTTCACTGTGACCGATGTTCTCAGGAGGTCGATCATCTGCTCATGGCTCAGAGTGGCCACGGCCACCTTGCAGATCTCCACCAGCCGGCTGCCCTGCCTCAGCCCTGCCTGCCAGGCATAGCCGTAGGGCTCCACATCTGCCACAATGCCCTCGTAGTTGACGTGGAACCCAAGCTGTCCCAGCCCATTCCTTCGCAGGGTCATCTCCACCGATTCACAGCCTTTTGACACGAACTAGACAAAGACACAAAAGACATCACAGTCTGATGAACCCACTAAGGTCTTTAGTGGTATGTGTGGCCAGCAGGGTTATTTTTGAATACCCTAATGCCAGCTGAAGAGCAGGCTGGTTATTTTGCCTTCACTAATCTCCATTCATTAGGCCCAAAGGAACACACTTGTTGTGTCCAAAGAATTCAATGGCTTCTCTGAAGTTACAAGGAAACCTCTAACAGAGACCTACAGGGAGCTGGCAGTGAAGAAAAATGGGCGTTCTGCTATTCATTTTGCCCTTAAGACATTCAAAGCAGCAGATACTCAATCCAACAACTGTTTTCACCAGCTGAGCAGACTGGCTGGGCTACATCATCAGTCACCACGGCAATGGGATCGGGTCACATGCAAATGAGTTTCCAACAAAGATGCACAGTCAGGGTGCCTTCCCCCACTTGTTCTGCTACTTGTCCTGCTGAAAAACGATGGGAGGCGAGCGTGACATAAACTCTGGGTTCCTTCCCACCATGAAGGGAGTTTTCAGAGGACCTAATAAAATAGGACGGGGTTCTGTAACTTGGCTCTCGCCTGCATGGAAAGGGAAGTGGAAGAAAAACACTGACCTGAAGCCTTTTGACAATCTCTTTGATGTCATCATTGTTAACAAAACTCTCCACGGATACACATTCGCCTCGCTCGTAGAAGATTTTGAGGCTGGCGTCGGTTGAAGTCCACCCTATCACATCTCTGCAGGAACAGTTGAAAAGCACACTCTTTGTTTCCTGTTCAATGAGTACAATGAACTCATTGGAGACCCCGAGGAGGCAGTCTATCTCCATAGCCTTGTTGTAGTCCTTGGCCCGGACGGCCCACACAATGGCTCCCATGCTACTGAGCTCAGCTCCTGGGTACGGCTTAGACTTTTCCTTCTTTTTGGAGGCCAGAGAAATGAAAGGAAACTTGCCGGATGGGTCAATAGGGGTGTTGGTGACATTCTTTTCTGCCAGGTCTTTCAGGTATTCCTGGCGGGTCCGCGTTGCCATGGCCCGGAACTTTTCCGACTTATGAGCAGCATTTTCTGCATTAATCACTTTGGCCAAAAGGAAGTCCCTGAACACATTTGACTTAGGGAAGGTGAGCCCTTTCGGGATGGGAGGTCCAAAAGAAGGCACATCTCTGGACCTGGTGACAGCCACACTAAAGAGACAGAGATCAGTGAGAAAGAGGCTGGTCAATATTTCTCAGACTCACAGCAGGAGAATAAAATACACGTTCTCAACGACAAAGATATCTTTCAAAAGGAAAATAACTCATCGTCCCACAAGAAACAACACACACTTCTGCTTAACATGAGCATACTTTTCCATTCAATCGTATTTAGGACCTATGAAACAACATTTTTTCTAGGTCAAAAATACCCAAAAACTTAAGGTAAAAACTTTCATTAGCACGTAGTAAATCAACCATAACTCTATGAAAAAACGATTTAACTGTAATATTCTTTACAAGAAACATTTAAAATACTTAGTGATTATTCCCAGGTGGGGAGGGCTGGTTACTATAAACACCTTTCAGAACAAGTATAGGTTTTATAGGGGCTTCCCAGGTGGCTCAGTGGTGAAGAATCCACCTGCTAATGCACGAGGAGACACGGGTTCGATCCCTGGGTCGGGAAGATCTCCTGGAGAAGGAGATGGCAACCCATTCCAGTATTCTTGCCTGGGAAAACCCATGGACATAGAGGCCTGGTGGGCTACAGTCCATGGGGTCACAAAAGAGTCAGATATGACTTAGTGACTGAACAACAACATAGATTCTGTAGGAACACAAATGCAGCCCCCATTTTAGACAGGATGACCACAGAAGTCATCTTCTAATGCAAATATCCAAAGATATGTATACAAAGAAGAGGAATGGATTAAAAGAAAATTAAACATATTATTTTTTCCTATGTGTCAGGCCTGAAGCAACCAGATCAAAAAGCATGAGTTTATTTTTTTTAATTCTCTCTTATTAAATTGCTTTGGCTGCACCAAATACCTTGCTGGATCTTAGTTCCCCAAGCAGGGATTGAACCTGGGCCTCAGCACTGAAAGTGCCAAGTCCTAACTACTGGACCACCAGGGAATTCTCCCAAAAGGATAATTTTAAAATGAAACTTGAAATTTGGATAATAGAAAAGGATTATAATTTTTATGTGGTAATACCAGATGCTTACTCCTTGGAAGGAAAGTTATAACCAACCTAGATAGCATATTGAAAAGCAGAGACATTACTTTGCCAACAAAGGTTCGTCTAGTCAAGGCTATGGTTTTTCCTGTGGTCATGTATGGATGTGAGAGTTGGACCATGAAGAAGGCTGAGCGCCGAAGAATTGATGCTTTTGAACTGTGGTGTTGGAGAAGACTCGAGAGTCCCTTGGACTGCAAGGAGATCCAACCAGTCCATTCTGAAGGAGATCAGCCCTGGGATTTCTTTGGAAGGAATGATGCTAAAGCTGAAAGTTCCAGTACTTTGGCCACCTCATGCGAAGAGTTGACTCATTGGAAAAGACTCTGATGCTGGGAGGGATTGGGGGCGGGAGGAGAAGGGGATGACAGAGGATGAGATGGCTGGATGGCATCACTGACTCGTGGATGTGAGTCTGGGTGAACTCTGGGAGTTGGTGATGGACAGGGAGGCCTGGTGTGCTACGATTCATGGGGTCGCGAAGAGTTGGACACGACTGAGCGACTGAACTGAACTGAACCAACAGTGCTTTAAAATCATATTTTTAAATGAAGCTGTTCTTTAGTCCAAATTCCCTACTTTTGGTATTTGATTCTGACAATTGGTGAGGAAAATATGTTCCTTTCCCATTCCTTTAAGCAAGATTGAATTAAGAAAGCCTGTTCCAGTCACTTTCTTTGCATCTATATTCCTAAAATTGGGTCCAAGACAAGGATCTACAAGTATCTATACTAATCTATTATTTTTAATCTCAAAAGGAAACGGACTTAAGTTTTTTCTAAAACAACAACAGGAATTAAATGAAAGTGGGGCGGTTGTGTGTTTTATATCATATTTCAAGATCTCCTTCTAGGACCTGAGGAAAGTTTGAGAGGACTGGAAATGATGATTCTAGCAGATCAAACATCCTCTTTTCAAATTATCCAATTATTTAAAAGTGATTCAATTATGCAATTGTACTAAGAATACAAAATCTTTTTCACTAGAATTCTCAGAATCGAAAGGACATAACAAAGAGCATGCAACTTTCAAATTAAACTTGCACAATTTCTTTATTTCAAGGGTTTGCTTGAAGATCCTTGGCTTCACTTTTCCAAAAATGATTATTACTTGTGAAAGTAGAATAAAGAAAAATCAGCATCCTCAGGAGACAAATTATATATTTTGTCAGAATATGCCACAAGGTGGCCTATTTCTGAAAATGGCTTTTTACTAATTTATTAAAAAAAAAAAAAAAAAAAAAAAGACTACCTAGTTCATTTCATGACAAAGAAAGGTGGCAGGCAACATCCCATTTTCCAACTGGCAATGAGAATTCACAGAAACCTCCATCTGCATGATAGCTAATTACATCAGTATTAGAAAGGCAGTTTTTCCTGTCTAATGTGAACTGTCTGGCTTGAATGCTGACAGCTGTATAATTTTAATTTGATCTTTTTTTTTTTCTCAAGTCAAGCAGATGATGCTAAAATCCAGATTCACTTGCTTTTCTAAGAGGAATCCCAGAAGGACCCAGAAATACTTAATATCTTTCCTTTTTAAATGGACAATTCTTCTCTTGCTAATTTCATATCATTTTCTCAAGAAACAGCAGAGATTTTATTTTAAACAAGGAGAGAAAAATGCTTAGCAGAAGGTGTTGATATGGGCACCATCCATCCACTTGCCCCTTAAATTCACGGGTTGTCTAATAGATCTATTTATTAGCTAATAGAACGTTAGACAAACATATATTGAAAACCCTCCAATAATTAGAAGACTCAAGAATGAACTATGAGGGAAAAAACCTGAACCCTTAACATATAATTATCAGTGATTCATCACAGTAGGGAGGTAAATGATACAGACACTAAAATCAGCTTTGCATCATTAGAAATAGAATCCTTACAGAAGAAGATGAGGAAGATGATACCCTAGAATGCTCTTTTCAAACAAAGGGCTTTATGTTGGGTAAATCTAACTTTCAAGGTTTTCTACAAGGTTAAAAGCTCATTAATTTAGATGCCACCAATTCTGAACTCTTGATAATAAGGTCTGTTTTAAGCTAAGTAGAAAGAATTTTTTTTGTTTTTTTTTTGCCTTCATAAGAAAAGAAGCCTTTCTAGAATTTCAGTGTGCTATATATAGATACTTGAGATGAATTAATTATAAATGGCTTTTGCTATTTTTAAAAGCACATTCCAAAGAGCTTCTTGGCCATACTTAGCCTAGTATGCAATACTGTATCTCTTGAGAAATAATACATTCTTTAAAATCATAGCCATGCTTTACATGCTCAGCACTGTCAAGGACTAGGAGGGTTATCTACTCAAGTGGGCTATCTGGATGACAGACAGAAGATCAAAGGCTGAAAGGGTTATGGAAAGTTAGCAATGGGTGGGGGGAAGATACTTAAGAGAAGTCAGGGTTCCTCAAACTCTTGTCAACAGAATCTTGAGTTTCATCTTAACATTCATCTTGATTTCACATTCCACTGAAGAGTATCTATATTCATTTTAACACAAAAATCTGTTCTGTTCCCCTCATCTTGAAGCCACTGAGGGACCAGGAAGGCGTTCTCTTTCACTCTGTCGTTTGACACATCCCTGAACCTCCGTTTGAACAGCTGGTACACATTCTTCACTTCTCCAGGAAACAGATTCGGAGAAGTACAACAATTTGCCCAGAGCTTGTTAGAGTGAGCCAGGATAGGAATCTGAGCTTCTGGATAACCGGCAGTGTGACAAGACCACATTTACTCCCTGGGGCTATGTTTTTATATTTCCACCTCTTAAGGTGCTTGCGAACGGGACCATCTACAAGAGTCACACAGCCAAAGAGATCACCATTAGGCTGCTGCCAGTGGGCCTGGGCCTTTGCTGGCATCAAAGACCTTGGATGAAGTCGCAAGCTGATACATGGGAATGTTGCAGAGACACCTAAACAGAGGTCTCAACGAAAAAGAGTGAGAAGAGTAAGACTCTTGAACTTCTGAAGCACCATGGCAACAGCAATAAAGAATGACATTTAAAAGGAAGGGGACTTAGCATCAAAACTGTCGAGTTTAGAAGCTCAGATCAGACTGCCAGCTTGGGGAGCTTTCCAAGAAAGCAGACCTTGGCAAAGGCCAGGAAAGATGAGCGGCAGAACAAATGGGTACCCACCGTCCCCTCCCTGTGGGATCTCTACTGCTAACAGTCTTCAATCACCAACACCTGACTATATGCCAGGACCAAGGGTGAGATGTCACAGGCTCAGTCTTCCAGAAGCTCAAAGCCTGGTGTGGGGCTACCTCTGCTGGGCTGAGCACTCTGCTGGGGAGAGTTCGGCATGCTACTGGAACACTCAGGAAAGATACTTTACCCAGTCCTGGGAGGTCAGGGGAGCCCTGCCAGAGAAAAGAGCAGGCATTCCTGGATGAAAGTGGGCCAGGGTGTGTGTGAGAAGAGGCACTCTTGCCCAGAGAGTGGCATGTGCAGAGAGGAAGGGCTATTAAGTAGCCCCATGATGGGGGCGGGGGTGGGGATGGGAGGACAGGGAGAGGGGCCAGCGGATGCTGAGAGATAAGAGAGGCCAGACCTGAAGGACTCCATGTGGTAGGCTATGCCAGGGAGTCTCAATATTGCCTAAATGGTTTTCAGCACCAAGAGTGACATTTTCAGAATCTTGTCACAGAAAGGTCAGCCACACGGGACAAGAAGGATGCTGATTAATGATGGCTGGGAATAGACTTTCTGAAAGAATCTCACCACTTGACCCACTTTGATTTTTCTTCTGTGAGACACAGTTGATTTTTCAACTGTGAGACAGCTGAAGCTTGCATATTTGTTTATTTTTATTCAAGAGAAGGAAAGAAGAAAGGCATGGTCATTTAATGTACATATACCACACTTCCCTGCCTACATCAGATACTTAGGGGATTTTTAAGTAGGGGTCAAGCAGTTTTCTACTGCACAGAAAGCGAAATTTAAAATCTGAGATGTTTAACAGTCTGGTCTGGTTCAAAGTGCTTTCTGCACTACATCATACTAACTCATTTCAACATTTACTACATCTTAACCACTGAATATGGAAATCTTCTTAAGAGGAATAATATATATATATCTACTTCCTAAACATAGCTCCTGACCACAATTTAACATCTGTTTTGAAGATGAGTATATATTAAAACTACTTATTACAACACTAGTTTTAAAGTTAACAATAATTCTTTAGTTTCATTAAAAAGCAACTTTCAACTGTTAAAAATGTTCTAAAATTTTTAAACAGTCTGCCTGAAATGGATCTAAATAAGGTTCATACATTACAATCAATAAATTTTATCTTAAAATTTTGAATTCTGTTAATGCTCCTCTACTTTTCTGACTTCACCTCCCCTTTACTTCTTGCAATGTACTTGTAGAAGAAACTGGGCTATGTGTTCCAGAGTTGTCCAGAGCCTGAATTTTCCTGAATAAAAACATGTTGTGTGGTCTTTTATATTTCTTGCAACTTGGCTTCTCTAGATGTTTGATCAGATTCACATTCAATTTTGGAAAGAGGGGTAAGGCTGATTCCTAGGGGGCGTTGTGTTCTTCCATTATGAGACACACATTTGTCTCTTTTTATGATACTTGCAGTCTTTGGTGATCAAGGCCTAGATCCATCCATTCATTAGCTGTTTAAAGAAATGGTCGTAAAATTTCTGCACTGTGTTTTTATCTGAGGCCCTTGGGGTGAATGGCGTACATTTGGTTGTTTGGTCCCAAGTCAAATGACCTTGGATTGCTATGCTTATTAAATCTGCACATTAAACATGACTCATTTTTCTGCATCTCCCTTATCAGTCATCACTTATTGATGCTTTCAGTACATCCTTGCCACTAAACGGTTCATCTTTTTGATTTGTTGCTTCTAATCTATTCTGTCAACTGAAATCAGACAATTAAGCTCTTTGTAATGACACAAGTAAAGTAAGAGAGACCAGAGGGCTCTCTTATCAGGTATGGGGATAAGCTTTAGTACTCAGACTTAGAGATTAATTTGAGTTCTTGGCTATGTCTACTATTCAAGGTTAACTAGACTTTGGAATTAACTTGGATTAGTCAGTTTTTCCTGAATAAACAGTCTATTATAGTTCCCAGGGTGGGACAGCACACATTATTTCAGAATCTCATTTCCATATTCACTATAGGGCTTTTTTCCCCTGCTCTCTGCTCCCCTGTTAAATCCTAGAGCCTAGAATACTGCCTAGCATATTTTGATTAGGGCTGCAAAGAACTAGTGAAAAATAAATGAGTAACAATAAACTCTAAATTTTACGTTTTTGTATATAAATTACTTTGCATGTTGACAATGAGTAAGTTTTCCTAGAAGTCTATTTATATACTGTTGTCTGAGGGCCTAGGATTTCAAGGGCCTCTACAGCCCACTAATCTCTCCAACAACACAGCCTTCTCACTGTACTTGCCAGTGTCCTTTCTGTGTTTGTGTGTCCATCTGTACCGCTATCCACCCCTGACTCATAGAATTATTTCTAATTTGCCACTGAATTCCACCATCTGTGCTACACAACATACACTGAATCCTATTTTCCCGGCTAAACGTTCTTTGTATCTCTAGCCTGTATTGACCCCACAATTCTCTACACAATTACAGCAAGACACTCCTTTGAGGAACTAACTGTCCACACTCTGGACACCAAGTAGATGTCAGTAAATAAACGTTGAGTGTTCACAGTGGAGAAGGCTGGGAACAAGAGACTTTAAATGAGGGAAAGCATTTGAATATTCTAACTACATCTCTTACAGATACAATTAAAAGTAGATTTAAATAAAATTTGTATAAATTAAATGTATCTCCAAGCTTTCCCACCAGAGTATCCCTAATGAAAGAGGTCTATGAATTCATATCCCTAGTAGTTTGGGGGAGGGACTGGGGTATGAGAAAACCCCACTTGTATGAAAACTCTTTGAAGACCCACATTTTATCTTAAAATTGGTACAAATTTTCCATTCTACTTCCTAATACATTTTCGTGAGAAAATAAACCTTCACATCCCTTTCCCAAGCATTAAAGACTACAAGCAAGGTACCCTAGTTATTCTGGGCCTATAAACATCTGGCATCACCACATACCCCAGGAAACATGTCGACCTGAATTTGAGAAGGACCGAGAAAAACCCAGGTACCTAAAGTCTTTAACAGGAAAAGATCACTACTATAGTTCCAAAATTCACAGCGTTCTGGGTCTTCAGGCAAGCTTGGCAACTAGGGAATTCTGGGCTAGCCCATGTCTTGTGAGCTGGGGTGTCCAGTGTCCTCCTGCAAAGGCATCCAGCATCACAAGGTGGGCTACGAATATGTGGTTTCCAGGTAAGAGATTAAAAATGAGAGAGAGGAAAAAAAGAGCAAGCAAAAATCTTGATTCTCAGGCTGGGAGGAGAGTTTGAAAAGAATAAAATAGATATCACTTCCTCCACCACTCAAGTATTGAAGAAGGCTCAGACATCTTTCCTCCTTATATCAGTGTATTCAGACTTGCATTGGACACACTTCAGTGGCTATTAAGCACTGAAAATGTGGCTGGTATGGTCAAGGAGTATTAAATCATATTAAAATTTAAAAACTGTCACTTGATTCAGTTTTCCAAAAGTCTTTTAAAAGTATGTTTGGAATAAGCTATCACGAATATACTTTTCCAACTGCAAATTTTATGAAATCTAAATACATATTATTTCCAATGAAAATTGAGCATCCTAACTGAGGTGAGCTGTAAATTAAAAATGCACTCGAGATTTGTCTTGGTCCAAAAATACGTAAGATTTCTCAATAATTTTTAAAATTTAAAAATTATATGTTGAAATTATAATATTTGGATATCACAGGTAAATAATACCTATTATTGGGTCAAAATACAGTCCATGGGGTCGCAAAGAGTTGGACACGACTGAGGGACTTTCACTTTACATTGGGCAAAAACCTACTGTTAAAATTAATTTTACCTATTTCTTGTTACTTTAAAAAATATGGCTATTGGAAAATATAAAATGAATATGTGACTTGCACTATATTTCTACTGGACAGCAATTCACTAAGACAAAGACCTTTAAAAGAAGAATCTCTTTTCAAAAGAAAGTACATAGCTTTCCATTCCCCAAACATCCTAGAGATGATTCAAAACAGGATTTAGCTTTCTATCCACAAAGTTGTATGAAATCCTTTGCAGGAATCCAGTACACAGCATGTTTCCATTGCTTGGGTGTAGTTTCTAAACTCAGTCATCCATCCCAATTACAGTCAAATATTCTACATTAATTCTCTCCTTCTACACCTAACTAACACAGCTTTTGGAGACCATATTCTTGCTAAGAGGCTTTTGATCTAGGCTTCCTTTGCTTGAGTTTCTACCCAAGTCCAGGAAACTACAGACTTCTTTGGTTTGGGGTTTTCACATAGATTTGGCATCCGAGAAATTCTGGAATGGCCTGCAGGTTGGTAGTAGGGGCAGCAAAGGCCCTATTTCACATGGCATGGAGTGAGGCAGCAGGGTAGAGTGGTTAAGAGACAAGACTCTAAAATCAGACTTGGTGCATTCAAACTTACAGTCTGCCCAGTACCAGCTGACCTCAGGCAAGTTACCTATCCTCATGCGCTCAAATTTTCTCATGTGAAAATGGGGATTAAAACAGTACCCACCTCATGAAAGCGTTAAGTTGCTCAGTCGTGTCCGACTCTATGTGATTCCATGGACTGTAGCCTGCTGGGCTCCTCTGTCCATGTGATTTCCCAGACAAGAATACCGGAGTGGTTTGCTATTTCCTCCTCCAGGGTATCTTCTCGACCCAGGGATTGAACCTGGGTCTGCCACATGGCAGGTAGACTCTTTTCAATCTGAGCCACCAGGGAAGCCACCTCATAGGTTTTAAAAATTGAATGAGGTAATAATACAAATAAGATACCTAAACTAGAGCTGAGCCTATAACGGGGGCTCATCAGACATAGTTACTGTGGAATAGGGAGGGATGACGGCAGTCAGTAGAAGTAACCTTGACTTGTTCTGTTCCCTGAACTTGCTTGTCCTCCTATAATTAACTTGCCTTACTTACCCCTAGGATTAGACAGTTGTAGATTTCACAACAAACCAATTAGAAGCCTAAGTTGGCCACTTTCTGTATAGATGGCTACATTAAATTAAAAACAACTATTCAAAATTAACAAAGCCTTGTCTCCCAAATTTCAGGGATGCAAAACTACAATAAACTTTCATATTCTAAAAGGACCGATTCCTCTTAGGACATCTTACTCATGCTAGAACATACTCAAAACATCTTCTTGGCATGACACTCATGTCAATCCAGCATCACAGGTTCTTACTCTCTTCAACACTAATCCCCTCCAGGATTCCTGCAGAGGCCACTGCAGGTGGATCTTGAATTCTGTAACTCATGAGACTACATCAATGAGGGACATGGAAACAATTCCACCAAACACTTAACAAAGCCTCTAAGACTGAAGTCAGAAATGTTACAGTGAATCAAGTCAGCCTGAAGCAAAGGTTTGGGATTTTTAAAATAACAGCAATAATTAAAAAAAAAATTAAACTTCTCTTCCCTACTCATTTGGTTTCCCTTGTGGCTCAGCTGGTAAAGAATCTGCCTGCAAAGTGGGAGGCAGATAGAACCTGGGTTCGATCCCTGGGTTGGGAAGACACCCTGGAGAAGGGGGAGGCTACCTACTCCAGTATTCTGGCCTGGAGAATTCCATGGACTGTATAGTCCACAGTCCATGGGGTTGCAAAGAGTTGGACATGACTGAGCGACTTTCACTTTCACTATTCCCTACTTATTATGATCATTCTTCTCTGCTTCTGCCATGGCAAAAGCAAAATATAATTAGCAGTATGAGTAATTAGCTGGTGACCAGATGGTGTGGATGAAGGACACCACCTAAGGAGGAGGTGCGAATGGAAACAGCAGGTGTCCAACCAACATGTCTAGGCACTGTCAGCGCCACCAGGTTACGTCGTCCTGTGAATCTGGCCATCCGCGTGCACAGTTTAAAGGCAGAAATAAATAGCGATGGACTTCCCATTGCCACTTCCGAAAGAAGAGCTGGAGGGGGCCTTCGATGTGACCACCCGCCAACGCCCATCCAGCCACCTCTGGAGCCATTACCTGTAACAGACGCTGTCAGTGCAGGGGTTGTGAACCCTGACAATGACGAAGACATGCTGAAAGTGGGATCGGATGTTTTTCGGGCTGAATGGCTGTGCTCCTGGCTCTTGGAAAACAATTGTTACAATATCATTTCCAATGTGCCGCTTCCGTAGGAGCTAAAAGAAAACATAAGCAAACAACATAAATGACGACGCTCTGCTTTTTCCTCTTTGATTCCCTTATGTAATTGTATTTAAAACATTCATTATTAATCAGTGCATATTAGGCGAGGAAATCTACACAGTTACTGTCAATATTTTAGCATGTCTTATCATCTCCTCCAAGAAGACTAGAGAAATGAATATTCAGAAATTTGCATAAAATACATAGTCCATTCAAATAGATCTAACCAATCTCTAGCATATTACACCAAGTCCTAGCATCTCCAAATCCTCAGTTTCCATAACAACAGTTTTGTTCCATTTTTGTATAAGAAAGAAACTTGCCACGGGGAAGATTTTTTTTAAAGATGAGAATGGCTGAAGTAATTACAACACAATTTATGTTCTGATTCAATTAGCTTCATTTAAAGAAACGGGGCTAAGATGTTTTCTGATAATACTTTTTGTGGCACACGCTGAGGATGCAGAAATTAATAATATTCCAGAATGTTCTAACAGTTTTATAGCAGGTTAAATTTCAGGTTTAAATAACTGCTTTAATTACAGTGAATGCTGCTTAAGACCACCCTCTGTTTCACATTAAAAGGTGTTCAGGGAAGGTGGCTTTCAATTTCAGACCCTCCGAATGAATCATCCCAGGTCAGTGCCTCTCTGGGAGGGGTCCTTAAGCAGGTTAGCTCAATCATGTGAACAAAAACTGAACAAAATTTGTATTACTCATATTTATTACACGGAGGCTCCTACCAGGAGGAGAACAACTAAACACGGCCTTTACATAAACTATTCATTAGAGATAAACTTATATTTATAAATCTTAAAGAAAAATTTCTCCAGTGACTTTAACTTATACAGATTACATACCAGTAAAATCAATGATCAAGTATTGGCTGTCGGCCAATACTGGAGAAACAACAGCATTAGATTAGTGTTGAGAATTGGGAGTTAGGAAGTTCGTGAAATGTACTTTTAACCTTAGGAATTTTAAAGCATTCCAAATTATCTTTTAATGAGGCTGTTTACTTCATTTCTAAACATGCTATATTACCAGATGTGACCTAAATAAAGGCTATTCCCTATTGACTGCTAAATAAAATATACCCGTTATCAAAGATTATTAATCTATTCAGGATCTTGAAAACATCAACTCAAATACAACCTAACTATGTATATGTCATTCTTGCATGGATGTCATTGTTATTTGATGCATTGTCATCCTTCCTTCAAAATATGGCTTGATATGTTATCTTACTTACTAAACGACCCTCACAGAAATAAATCCATCTATCCATCTTGCAATATATATAATGAAAAAAAAGACAGTGTTGATAAATCAATACCTGCAAAAAGATTTTAAGACACATTCCTTCTGGTTTTTCTAACCATAATGTAATCTATGTAGATTACAATAAATTCTTTAACTAGAGAATTAAAATTTCTTAATATGCATAATACCAATTATTTCTTTCATTCTGATTTAGGATTATAATACTTTTGCTTTGATTGGACCCCAAATTAAATCATTTAGACTAGCTGTCCACTTAAATGCCAACTAACTCAGCTCAGCTCTTTAACTTATTTAGCTGGATACAAACAACTGAATCTTGTTACTGAATGTTTTAGCCCTCCTCCCCCATGTTACTTTTCTCTGCTGAAGGTTGGTTAGTCCCTAAGTTGTGTCCGATTCTGTGACCCCATGGACTGTAGCCCTCCAGGCTCCTCTGTCCATGAGATTTTCCAGACAAGAATATTGGAGTGCTAGATCCTTTTCCAGGGGATCTTCCTGACCCAGGGATGGAACTTGCATCTCCTGCACTGGCAGGTGGATTCTTTACCACTGAGCCACTTAGGAAGCCCTTCTCCATTGAGTAATCAGGTAGAATAAGGCTTCATCTTCCCTTTAAAGATCATTTGCTAAAGTTTTTAAAATCTGTCTACTGTCTGGTCAGAATGAGTTTAGTATATTTTTCTTAGCACGGTATTTTCCTCTAAGAAATCTAGAATTTGGAATTTGCATAAAATAGTCAACAGACTCCAGATCAGGGAATTTATCTTAAAATAGGTTTATTTCAGATTTATAGCTGACTCACTGCTTTGTTTCCTACTCTTGATTACTTTGGGAATCAAGAGAGGTAAGATTTTGTTATTGACATGTGTGATGTAATCAAATTCAAGTGACTACGTGTTAGATTTGATCCCTGTTTTGTTAAATTCTGTGAAAGAGGATGTGATTCATTCTGCAGCTGGCCTGTGTTCTGTTAGTACAACAATCGACAATAACAAAATCTATGTCCGTTTGAAGGTCAGAAGTGATTTAAGACTGCTGTGTTTATAAGAGCTATTGAAAGTAGAGTCTATTAGTTCTCTGGGTCTTTTAAGTTTCATTTGGTATCATTTGTTTTAAAACATTTTTAAAACCAACTACCACCACATACTCTTTAAAACAATATTGCCAGTTTCCATCTTGCTCTGTAACCATCTGCCATTTCTTAGTTTTCACATTTTATCATCTCACTGACTACATTTTAGTAATAAGAGTTTTAGATCTTTTCAAAAGAAATCTTTATATGAGGTACACAAATGCAATTGTTACTTATGCTGTTCCCTGAAGGATATGTTTAAAAAAAAGAAAAACAAAAACCATTTCTCTGAGATCCCATTGACATTTATTTTGAATTTTTCTCCAAGTAAGTAGAGGAAACCTCCTTTGAAATCTGAAATGAAACATCAGTACTTTCCTGCCTTGTACACTGGCCTCTTGAGATGAAACTTCACCTACTCATATGTGTTCTCTGTAACCCTGCAGAGTCATCTATTCACCATGACTTCAACTTGTTCTTTTCAGATTTCAGGAAAACCTCAATCCTCCTGGGTGAAAAGCAAATGATTAAATCACAAAGCCATCCAGCTGGCTGTTAACCTAGAATTTGTGTTTCTTCATTTGTTTTCAGCTCCTTTGCTATTACTTCCACACAAAGTACAAAGCTTCCTCCTGCTGTGACAGGTGCAACATCAAATTCTGGTTTAAGATTTTACAAACTTGCTACTTTGGCTTCTGGGGGAAATGAAACAAGGGTGAAAAAAACACAGAAAACACAAGGATCCCTTACCTGTTGCTTGTTGTTAGGTGTGTACGGCAGCATGGTAGAAACATGGAACATGATCTCATAGTCTTTGTATGTTGTGTACAGAGAATGGGTTCCAGTGGAGTCAGCTACAGTTTAAAAAAAAAAAAAAAAAGAGAGAGAGAGAGACAATTCTAAGAATAGGAAAAAACAGCTCATTTAAGAGAGACATCTCAAAAGGGGGCTGGGGACAGAAAGTGGTTTAGGATGAAAAGATCCTGGACAAGAAGATCTGGTATAGGAGTTTTCACCCATCTTTTATACCTGATCCCCCTCTGGCGGTCTAGTGAGGCCTACAGATTCCTTCTTAGAAAAATATTTGTAAATGCATAGGTATAATAAAATATGGGCTTCCCAGGTGGGCTCAGTGGTAAAGAATCTGTCTGCCAATGCAGCAGACATGGGTTCGATGCCTGGGTGGGAAAGATTCCCTGGAGAAGGAAATGGTGACATACCCCAACATTCTTGCCTGCAAAACTCCATGGACAGAGGAGCCTGGTGGGCTGCTGTCCATAGGGTCACAAAAGAGTTGGACACAACTTAGCAACTAAACAACAACAACAAAGACAAAATACATAAATTTCAACAGAAATCAATGGATTAAAAAATACTGCTATCAAAATAATTTTAAAATGATGTAATAGCATAAGATTTCTGTAACAAGTTTTACCAGTAGGTCTAATAAATACTATAATTTTGACCTAGTGAAGTGCATAAGCAGTATCTTGAGTCAAATCACAGGTGGAGCCTATACTGCTGTGATTTGTTGCCTAGATTCATAATTGAAGGTAACGCTAAATTTCAACTAGAGATCAGTGAAAATAAATGTAAAATTATTTCTCACCCGAGTTCACAGACCCCTGAATTCTGCCCACAAACTTCAAGTTCAGGACCTCTTTTCCAATACTTTTGACTCAAGCAGGAGAACCATTGTTTTGCTCTTAACAAATAGATGGAAACTTAACAAGATTCTAACACTGAGTAACAAAGGTATTATAGCGAGGTCTAATAGTTTAAGACTGCGTGTGTCTGCGCTCACTTTCCTTATGAAAAAAAAAAAACACAAACAACAACCTTGACCTCCTTGACTGTTGTCAAATCAATGCATCTGTAAACACTTGGAAACCAAAGAGAATTATTAACTGTCCAGTTGAAGGGAAGTCTCTTTAGCCTTAAAGGACCTGGACTTACAGGCAAAATGAACGGAAGTGCATTCATTCTGGGGAAACTCAATCCTCCATCAACCACATTGTTGAGGAGCATTTTAGAGAATGATGCAGCAAGTCAAAGCCTCTGGCATGTACCATAAAGCAGCACTTCTCAAACTGGAGTGTACCTGGAGTCACCTGGGGTGCTGCTTAAAAGGCAGCTTCCCATCCCCCATGCCCAGAAACACTGCTCTGTAGGTGTGGGGCTGGGCAGATGATCTATTTTAATAAATACCCTTAGGGGACTTTAACGCAGTAGCTGTACCGCCCTTAGGCACTGTTCCAAGAATAGACCATAACAGCAGTTTGCAGAGATTTGCTAAGATATTCTAGAGCCCTGAGTTTCAACCTTGAGCTTCTTAGAGGATTTTAATTTTGAAGAGGGCATAAAATGCCAACAGTTTTAAAATCAAGATCAATGTAGAATAAAGCAAGGACTACTTTTGAAAAACTGCAAAAATACACACCAAAACGTAACTCCCCAAGAAATATATCTTGTAAATGTTAATGATCACTACCACAAAAAACTACAAATTCACTACAATAAATCACTGACCAACTTAAGACAGGTCTTAAGAAGAAGGTATCCATTGTTAAAGACTCTTGATATAAATAGCTCCAGAGCTGATAGGCACATTTTACAACTTTAAAGTCAATGTGTCAACCTGATGAGTACTTATGTGTGTCTCAAGTCAATTTTAAGCAGAAATAATGAACTAAAAAAGATTTTTTATTACATTTTGTTTTATATGTCTAATTCTAAAGGCATTACTGTCAGAAAGAAGAGTGAAGATGACCCTGAAGATAATTTGTTTTATATTTACTGTCCTTTCTCTCTCTCCTACACTTGCTGCATTTTATACAACAGATGCTACATGACCAGTCTTCTTCTGGGGACCTTTGAAAATGCCAGCCTTGCTGATAATTTTAAACAGTTTGGAAGCCGTTTCAAAACTGTTAGTGATGAAACTGGGGTCAAAACAATGAAATTTTCTTCTCTGAGAAGAAAGGAATTCCAAAATCCTGAAATTACTATGTACACAACAGCACTACTAAACTTTATTGTATAAAATGGAAAATGAAGGTTTGTTATATTCTCTGAAGAATAAGGCATCAGAATTAAACAGAATGAAAAGGAAAGAAAATCACAGAAGATGATCATTGCGACAAAAATCTTTTTTCCTCTGGTTGAAAAGAATATGTACTGAGTAATTTCTAAAGGGAAAATATGCTTATAGACGAGGGATAAAAAAGAAGATAATGCTACTTCATATGTGTATGGAGCTTTAAAAGTTAAAAAATAAATTCAGGCATCTTATAGGTCATCTTGATAATCACGTGATTTGCCTCCAAATTATACTACCAGTGGGTGGTGTGTATCCGCTAATAAGGTCAGCCCTCTACACTAAGTCATAGAAAGTAAAATTTCTAATATTCAAACTAGATGATAAGAAGGCCCTGAGTAATTGAGGAATGATAAGAATATTCCTTTCAGCTGCTTTGAAAAGGTGTAGATAAGTGAGAGTATCCTACAATAGGCACTTCTATTTAAAGATGGTATGTATAAGTTAATAAGTTTGTAGAAGCAGTTTCAGATATGGTTAATGTCATATTCATTCTTGACTTCTCTTGGTGAAAGTCTTTTGCTTTAAGGGGGATAAAACTTGGATGATAAAGGTGGATGTGTACAAATCTGAATCAGGAAAAAGTAATTCGACTTTTACATAATCACTTCCTGGTCACCAACAGATTTGTTTGAGTTGAGAAAAGCTAGATAAAGGAAAACAAGCCTAAGGAATTTGATTTTGTGCAAGTTCCTAGTTTTAAAATATTTATGATTACAAGGAGAAAATCAATCTCATGAACTAAATGCAGGCAGGCTAAGAAAGTCAACAAAATGAAGAAAGCTTAAGCTCAGTTTGTGAAGGTCCTCACCACTGTAGAACACATAAAATGCACAAGACGAAATCCCAGACAGGCAGTGGGACGGATTATCATCCATAGTTTGAAATACCAATAGAATAATCATCAGCTGGCTGCTAAGGACCATCCGTTTAAAGACTCCAGCTCTCCCTAGTACGCAAGCTTGTCTCAGGGTTTGCGGATGCAGAGGTCAATGCTTGGAAGGAGCACAGTCGGGAACAAGTGTTGACACCTGGAACACTGGCATGCATTTAAGATGAGACATGCATCTGCCCTTCAGTACTACTGCATCTACTCACTAACGAAGTATTTGGAAAAGCAAGACTGCCATCTGCTCTGGCATCTACCATATTTACTTGGATTTTCTTCAGTGCATCTTTAACCATCATCAGGAGGTGGCTTCACTGAGGATGGGAATAGTCTGTAATACCACCCTTTGCCATGACAGGAGAATTCACACTGTGTCAGTTCAAGGAAAGTGCGTGTGTACATGCCTGGAACCGAAGGCTTCTTAAAACCACTAACACCCTGTGAGAAAAGGATAAGCAATGATGTGGGGTGCGTACTTAAGGAATCAGTCTGTTTTCTACACACAGAGCACTTTGCAAAATACCTGCAATTATCTGGATTCCAACTTGGAAGTAAGACGATCTGAATTCCAACGCCTCCAGCATCATTCGAGAAGGCAATGGCACCCCACTCCAGTACTCTTTCCTGGAAAAATCCATGGACAGAGGAGCCTGGTAGGCTGCAGTCCATGGGGTCGCTAAGAGTCGGGCATGACTGGGCGACTTCACTTTCACTTTTCACTTTCATGCATTGGAGAAGGAAATGGCAACCCACTCCAGTGTTCTTGCCTGGAGAATCCCAGGGAAGGGGGAAGTCTGGTGGGCTGTCGTCTATGGGGTCGCACAGAGTCGGACACGACTGAAGCGACTTAGCAGTAGCAGCAGCAGCCAGCATCATTTGCTAAATAAGCAGAGACAAGTCACTTTACTCTGCCCCTCAACATTCTCACTGTTGTGAGGATTGAGTGAAGCAATGTCTATGATGCTACTGCTAAGTCGTTTCAGTCGTGTCCGACTCTATGCGACCCCATAGATGGAAGCCCACCAGGCTCCCCCGACCCTGGGATTCTCCAGGCAAGAGTACTGGAGTGGGTTGCCATTTCCTTCTCCAATAAATGAAAGTGAAAAGTGAAAGGGAAGTCGCTCAGTCATGTCCAACTCTTAGCGACCCCATGGACTGCAGCCTACCAGGCTCCGCCATCCATGGGATTTTCCAGGCAAGAGTACTGGAGTGGGGTGCCATTGCCTTCTCCAAATGTCTATGATAGTAGCCCATAAAAGATGCTTAAGAAACACGGTGATTGGAATTTAGAATTTTGTGCAGTTGAAATAAAAAGTATAGCTGCCTTAAACAGAGCATTTCAATTTCTTGGCCAACTGCATCTCAGTAACACTCAAGAGAAAAACCTGATACTATAACACAGTTCAAAGTTAAGGAGGTGAAAAAACTTTTCTTCATTCATCAGTCTCTACAACTCCACACGGTCCTTTAAATGTGCAAAGCATTTAAATAATGCTAGCTTTATTCTTTTATTTATCAAAGGTTAAATATCCGAAATACAGGATTTATTTTCTTTATGAAAAGTCTTACATGTATCTAAGACCCTGAAACTCAGTAATCATTATAACACTGCTGAAAAATGGGGGAAGCAACATGCATTCTCTAAAACTGTGGCAAATGAATGAAAGCAGAGCTCTGAAGGAATGCTTTTCAAGAGCTTCTAAGTCTCCTGCATGCTGACTTGACAAACGCACCTTATTCAGGAAATAATTTCCCAAATAATAATCCACACACACAACTTAAAATGAGGGTGGTCTCCAGCTTTCAAATAACAAACTGCTTGGTGGGAAGCTTATTTTTGTACTTACTGTAGTGGGAGGGGATGGCAATTATCTAGAGGTTATGCCATCCAAATAAGGAAACAAAAAAGGAGAAAAAAATTCACTCTGGAAAGATTTTTCACTGCAGAACTGTTCCAACCCCTGACACAACTGTAGCTTGTTTGCTGGAAGTCCTTAGTTATGAAATGGGAAATTGGGACTTTGTACAAAAAATTGGGAAGAAGAAGAAATGGTTCAACAGTTTCACCAAACCTTCCTTTCCTAAACCTCTTTCTTTCTCCAAAGCACTAAAATCTGAATAGTGACAAGTGGAGCTACCTCATTGGATCGCTTGAGTAATTTTAGCCCAAGGGCTCAAGAGAGGGGATAACACAGCCGCAAAGCACAGCTCTGGGCTTCACTGTACTTAATTCTACATTTATGCTTTCTCTGAATACATCATTAACCATAACACTAGGATATGGTCTCCCCCCTTAATACTTAACCTTGGGCACCCTAGTTAATCTAAAGAAGCCTAGTCCGTAAAATGGGGATGACTGGCATCTAGCAGAGTTTGTGGAGATGCAATGAGATGACATACAGAAAGTATCTAGGACTTTTGCTTCTGGCCATGACAGCACTTGGTATAGGACCTGCTCTCCTATTGTAAATAAATAGAAAAATAAACAAAATATCTGAAACAACTTTTTTCCCCTCAAGACATCTTACAATAGGCAGCACTGGATAGTGATCTTGGAGGAAGAAGTATCAAAGGAGATGAGCCTTATGATCCTACCCAGCTTTCTACCGGAAGGTACTTTCAAAACAATCACACAGAGTAGGGATTTGAAGAGAGAAGCCAAAGCATGCTGGAGGGTTGGAAGGCTGAGTTGTGGCTGATATTTGCTGGGCACAATACTGAAGAGGAGGAAACTACACAGTGAAAGAGGCTCAGATATCTGCACAGGGGTCCCCTTGAGTCTTGGACTGAATATTAAGCTGCACAAGCATAGAGCGCGGTTCCAAAAGCCAGGGAAAGAAAAAACATCAGGGTGCATCATGCTGGCTGTAGTTAATAACACTATACAGAATAGCTGAAAGTTGCTAAGAGAGTAGATCTTAAAAGTTTTCATCACAAGAAAAAAAAAATAGGTATGGTGATACATAACTAGACTTATTATGATGACCATTTTGGAATATACAAAAACACTTGGGTCATTATGTACACCCGAAACTAATATAATGTTGTATGTTAATTATACCTCAATTTCAAAAAAAGAAAGAAAAGAGAAACTATTGGGGAAATAACTACCAGAGAATTGTCAGCCAAAAAATTCTCACAGTTCACACAGGGCTGGAAGACACTGAAGTTCTGACTAGCCATAGTAGAGATACTTGGCTGAATATGCTGGTATTCAGATGCAAGAAAAGTCATGCCTTAGTAAGAGCAGTAAATTAGCCAAAGAGTATACACTACTCACGAACTGGAGTCAAGACTGCTGGGAGAAATATCAACAATCTCAGATATGCACGTGATACACTCTAATGGCAGAAAGTGAAGAGGAACTAAAGAGCCTGAATATTCACCTCTCACCTGATGTGAAGAGCTGACTGACTGGAAAAGACCCTGATGCCAAGAAAGATGACGACAAAAGGAGAAGGGGGTGGTAGAGGATGAGATGGTTGGAGGACATATCTTACTCAATGAATGTGAGTTTGAGCAAACTCCAGGAGATAGTGAAGGACCAGGAAGCCTGGTGTGTTGTCAAGAGTCAGACACAACTTAGTGACTGAACAACAACAAAAACTACTCTTTTTTTTTTAAACTATGCTTTAAAAAAGCATAAAAACAAATTCATAAAGATCAAACTGTTCTGTAACTAACTAAATTGCCTACCAATAATAAAACAACACTGTTTAAAGAAGAGGACAAAATCCAGATCCTCAATGATGAAACATTCACAATGTCCAGTATCCAATCAAAAATAACCAGACATATGAAGAAATAAAATGTAACTAAAAAGCATGAGAAACTCTGTTAAAAGGAGACCCCAAATGACAGAGATGATGGAACTAGCATGCAAATAGTTTGAAACAGCTATTATAAATACATTCAAGGCTTTAAAGGACATGAACCTAATGAGAAGAATATGGAAAATATAAGATTACTCAAAAAAAAAAAAAAAAGCGGTGGGGGAGGGAGGGGAACGGGTGGGAGAGGGACGAAGAAAAGAAAAGAAAAAAAGAGAAAACCCAAATGCAACTTCTGGACTTGAAAATCACAGTATCTGAAATAAAAATTTCACTAGATTGACTAACAGCAGATTAAGAGACAGTGGAAGAAAAGAAAACACAGTGAACTTGAAAATATTAACAGGAATTTCCCAAATATAAGCACAGGGGGCAGGGAAGGGGGAAATGTTACAAATTAAATCACAACCGGTAAGTGACTTAATATGTCTAATTGGAGATTCAAAAGATGAGGTGCAGAAAAATAAAATGAGCTTGGCAAATAATGTTTGAACGTGATTAAGACTACAGATCCACAGACCCAAGTGGCAGCTACGCTGTCACACAGAGAGGGAGCGATCCTTCAGGAACGCACGTTCTGGAAAGCGTTTTCTCTTTTTAAGCATTATACTGAAAGAGTTTAACACAACTTAAGATTAGGTAAGATGTGGTGAGATCATCTCACAGCACACCAAACAGTCTCATCGCTGGGTGTGTCATGGCCAGTAGAAGGCTGCTGGGGTGTGCAGGGGCTGCTTGACCCCTATGTCCTTTGGTCTATTATTGTTTACTACCCCTTTAAGTGATGACGCTAATAGTCCTCAGCTGGGAGTAAGAGAGAGAAATATAAATATGCATACTGTCTTCTTCAAGCTTTAGAGGGGAAACACTTTCCTACTTTTCAACGACTTTAGGAAATGACCCTCTGAAAGGACAGAAAAGGAACCTGAGAAGCCTCCTTTTCAGGAGCTATGCCTCAGAAGGTTACAAGGAGCCATAAAGGAGAGTTGCTCAGTGAAGAGGTACCTGTGAACCCTCCTTTTCAGGAGCTGCGCCTCAAAAGGCTACAAGGAGCCATAAAGGAGAGCAGCTCAGTGAGAAGGCACCTGTCCTTGACTAATATATTGCGTAACTGTAAAATGCGCCACCAGAGGCAGTTTGCTAATCAAGGTCTTTGCAGTTATTGGGATATTGGGGCAAAATGTGCAAAGTGCTTATTTTGTTTATTCCACTGCCTTACATGATGCCACATTGCTTAGGAATGGCCCTGCTATCTACATTTCTCATATCGTCCTTTCATCAAGAGATGGCTAGGAACGTGTAAATACACAAATAATAAATGGACTCAATGGACATGAGTTTGAGCAAAATCATAATGAGATAGTGAAGGACCAGGAAATGATACATAATCTTACCAACTCCGATTCTGACCATTCATTGATAGAATCAAGGCTCTTATTACATTTTCTTCCCAGACCCTTTTAATAGCTCTTTGTGGTCATTATAATTTACATACCACAACAAACTGGGACAATGTGAATGAACTACAGAGTAAATGTCAGAATACGTTGAGAAAAGAATTTAAGGGCATACTGAGATTTAATATTTTCTGCAGTCGCAAGCAGAGTATGGAACGTTAAAATAATATTTAAGAGTCTAGGCTATTTATGGTTTTTCATAGGCTCTCTTGCATGTCGTTTCCAAGTTGGCAACAGCAAAACCATGGCAACAGGAAATTCTTCCCTGCAGTGGAGTTTATGAATGCTTTTCTGTTTTCATGACTCGACTCCTTATTTAATTTCCTGTACAGAAAATCAGAGTGATTACTATAGACTGCAATACAGATGTGCTAATCCAAAGACCCTCTCAAAGAAAAACAGGTCACAGGTGTCTATGGATGGATATTGAGATAAAATTTAAAATTTGCTTCCACACAGACACACAGCAGAAGTCAACACACTCTAGATACTTGAGAACCTAACTCTTTTATGAACCACCTGGGAAAAGGGAATGGACAAACCTCTATGTTCATGAGCTGCTGCACTAGTGTGATTTTAATCAACACATTTCATGAACCAAAGTAATACCAACGCTAAGAAGCCTGTTCGCTTGGAGATTAAGTTAGACTATGAACAGTAAAAACAGAAAATGAACAAAAATATCTCAAGACAGTAAAATATGAAAGTAATTAAGAAAACCCTACAATGGCTGACTACACGAAATGGACAAGGATTATGAAATGAGTTAATGAAAGTCAAGACTTCTGGGGCTTACGATCAGACGGTTGGTAAGCTGCAGGAGTTTTTAGTCACTCTAACGTTCAGCTAAATACAGTGAAGCTTATGTAACACTATCCAGGAGGAATTCTGTACCATCTCCATCCACTGCTTCCTACCTTCCACACTTCTGATAACACTACTTTTTTTCACACTCCAATCCTAAATGCTTTGATCATGGTCTTCAATTGTCTTAAAGCCACATCCTCCGAGACTGGCTTCCTCTCCCCCATCACCAGCAGTATTCTACACTTAGTGGCAGTGTTGTTTTACGGGTAACTTAGCAGGCGAACATCAACACAGCAGGAGGACAACAAGCCTGGTAGGAGGGTATAAGTATTTCTTACTTTTGGTGTCCAGCTGCGCACGATACTTCTCAAATCCTTTGAGCCGAACGCGTTCTCCCAATAGCTGGAGGAATTCCTCAAAGGCTGGGCCGGCTGATTCATTGTTGTACATCTCTTCTTCCGTGCTCTGTCCAGCTTTGCAGTACATGATGCCTACTTTCTGCTGATAGTTCAGCTGTGAAGGCAGGTGATACAATGCATATAAATACAGGCAGATCCACTCTGCCCACTTAAATGCTAGTAAGTCCTGTAGGGCATATGCCCATCAAGAGCTAACCTCTTTCTTCTCTTGAAATCCTTCTGCTTTTGTTCTTCCCCTTTTAAAAAAAGGAGGCCTTATGAATTTAAAAGTAAAGGTCTACTTTACAAAAGATGCCTTTGAAAAAACAACCTTGTTTTACAACACTGTGTTAGTTTCATGTGTATAGCAAAGTGATTCAATTATGCACACACATTCCTTTTTAGGTTCCTTTCCCCTACAGGTTATTACAAAACATTGAGTTCACTGTGCTATACAGTAGGTCCTCGCTGGTTATCTATTTTATATGGTACTCTGCATATGTTAATTCCAAACTCCTACATTTATCCCTCCTCTGCTTCCCTCTTTGGTAACCGTAAGTTTACCAAACAAACTTTGGTAAATAAACAACCAAGTTTCTTTTCTATGTCTGTGGGTTTATTTCTTTTACAAAATACACTTTAAACTGTTTTGCACTAAAAGCCCATTAAAGTTCTTTTAAAATTTTGGGAGGTAAAATTGGAAAAGACTTATCTCCCAAGGCCATTTTTCCAATACACTAAGTTATAAACTTTGGTTATACCTTTGTGACGGCATGAGCATCATCAACACTGTACTTTTCAAATTATTTTTCTAAACGATGAGTCTCTAGATAGAAAATTTAAAAGGGGCCTCATATGGCAAATCACAATTAAAACAAAGCATTCAAGAAATTTAAATATAACATCAAAACATTTATTCATCATTGAAAGGTTCTGTCATCCTATAAACAAATTTTAAAGTTGTATTAGTCATTTAAGAAATTAATTTTTATATTAAAATTTAGACATTTAATTCTCCAGTGAAATCAGGGCAATCCATATTCGCAAAGCCTATTTACAGACTAGCACTGCAACAACTGTTATCAATAAATTTTTATCTCATAAAAGGAAAGGGGGGACAGGCAAAATTTTAATAGCTAATATTTATTGAATAGCCATTATCTGCCAATCACTGTTTAGTGATTAAATTACATTAGCTTTCCTCACAAAAGCCTGCAAATATTATCCCATATGACCAATAAGCAAAGAGAAGTTCAGAAAAGAGAACAGTAAGAGACACACAAGATCATAAACTGTCAACCCTGTGATTTGGCTCTATTCAATATAACAAGGATTGAATCAGGCTTGTTTTGCTGTATTTCTGTCACTCCAACATATGTCCACAGCTCCTTATTTGCAACTCCACAGTTGAAAGGTATAAACCAAACTTAAGCAAACATATTTGGCGGCAAAACTTCCTATGAGCTGACAGGGAATGCTTCTAATTTATTCCTTTCTGTGAATATTCATATCTTTGGAAATATTACTGTGTTTGATGGTGGGGTGCTGCCCCAGATATCGCTGGAACTCGCTCTAAGTGCATGCCTTTTATTACCCTTCTAAATCTGGGTCTTTCTGAATTTTGAAACGTATCTGCTCCTATTGTTTTACACAAATGACTGAGAACCTAAACAATTCTTTTCAACTTTCTCAATCAAATGGTTTAGAATGCTGGTTAACTACAAAATGTTATCAGGGAACTCCTGCTTGCTTTAGCCTCTTCTCACTAACTAGATGACAAGGAAGGTTCAGCAGCTTTTACATGACCCGTGGACAGGAGAGCTGCTTAGGAGTTCTGTAATTGTGCAGAATTAACTCTCCTCTGCCTACTCCAGTGAGTGCATGGCAAAGTTCCACATCTGAAACTTTCAAGTAACTGTGTCTACCGATGTTGGAATTTTTTAAAAATAGCATACAACCTTGCATTATTGCTGCTTCATTTTAATTATTAACAGAAACACTCTTAGGATTTAGTTCATTTTTTTTGTATGCCATATGTAGTTTAAAAAAAAAAGAAGATAAGAGTAAAACCTGCCACATGCCACTGTTTAAAAAAAAAGAAAAAAGAAGATAAGAGTAAAACCTGCCACATGCCACTGGCAGTTGGGCTCCTTCAAAGGTCTGAATGTGACTAATTGAGGGGAACTCCCACAGGTGGAGCCTTCATCTTGGCTTTCAAATTAAGCTGAGTATCCTATTAGGTCTCAACAAATAAAAAAGTAGCAGTAGGCTCTATGTCTGTTACAAAAGAAGTCCTTAACACAGCCAGCTCCTTACTCTCTCCCTGCAGGGAGAGCTACCAAAGAAAGGAAGCAATCTGGAGAAAGGAAGGAGCTTGGAGTTATTTGCTATTTGGCTCTGTGCCTCCCAGATCAGCCTTCTCATGCAACAATGTAAAACAAAAGTCACCTTGTTCAGTGGAAAGCATCTCAGTGACCCTGGATTTGTGGGTGGCTTTTTAAACTTCTTAGATAAAGGTCTAGGATTTCACTGTGCAACATTCAAAAGGACTCACTTATTCATATACACAAAAGAGCTCACTTGGGAGAGAAGATAAGCAAGGAAACTTCCCCTAAACCACTGCAGGAGCAGAAGGCAAGCACAGTGACACAGTGTGCTGTCTTCTTCAGGCGGGTTTCTCACATCCTGGAGACTCCACCCGCAGACAGAACAGACTGGTATTTGCTTGTTGTCAAAGGAAGTCTCCTTTAAGAGGATTTGGAAATTTGTTAGAATGTCAAATTTCCTCCAGTTTGAAATGGTGCCGAATGTCAGTGCTCCATCCTTGAAGGGGACACTATGACTGTATCCTTGGTTTCTGCTGCAATGAAATCAAGGTAGGTGTCATTCTCTGAACTCAGGTTCTGGGAATCCTTAGTTAGCAACCTTGTTCCCTGCCCAGAACACGAGTAGTTGTAAAGGAGGAGTTACATAAGTATGCTGCTGAGGCTGCTAAGTCACGTCAGTCGTGTCCGACTCTGCGACCCCACAGACGGCAGCCCACCAGGCTCTCCCATCCCTGGGATTCTCCAGGCAAGAACACTGGAGTGGGTTGCCATTTCCTTCTCCAACGCATGAAACTGAAAGTGAAAGTGAAGTCGCTCAGTCGTGTCTGACTCTTAGCGACCCCATGGACTGCAGCCTACCAGGCTCCTCCATCCATGGGATTTTCCAGGCAAGAGTACTGGAGTGGGGTGCCATCGCCTTCTCCACAGTATATCCTACTCTGACCTTTATGTCAATAAATTTTAATGCGAAGTTAAAATTTTATCCTAATTTGGGGCCTAAGTATAATAAGGAACATTTCAAGAGAAAGAGCAACTGGAAATGGAGTCAGAGCTATGGTTTGGCAAGGGTTTGAATTGTTATGATGTTATATAAAACAGGATTTTTTTTGAGACACAAACACATCTATGAATAGATAATACTTTCCTGCAACGATTAGAATAGTTATGATGATGCCAGAAGCCATCTTGGAAACAGGCTGGGTTTATCCAACTGTTTAGGATTTTGCTTTCGGATATTCATGGAGTCATGCTCTACAGTTCCATGCTTGCATATCAACTCCATATCAACGGTTTACATGGAGCACTGAAGGAAGTGTTTGGACTCTCAACAAGTGTTTGTATTGTAAAAAGCGATTATGGTCAATCCAAAAGGACTAGGGTTCTGTTTGAGATGAAAGTGTCTTTCAACAGCCACCAAAAGTGATATGGACTCCCACAGCTGGGAGCAACAGTATCCAGGATTGCTCTCCGTCTCATAAAATAGGCACTTTAACAGAGAATCATAGAAGCAGGTACAGCAAAATCTGGCTCATACAGCCCTGAGTTCCTGGAAAGATGCATGATATAGTCAGGGCCCTCCATCAATAGAAACAGGTTTGAATAACCAAGTTCTCAGGGACCTCTGAAGTTCTGTACTCTCACCTCTTCTTCCTGACGTTAGACCAGAAGGCAGCATTGGGGATGCACAGATAGTGAGAAAACCCCACTTCCTCCTTTCTTACAAGACCTTTTTAAATTGTCTGCTTTAATCTGGGGATTTAAAACTTTTACTAAGAGGTGTCTCATCATCTAGCAGTTCTCAAAGCGTGGGCCATGAACCCTTGAGGGGTGTTTGAGCTTTGCTCTGGGACAGTTAATTGGAAATAATCTGATCCTTTCAGTTTTTCCTTTTAAACGCATAGGTCTTATCAGAGTACTGTTTAATTTGAGAATAATCCTGTCCCATTATTGAGGCAAAGTCATTCTAAGACTTTACCCAATGCCATGGGAACTATGAGGTTTTCCAGGCTACCTGTTGAGAGCAGACACTGTTCTCAGCTAGGCAGAGGTCTGAGGATTTGCCTCGCTCAATCCTAGGGTGGTTCCTACCCTGGCTGCAAATACTTTGCTCAAATACTCACATTTACTCTGGTGGCTCAGATGGTAAAGAAACCCTCTGCAATGTGGGAGACCTGGGTTTTATCCCTGGGTCGGGAAGATCCCCTGGAGGAGGGCATGGCAACCCACTCCAGTATTCTTGCCTGGAGAATCCCCATGGACAGAGGAGCCTGGCGGGCTACAGTCCATGGGGTCACAAAATGTCGGACATGGCTGGGCGAGTAAAGCACCAGTATCCAGCTCAGCAAATTCTTATCTCCCTGGACTCACATCTCAGTCTTCACTCAGGGAGACCTCTGGGCTTCGACTGGGTGGCCCCTCCTGGCTGTGCAGCCTGGGAACTCAGGCTGAAAGCTGGTGTGGTTTTCACTGTTCATTTGGTTCCCATTGTCCTTTGTTGCCTGACTCCAACATCATAAAAAAGACTGTTTCATTGGTTTGCCTAGTTTTTAAAAGTTGTTTCGGATGGAAAAGTAATCTAGTTCTTCTCTTTTAATCTTGGCTGGAAATAGAAATCTTCCTCCATTTTCAAGTCATATAATTTCTGGACAGTAAACTGCATCTGTTTGAGGCATACGGTTTAATGATTTCTAACAAACCCGCACTCAATCAAAATACAGAACATTTCTTTCACCCCAAGCCCCCTGGTTCCCAACTGCTGTATATGCCTGTATCAAGCGACAATCACTGCCTCAGACAATCACTGTTCTATTTTTTTCCAACTGTAAATTTGTTCGTCTACATTTTTAATGAGTATTTTTGCTAGATAAAATTCCTAGTGAGAATTCTTCTTTTTCAGCATTTTTAGAAATGTGGCTTCTACCTTTTATGTTTTACAGCTCAGGAAATGGTTAATTTTAATCCAATTGTCTTATATTCTTCTTTGAATGTACTTTTTCCTCTGGCTATTTTTAGATTGTTCTCTTTTTCTTTTAATTTCAGCAATTTTTACTACAATGGACCTATATCTGACTTTCTTTCTATCTACCCTGCTTACCATAGGCAGAGTTCTTGACTCTGTCTTAACTTGTGTGTGTTTCATCAGTTTTGGAAACTTCTCTAGAGGTATTTCTTCAGACATCGATATGTCTCCAAATACTGCTTTAATTTCTCTTCCTCTTTTCTGGGAATTCCATTACACATATGTGTTCACTATAGCCCACATGTCTTTTAGGCACTTTTCTGTATTTCTCATGTTTTCTTGTCTACATTATTCAATTAAACATTTTCCGGTAACTTCAATTCATCATTTTTCTCTTCTGTTGTATCTAATGTGCTCTGTAAAACATTTGCTGAGATTTTTAACTTCTGGGGTTTTCTTTTTTCCCCCTCCAGTTCTAGAATTTCAATCTGATTTTTTAAAAAGCAAATCCAAGTTCTCCAGTGATCCTTGACCTCTGTTTTTTATTTCTGCAGGTCCCATGAAATCAATGAAAACTCTAAACAGTAGCCACCTAACTTTTAATCTGTACTTTGGCCACACTTTAGCCCCAAGCCTCTTACAAATCAGCAAATGTCCCAGGAAAAAAGTGCTGCAAAATGATTTAATTTTGTTAAAACCCAAATTTTTCAATTATTTCTTTTCTAGACCAAGATTTTGATATGATATATAAGAACTCTTCACTAACCCTTAGGTCACAGATTTTCTTCTATGTTTTTGTCACAGATTTTTAAAGTTCTACATTTCAACCTATGATTCATTTAAATAAATTTCTGTATAATGTGTGACGTAGGTCAAGTTCACTATTTTGTCTATGTAATTGTTTCAGCACCTTTGTTTGAAAAGCCTGCCTTTCGTCCACTGAATATTTTTATACCTTTGTCAAAGATCAGTTGGATCTATTTGTGTGGGGCTGTTTTCGGTTTCTCTGTTTCTTTTTTTATTGAAGGACGATACATGGTACTGTATTTTATTTTCTGTTTCCCCATGTTCATTAAAAGAGATCCAACTGATGTTTGTGAGTCGATGCTGAATCATACAACCATGCTGGACACAGCCTGCAGTTCTAACAAGTTTCGGCAGATTTCCTGGGGTTTTGTACACACACGATCACGTTATCTGACATAGGCACACATTCACCTTTTCCTTTCCTTTATCTACGTGCCTTCCTCTTCTCGCCTTACTGTACTGACTAGACCTTCTAGCACCAAGTTGAATAGCAATGGTGGCTGTATACATCTTTGTCTTGACCATTAAGTCTTTAATCAACTATGATGTACGCTGCAGGGGTCTTATAGGTGTATTTTGTTTTTTAATCCAGTTGAAGAAGTTCCTCTTATTTCAGTTTTTATTGTTTGTGGCCATTATGGCTTTTCTCATCCCAAGATCCCCAGCTGGTCTGTGTCCTTCTTTTCACCTTTCACGTTTGCTTACATATAGTGGCTGTACTTAGCAAATGCATCTATTCCATGCTTCTAGAAGCAAAAGTCTAAATCTATTTTTTAAAAGCACTGATTATTTGCAGTGGGTAGACTGATCTGAGACAAGTTATTCTGCCATTAGATATGAAGACCTTGCTCATTTTTCAAATCCTCATGATTCATACTGACAGCATTTACTTTGGTTTGTTCTTCATAAACATGATAACTGTTTTAACTACTTTCTAAAGATTTATCACTGTACTGTCCTCCAAAAGAAAGACAAAGAGACTAGAAAAATTCAGTGTTGGGAATGAAAAAAATGCTAGCTAGAAACTTTATCCTCATTGGAATTTACTAACAAAAATCAAACTGCTTTAAAAAACGACATATGGATACTGGGTAGGAAAATCATTTTTTAAAAAATCTGTCTGAAATGCTGTCAAAATTATTTATATACATGTGCACAGATTCTATTTTTATCTTTGGCATAATGTAAAGGAAATATTCTAGACACACATTTTGTATTCTATACACATATAAAGGAAATATTCAATACACACATTCTATATAAATATTCTATAATAATATGTTTTGTACAAGTTCTCACAAAAATAGAAAGCTTCATACTGCTATTAAATTGATGATTTATGTACTTGTATTAATTTGATATTAAGATGAATTTCAATTATATAGGAATAGGCTCTTCATTGCAGCATTGTTTGTAACAGTAAGACTGGAATCCATCTCAATGTCTATTAATAGAGAAACTGGTTAGATAAACTTTGGTACAGCAACTAAACAGTATTATGCAGCCATAAAAACAATGGGAAAACTTCCTGTGTACTGACATAGAAAGAGCTTCAAAATATATTACTAAGTGAAAATGGAAATGTGTATAGCATGTTATATTTTGTATAAGAAAAAGGGAAATAAGACTACATATGCATTTTTGGTGTATCTGTATAAAGAAACATCAGAATACATAAGAGACTAATAAAAGTGGAGACTAAAGGGGAGAAGAGAGCTGAGAGCTAGGAACAGGGTAGAAATGGGATCCTTCAATGTAAACACTTTGATTTTTGGCCCATGTGAAGGTATTATTAATAGCGAAACTAGCTTTTTATTTTAAAGCTGAATTTAAAGCACAATTCATTTTAAAACCAAGAAGACTGAAATATCTACAATCAGTTCCTCGGTCTTTTTGGATTGTGAACCAGAGAGTCCTTACTGCAGGTCTTAGCCATGCTGAGATCCTTCACTATAAACTACAGTGCTACTAAGCCAAACGTCTTCCAAACACTACTGCTTTCAGTCATATTAATCATAAACCTTACCTCTGGAAAGGACTCCATTCAGTCACCCACCCCAGCCTCAGCCAGGCAAATAGCATGGATGAGCCCATGCAGAGTAATCATTACTTGTGCGCAGACAAGAGAAAGAGACCAATGCCACGGGCTTCTTTCCCTGATCTGATGACTGTCATGTATACTTCTTCCTGATAATGTACATATGGAACCAATCTGGTGGCCTTCTGAACTTTACACATGTATTAACTGATATCATAATCTAGAAGAAGATCAAAATTTCAGGAGTGTTAATTGTTTTGCCAAAGCTTCATTCATAGACAATGTTGTTTTCCCTGCGGTTCATTTTTTAACTCCAGATGCCTGAATCAAAGAGGAAAGTGGCTGGTCAAACTCATTTATCATCAATAAAATAATGCACCAGGGCAATGAACAGGCTAAGTCAGCAAAGAATTTCATTTATTCCCTAAATCAAAAGAACAGCACTATTCATTATCAAATAAAGATTGCTTTTTCCTTATATCTATTCTTGAGATGTATATTGCAGACCTAATTAGATATGATTACTTTACCCCTTTAACTTCAATAATTTGAAGGGCAACATTTTAAAGAACAGAGAATCCAATAAATGTTTTCATTCTTTATATTTTTAATAAGTATCTAGAAAAACAGTGGAGATATTGATTTAGATAAAATCACTACTATGAACATGAAACTTGACATTTCCTAATGAAAACAGGTCTTCCAATTTTCTCTACTGCAGACTGGAAATTTTACTTTAAGTTCTATTCTGATCTTGGCTTTTGCATGTTATACTTAATATTAGGCTCTGCAGCCAGTAGCAATAAAACCTGGAGCCATACCTCCAGTTTCTTCTCCTACTCAAGGGGAGAGAATGGGAAGATGGGGTGTAGAGTGTACTGGGTAAGAAAGCAGACTCTGGAGTCTGAATGCTTGGATTTAAGCATATCCTAACTGTGATCTGGGGGGGTCCTTCACCCTCTTTGTGCCTCAGTACTCTTGTCAGCAAAGCGAAAATAATAGCATCTACATCAAAGGATTCTAAGGATTAATTAAAATAATTCATGTAAATTGCTTCACAGTTCCTGGCTTAGTCACTGCTCAATAAAAAAAATATCTATTTTTATAACTGCCTGACACTCCTGCTCAGCGGGATTGCTCGCTGTCCCATACCCACATCCCAAGCTCCTAGCCTGCTGTGCTTTGTTCTCATTGTTCTGAGTCTAGACCACCACACTGCTTGTTTTCTGGACTGATGAAAGGTCCATTTCATCCTGACCCATCTGATTAATCATGACTAGGCCCCACTGGCTTGGTTGTTAGTAGTTCTGTTATTATACTCATTATATTCAACCCACCTTTTATTTTTATAGCAATTTATGACTTTGTTTCCTTCATAGGTAAAGACTGTTTTACTAGCATACAGTATTTATTAATAAAACTCTGCAAAGAATGGTTACTGAACATTTACTGGATTTGAAAAGTTATGCTTTTTACTTATAAAAGTAAGCACGATATATTATACTATCTATAACAGCAAGATGCTTATAAAGATGAAATGAGATAATGCATGTAAACAGGCTACTAATGAGTTATTATTTTATCATCATTCAGTATTCACCATGTGCCTGGCATTGCAGTAAGTGCTCTACGCATGTGAGATCCTTGAAACAGGGCCTGGAATAATGATCTTGCACTTTCTTTTCACTTTCAATGTCACTTTCACTGCTGACAGAATGATCTTTTCACTCCATTGCACGGAGTAGGTGAGATAAAGGTGTTTTTTAATGACCAATGAAGAAAAACAGCATTGATATGGCAAATCTAAAAGTAACTGAATTACCTGTATTATTAAAAAGTCGGCAATATATAATGAAATTCCTAATACTTCACAGTGTAGTTTGGAAGATCAAAATAATTTGATAAGTGCAAAAAGTAGAAGTGAAAGTGTTAGTAGCTCAGTCATGTCTGACTCTGCAACACCATGGACTATAGCTTGCCAGGCTCCTCTGTTCATGGAATTCTTCAGGCAAGAATACTGGGGTTGACTGCCATTCCCCTCTCCAGGGAATCTTTCTGACCCAGGGATCGAACCCAGGTCTCCCACTTGGCAGGCAGATTCTTTACCATCTGAGCCAGAGATGAAAACTTACAAATCTTAAAAGCCAAAGTTAGTACCATGCAAATGCATATCCAGCATTCAGGACTCCTAAGGCAAAACAGTACCGCTTCTGAAAGCCTCACTCCTCTCAAGTATAAAAGGCCAATAACTAGAGCCCACTATCCAGGGGTGCCGTGTGGGTTAAAGCAGATGATGCTGGTAAAGAGCTTAGAACAGTGCAATAAGTAAACATATATACTTATCTAAAGTGTTTTCATCATAAGAGATGCTCTCAATTATCTCATAAGTGAAGATCCAGGACCATGATGGGAAAACTAAACCCAGAGTTAATTCAAATTTGCTAAGTCACAAGCTGTTCTAAATTCATGACAATGTGCAATCATTGGCAGGTTATTTTAGATGATAATGGAAATGGACATCAATTAAAGGCCCAGGATGTTGTGAGGAAGGTGAACGTGAAAGCGTGGGTAAGCCACAAAGCGCATGATCATTTCCTAAAACTTGGGGGGTTAAAATGTCAACTTCAGCTCCCACATCAACATCAGTCTGGTCAAATGAGAAACAAATTTTCATATTTTTGTGAAATGCTGTCTTTTATATCATATAGATATAACTTACATCTGTTCTTCTGTTCATTTTAGCTTTTAAAAATGGTAAATGAAAAAAAAAGTACCAAAGATCTGAAAGGCAAAATGCTACAATATAGCAAGCAAATAGTGTTTTCTTTATCTGAAAATAATTATGTGAGCTATTAAAATAGAAAAGATTTTAAAGGAATTATTTAAATGAAATTTAAAGGGAGATATAGAGGCTCCTTTCAGTGAGTTCAGTTTTTTTGTACTAAGTTGCTTCAGTCATCGGCTACAGTCCATGGGGTCGCAAAGAGTTGGACACGACTGAGCAACTAACACACAATTCAAACTATGAATCTCTTTAAATATAAGGATGTACAAAACATGAAATTTCAAAAAATTATGACACAGATGGAAACTAACAACATTCTGCAGTGATTCAAATGCATTATAAGCACCTAGAGGCATTCCTTTTTCAAAATCTGTTATCTGTAAAGTCACCAGAATAATCAATTTCTCAAAAGGATTCCAAGGCATTAATAAAATTTCCTTACCAAAAATACGACTCCCCAGACTAAGCCCCTAAGTATCTGTGTCCTCTGTCTTTTATCAGTATAATCCTGGGCTTTAAATGCTATGAATACATAAACAGAAAGAGAGGCCAAGTAGTGGTATCCCTTAGTTCAGATATAGAGCTGCTCACACAGAATAGCAGGTTTTAAGCTTCTAGATTCTACTGCCTAGTAAAATTTCCAAAATAAAATTGGGGAGACTTATCTATACTGCCAAACTGTAGTTTCACTGAGAAAGCATTATAGGAAACATTTAACACATATGATCATCAATAATTTATGAAGGAAGGGATAAACAGTTTAATATCCCCCAAGATGAGGGCAGGAGGAGAAGGGGTCGACAGAGGATGAGATGGCTGGATGGCATCACTGACTTTATGGACGTGAGTTTGAGCAAACTGGGAGACAGTGAAGGACAGGGAAGCCTGGCGTGCTGCAGTCCAGGAGATGGCAAAAAGTCAGAATGACTTATTAGTGACTGGACAACAAAAACAAAAATAAGAAGCCCATCATTTCAGAATAATGGGCAGTTTTGTGAATTAAATAAATGCACCTTTAAGGTAAATTCATTGTAGTGCTTTCATCTTAAGCTGCTCAGTCGTGTCTGACTCTTTGCAACCCCATGGACTAGATAGTTCATGCAATTCTCTAGGCCAGAATACTCGAGTGGGTAGCCTTTCCCTTCTCCAGGGGGTCTTCCCAAACCAGGGATCAAACCCAGGTCTTCCATACTGCAGATGGATTCTTTACCAGCTGAGCCACAAGGGAAGCCCACAAATACTGGAGTGGGTAGCCTATACCTTTTCCAGTGGATCTTTCTGACCCAGGAACCGAACCGGGGTCTCCAGCATTACAGGTAGATTCTTTACCAACTGAGCTATCAGGGAAGTCCTGTGGATGTAACCATAAAGCATTTATCACAGAGCAAGCACTACCTGTGGTCTAATATTTTGTAAAGCCTAAGAGAGGCATGAAACGTGCCAGGGATCCCATAAAATATCTAAAATTGGGGCAATCATTTTTTAATTTAAGTAAAACCTTGGGTGAAAAGGAAAAAAGTTCATCCTTTACACAAAATAATCTGTTTAATCTGTTGAAATTAGAATGTTCAGTATATGATTTTACTGTATGTGTGCATGCTAAGTAGCTTTAGTCATATGTGACTCTTTGTGACCCCATGGACTGTAGCCCACCAGGCTCCTCTGTCCATGGGATTCTCTAGGCAAGAGTACTGGAGTTGGTTGCCATGCCCTCTTCCAGGGGATTGTCCCAATCCAGGGAACTGAACCTGTGCCTTTTGTGTCTCCTGCATTTGCAGCCAGGTTCTTTACCATTAGCACCACTGGGAAGCCCCAAAATCTCATCCCTTGTATTACCAATGTCTAAATGTTGTTTCCCTTGAACTTGTAAAATTGAATCTAATCGTCATTTTTCTACTCTTCCTTTGTTAGAATGCTCAAAATATTTATTGGAACACAGCACCCAAAAGAGTTAAATTTATGTATCAGTAGTCTTCTGAAAGTGTTAGTCACTCAGTTGTGTCCATCTCTTTGCGACTCCATGGACTATAGATCACTAGGCTCCTCTATCCATGGAATTTTCCAAGCAAGCGTACTGGAGTGGGTAGCCATTCCCTTCTCCAGAGGATCTTCGTGACCAGCAGATTGAACCTGGGTCTCCTATGTTACAGGCAGATTCTGTACCATCTGAGCCACCAGGAAGCCCCAAGCTCAAATTTTCAAAGTGCTCAAATTTACATGTTATAAATATGGATACTCATAGTCTACTTGAAACGTATATTCCAAATGTATACATATGGAATAGACATTAGTTGTGCTTAAGATGAATGGACAAAAGGAGCAATGATTTGAAAAGTTACATCTAACATCTAATAATATATTCCTATCAGCTGAGTTAAAAGACTGAATCATACCTTGCAACCGTTACTTTGCATTATAAGTCATTTTAATAAAATTCAAATTCTTGCCTAATTAAGAAAATTCTATCAAAATTTGTTCATAGAATGGAATTCAATAACTGGACCAATTTTACTTTTGGAAGACCCTTTAAAAAAAATGCAGTGGAATTACCACTCAGTCAAGACACATTATGGCTAAAATATTCAAACAAAGAGTTAAAATAAGAGTGTATAACTACAATGTCTAACAAAACTAGCCCATATGCTCAAATGATTCCAACTAGAATGTGGATACACTCTACAGTTAGCGGATTACAGGTTCGCATTCTCTACTCTGCTGTCCCCTCTATATGAATTATCCTATCACTCTTTTGTATCTGGATCAATGACTTCACATTAAGGTTTAGGAAGTATGGAGGTGAGAAAATCTTGAGTATTTTCATTTTGTTACATATTAGGATTCAGATTTTTTAAAATTCTGAATTTTGTAATTAAAAATCTTGATGAAAATACATCTCTGGTGGTACTAATAGACTAAAAATTAAAGCTTTTAAGAACAGTATGGTATAGTGGTTCCCAGTACATGCTTTGAACTTATTAACTGTGTGATCCTGGACTTATTACTTAACCTCTCTGTGTCTCAGATTCCTCATCCTTAAAGTGGGGATAAAAATGGTACCATTCTCCTGGGGCTGGGACATAAGTTGGGATAATATATTAAGGTACTTAACACAGAGCCTGGTGAATATGTTCATTAGTATCAGCTACTGTTATTGCTATTACTTATTGGAGTATCTGAAAAATTCATTGCATTAATGGAAGATTACCAAAAGAGTTGAACATTGTTTAAGTACCATATCAGTCAATCCTGACATAGAGAATTTCATCAGATGAGAAATGTTCAGTGAGTTAAGAAAAAAGAAAATGAGTAACTGCAAAGATAAGATCCTTCATAATAAATGGTATCAGTTTTCCCCGTCAAAAAAGAACTCCTCAGGTCTGATTCTGGAAGCTCTGTGGGAAGCCGGAGCAACAGAAATGTCCTCCCCTGGAGGCCACACTTACCCCCTGCTCATCCAGTTTCATGAGCTGTTCTGTGACCTTGGGGGTGTTGAAGGCCAAGCGCAGGCACTGAACATTGAGCTCAGGAATCACGTGCTCCAGCACCTCCTTCAGCGGCAGCCCCCGAGCCGTTGAGTGCTTTGCCGTTGAGGGAATGGCATCCTCCAGCACTGACCCTCTCAGTGTCATGAGCTGAAAGAGACACATGGCCAGGGAGAGGAGTAAACTCAACCAGCGTGAGGCCCCCCGTAGGGAGCTGGGGGTGACACATCAGCTGAGCCAGCGAGGGAGAAAGGATGAGGGGAGTGATGTCAGGCACTTTATGTACGAAAAATGCACCCCGTACTTTCAAGACCCAGCAAGTCCACTGGAACTCATCACCAAGCTTTCTGAGGACATGTCCTTAAATACCAAAGAGCACACGTTTCCTTGAAGCGCTCAGGAAGACCAAGGTCTCCATACAGCTATATAAGGTCACTTACACAAATACCAGGAAATTAAGGAGATATCCCAGAGACTATCTGAAGACTAAATGCTTAGAATTTGGATGTTATACCTTTTTGAACTGTAAGAGTTTAAGGGAAGGGGAAGAGTTTTAAAGTGCATAATGCACTGTTGATCAGCTTAAACTATTCCTAACCCGAAGTGCTGCTATGATAGGACAAAGATTATAGTTAGTACAGCAGCCACTGTCTACAACATTTAAAGTGACTTGTGCTTCCCCCTATGTCTTAAGAGCTCTGCTATTATTATGAAATATAAACATAAGCAAAGACATTTCCTTAAGTAATGATGATCTGTTGAAGCAAAGTAGCTTTCATGTTCAAGAATTTTCATGTGACAAAGTTGTTAGTACAATTTAAACACTCTATGGTAACTTAAAGACAAAACCATTAAGTTGAATGAACTTCCATTAAGCATGTAGGTTATAAGGTATTATACTGCAAAAGGAGTGAATGTTGAAGACCAAGTGTGGTGTGAAAAGAGGGTGAGAGGTAAGAAATATCCACCCAGGAGGATATATGTACTAAGAAAAACCTAACAAAGTCAGATTCTATAACAAAACCAGAAAAAGGACTGCTGTGGCTCAGGGCGTAAGGAAAGGCCCTCATGGGAAAGTGTAGCACTAAAAAGGGGCTTCAAGGAAAAAGTGTACAGAAAGACCGTGTCAGAGAGCAAAGGTGTGGAGATGAGAAACAGCAGGCTGTGAGCAGGAAAGAGAGACCAGTGTAGCTAAGCGGGATCTAAGTGAGCCAGAGAGGGCTGTGGGTGGGCCAGAGTCCCCAGCAGAGCGTACCTCAAGGGTGAGCGTCTCACCCAGAACCAACAGGCCATCTCAGAAATTGTTTGCATGGGGATGATGACGTAAGAAAATTCAGTTGCCACTGCCCAAGGAAGAAACTACAGGCAGAGAATACAGCTTGAAATAAGCTGTACTGTTCAAGTAACAGGCAAGATGGTGTGACAGAGAATTACCAGGGAAAATGGAAACCAAAGGAAGAATCACCGGGGAAGTAAAACCTGTAACAGGTGTCAACAGAAGGAAAGAGAGACAAGGGTAGGAAAAGCCAAGTTCACCAACCTCTGACTCTCAAGACCAGAAGAAGGTGCTTGACGTTATTTGTAGTCTATTCATTTGATTAGCATCTTTTCTTTCATGTATAGTCTGTTTTCAAATAACACTTGGGTAAAAAAAAAATCCTTTTCTGTGGCTTAATATCTCATTTTACAGAAATGATTTTTGTTTCATTTCTTACATCGTGAGAAACAGCTGAACAACTCCTGTGCTCCTACTTTCATGAGATAATGCCTGTCAAGGGTCAGGAAGTTACAAAGGCTGGTCGGATTTCCAACTGAGAGAGCTCCAGACCAGGAATGCTAAGGAAGCAGTGCTAATCCTGGACTACAGAAAAATAGCAGCCCACCTCAAGAGAAGTCTGAGCAGATGAGAAAAAGAATGACTCATTTTTATACCTGAACCATTTTTATACCTGAACCTCCACTGTTACTGGTATGTTTTGCTAATGACTTCCAGAAACAAGCAGAGAATCCTCCTATATGCCGGTGCACCTGTGCTTAAAAGCACTCACGTCAGAGATTTTTTTGTTCATAAAGAAACAGCCACACTTACAAATATATGTAAAGTCCTTTTTTGGTTTCTTTATACTGTGCAATGATTGTTTCTATTAAAATGAAAAATATCTGTTTGTATTTATGTTATCTTGACTCTATTTATGAAGCAACTGGAATGTCACTTTGGAGACTGCTTTCTTTTTTCTCAAAGGGAAATTAATAGCATGAGAAATCCCTACCAAGGCATAAGAATTAAGTCCTACTTTATTAAATAGTCAGTCAACTGTCCATCCTACAAAGTGCGAGAGCTCTGTCTGGATTAGGACCAACATCCAGAGATATTTCTATCAAAGGACTTTCATTAGTGTATTTCTTTGAAAAGTCTCATAAAGATATTACAATTAAACCACACTTAAGGATTATTTCTATTGGAAAGAAAAAAAAAATGACACTAAGACAGTGGTAATGAATTAAATGAACATGAGGGAGGAAGAAAGGAATGACGTGTGGGGGACTATTTTAGTTGTTAGGTGTGTAAGTCATAAATCCCATGGACAGAGAGCCTGGCGGGCTACAGTCCATAGGATCACAAGAGTTGGACATGACTTAGCAACTAAACCACCACCACCACCATGAACAACTTGGAGTCCTCAGCATCCCTGAGCTTATATGCAAGTAGGGGGAAGACACAAAATGAATACAGTAAGTACAATGTGTGAGAGAGTGGTGTTCCTGGAAGAAATAAATAAATAAATAAAGCCTGGAAGCGGGATATGAGACAGTAGAAATTTTAGATCCACTGGCCGAGAAGGCCCCTGTGGCTTCACAATAAAGGCCAGAAGGAAAAGAGAGCGATGCCCACAAGGACACCTGGGGGTGAACATGATTACCGAGGAATAGGGACCATCGGAGCCCTGAGGCAGGGCTGTCCTCAGGTTGCCCAGAAGAGAGGAGGCCACTGCGGCTGGAAAAGACGAAGCGAGGTCAAGGTCAGAGACAGATGTGCCTGGACGCCCCAGCTAGGGAGGAGAAGGGCTTTTTCCTGGAAGCTGGAAAACCCTAGAGGGATTCTGAACTGAGGAATCACAGATCTGTACTGCATTTCTAAAGGATCCCTGCTGGGCTTGAGATGATGCAGCCCTAAAGGAAGATGCAGGAAGGAAAGAGAAGATGGTGGTGGGCTGGGCCCAGGCAGAAGCAGTGAGATGGGAGGGGCGGTTGAATGCTAGACACATTTTGAAGACAGAGTCAACCAGTGCTGTGGTGAGACCAGCTCTGGGGGCGGGGTGGGGGTGGGAGAGAGAAGTCCAACAGGACCTCCAGCCTGAACAACTCTAACAAAAGGGTTGTCATGGGTTAAACATTAATCTGAACATGAGAGCAGGTGGTAATGAACCATAAACAACATTTGACTTGGATATTTCAGTCAAAGGGTAAGGAAGTGGCCCTGGGGCCCCATCCAATGGACTGGTAGGAAAAGGACCAGGGAATCCTTAAGTGTGATTTAACTGTAATTACAGGGGGGAGGTGTAGGTGGAGCATTTGAGGCTGAGGCAGGGAGAGGCAAGAAAACAGATGAAGGCGAGCGTGGTTCCCCAACCATGGCAGAGGGACCATGTTCACTTGGGTCAGCAGTTGACCTGGAGAGAGAGGCTGCGACCAGCCATGGCATGCAGGCAAGGCAAGCTGGAAGGGACAATCGTGGACAGCAGAGTCAGGAGCTGAGAAAGAAAGAAAGAAAGGGCCACCTCGGAAAGCCTCAACCTCAGAATGAAGATAGGGGCAAGAAGGCACTGAAATGAAACGAAAAATATAGAAAAGCGAAAGGATGAGGACGACTTAAACCAGAGCGGCCTTAGGAGGCGGGGAAAAGGTTAAGCACAGAAGGATAGAAACAAGTGGGAGAAGTTAAGTGGCTCTCAGGAAGCTGGTGGGGTCTGAGGAGCAGCTACCTCCATCCAACTTCAAAAACAGTGTGTGTTCCCTGTGCTTTTCATGTTCAACAAAAGAAAGGCCTGACCCTGCTTAATGATCAGCTTTGGCTTGGAGAAAAAGGACCCTAGAGTATGTATGGGTTCTTCATTCCTCTCAGGCCACTCAACATAACACGTGAGATATTAAGGCCGTGCCTTTAAAAATCCTATTTTTAATTTCCCAAGAGTTGAAGCTGAGAAGCAATTACTCAGTGAAGCCAACCCCTACAACCTGTCTTGTATTCAATGGGGGAAATGAAGCCAAATGTCCTATTTAAACTAGTTTCAAAACCATTCTTTTCTACCTACCGCAAGGGGGTATTAGGCATTAATGCATGACAACAATCCTAAAGTGATTTGGCTCAGAGAGGCAATAAATTGATAGCTGGCATAACTATACACATGTTTAGAAAGAAAACAAAAAAATCCCTCATAGTCCCTGATAGTCATGAGGTCATTTTTTGAATCAGGATATCAGGCAGAGCTTTAACAGTCTCTACATGACAAACTCTAGCGCTTGCTTTTATTTTACTTTTGAAAATAAATATACATATATATTATATATAAATATTTGAATACTACGTATATGTATTTGGTTGCTCAGTCACATCCCACTCTTCGGGATGCCATGGACTACAGCCCGCCAGGCTCCTCTGTCTTCAAGATTCTCCGGGCAAGAATACTGGAGTGGGTAGCCGTTCCCTTCTCCAGGGGATCTTTGCAACCCAGGGATGGAACTCGCATTGCAGGCAGATTCTTTACCATCTTTGCCACCAGTTTTTTTTAATGCTTTGTTGGCTATTTTCTTTTATGTTTCCTTTTAGACTTCCCTGGTGGCTCAGATGGTAAAGCGTCTGCCTACAATGCAGGAGACCCAGGTTCAATCCCTGGGTCGGGAAGATTTCCTGGAGAAGGCAATGGCACCCCACTCTAGTATTCTTGCCTGGAAAATCCCATGGACTGAGGAGACTGGTAGGCTGCAGTCCATGGGGTCGCAGAGTCGGACACGGCTGAGCGACTTCACTTTCACTTTCTTTCACTTTCTCTTCTTTACCTGAATTTCACTTTAAAGTAGAAACTCACATATCATGTGTACTTAGTTCCATAAAGAACTCCAAGGACCCATTTTACCCACAATTGGACAGCCTCTAGTTCAAACGTCTTTATTTTAAGCCTCTGAGAATAGGTCCAAGATGGCAAAGAAAAAAAATCCAAGGAGTCCCTTTCCTTTTTCCTGGGTCAAGAAACTTCCTCAATAATAGTTTGAAAGCATGAGTTAAGTTTTAGTTGACCCCCTCTGGCTCCTCAAGCTGGCTCGCTGCCTTCCGGCTGCCCAAGCAGGATATGTAATATCCAATTTGGGATTCTGAGGACTCCAATTTCCTTGGGTCACACTTAATGAACATATCTTTCTGTGAATCAAAATTCCCATTCATTTATTGCATCTACCCAAAGCTAGATGGGAAGAAAGGGTCCAGATCTAATCATGATGTCCACCCCCGTCACCACTGGAATGAATGAAAGGGGTCTTTGTTTATTCTACAGACATTTGTAACCATGTGCTATTAAATTTAATTGCTTTGTTACTGCTACGACTCTATTTTTTTCTCACTTAAATTAAGCCTCAAGTCCTTCTCATGTGTGACTTACCTCACTAGTTCTAAAAATTATTCGATAGTTGTAGGGAGATCCATTTTCTTTCGTTTCTTCTGGTTTTTCCCTTCGAATGCTCACAGCCACTGGACCAAGATTCTCATCGGCCCCAAAATAGTTCCAGTGTTCTTAGATACAATAAGACAAAACAAAATTAGAATATTTACAGCACACTAAAAAATGTCATATGCTGCTTACTATTTAAATCACTCAGAAATTATATCATAAAATATAAACATATTTAACAAAAATTAATATCCTTCACTGAATTATAAAAGTAAAGACTGAGCAATCAATGTAGGTTTAGTCTCAGAGGTGGTAAGACAACAGAGGTGGCCTGCTGAGTTTTTTTCACTCCTCTGCAACTCACTACTTTAAAAAAGAAATTTGTGTTATTGCCCTATAAACAGGCTATACTGTATCAGGGCTTCCTAGCTTTTATAAAAACTGCATCAACTAAAAACCACATCAACCAAACCTTCCCCCTAACCCTAAACCTACTGAGAACAAAGTTTGAGGATAGATGGATTTCCTGCAGAATAAAAAAGATTTCCCTAGGGACTTCCCTGGTGGTCCAATGGTTAAGACTCCATGATCCCGATGCAGGAGACACAGGTTCAATCCCTGTGTAAGGGAAGATCCTGCATGCTGCACAGCATGGCCTAAATAGATAAATAAAACTCCTCCCCGGACTAGAGAGAGGAAAGAGGTCTGAGAGTTACTTGGCAGCATTCTGCTCCCACACTGCCCAGGTTAAGACAGAGTCTTAGCTCAGAGGAAAGAGCTTCAGAGTGCCCCTGGGAGGCAGAAGCCCACACCCAGGGCTTTGGGCCTCACCAATGGCTCCTGCATAGCAAGCATCAAAGGCATCCAGCAGAGCCCCTGCATCTGGAGGGACATGAGGGCTGGGATAAGGGCCTCGCCTAGGCCACCAGTGTGGCCAGGTGACTAATGGCAACTTAGGGCCCTCTCCTCAATGTCTGGCATTTCTCCAGACTCCAAACTCTAGAACAACCTTGGGGGTGGGGGCAAATGTCCAAATCACTGGTGTTGACTTTATCTTCCTCCTAACAAGAAGAAACGCTGGAGTCAAAAGTAAATTAATTTACAGAAAAGGTAAAAAGTGCTATTTACTTACTGTACACTTAAAAATTAAACTTGTTGATACAGACAAAAGATGTTCACAGATGAGAAAAGTTAAAAAAAAAAACAACCAATACATGAAAAGTTAAGAGTAGATAACTTACTTTTCATACCTCCAAAATATTTATTTATATTGCCCTATTTCATTTACATGTGATATGATTAAATGACTGAGTTGTGACATGGTGGGTTATTCTCATACAAAATATATCAATATTTGAAAACACACGTTATTCTCATACATAATATGTATTTGAAAATCCATGAGAATAATAAGAAATAACAGCATAAAATATCTAATCATATAGTTCTAAATTTAGGTAATACATATGAAAATGCTTTGCAAGCACCAGAGAATAATTATAAAAAAAATCATTAATACCATGAGCTATCTAAGAATATTATCACAATCCACGGAAATTCAAAATAAGGGGAACACAATGGGAACACAGGCAACAAGCATCTCGTATATGGACAGCTGATAAACAACCCAATAAACAGCACAAAATCCATGTACAAACACTTACGTATACCCGGAAAGCACGGCACGTGAGAATCACACTCAGAGGTTATTTACTCTTACTTTGCACATAATTTTAATAAGTGTGGTTGTCTGGTCTTCAAGCCCACAGCTTGATGTCAGAGGTGTGATAATCCCAGATGTTGACAAAGTCCAGAGTGTAGGGCTGACAGAAACTTGCACACAGACAGCAATGTGATAGACAAGTGACAATAAGGAGGAAAACAAAGAGGGAGGAGATAGGAACAGTATAGAAAGGCGGATGCCAACCGAAAGAGCAACAGGACAGCAGTCTGGGGACTTTTACTGAAGGAGCAAAGGGCTTCACACACTTCAAAACTTCAGAGACTATTTTAACCCTGCTGCACAGAAGACCGATGGACATGTCAAAGATGACCATGACATTCATTATATCCTGTTCACGGACTCTACCCCTGACTCACCAGAAACTCCTCAAACACAGCCCACAAAGCTCAGGAAGGGCAGTGAGACTGCTAGTCTTTGCTGCTGGAGAAATTCACAAAGACACGGGGCCAAGACCAATTCCCGTCCGTAACCTCAACTCCTCCTCAAGCTGTCCCTGGTCAGCTCCCGCTCCCTTTCTCCATTGCAGATATTTCAAATATTCTCTGTTCTCCTTCAAACTCCCCCTCATCTACCTTCTCTCAATCTCAGCAGATAATGCTGTCCACATCACAGAGAAAATAAAGAGCCCTTTCAGAAGCAACTGCCTCACTTTCCACCATCACTCACAGACACTTCCCCAGATCCAGACTTTTACTTCTTTGCTTTATAATGTAAACCCAGTCTCTCCTGAAATTCTAGCCTCCACTCAATTCCACCTTCCCAGGGACACTGATGCCCAATCACCCTCCCTGTATCTGCAACTTGCCCTCTCTGCCTGCTCATTCCCATCACCATTCAATCAGGCTCAGGTCTCCTTTATCTTGAACCGCAACACTTGCCCTCAGTTCCTTAGCAACCTCCAGGTTACCTCCCTTCTCTTTTCTTCCACTGGAAACTTCTTGAATGAGATACCTGATTCTTCACTTTAGGATTCCTATCATCTGACTGCCATTGCACCGTCACCAGTCAGCCATAAAGTTGAAACAAACAGAAACTCTGTGTCCTTATCTTGTTCAAACTCATCATAACTTGCCAATGGCATTTCCTTTTGTTCCCCCTAAAAACACTCTTCTAGAAAGTGGCTTCTCCAAAACCAGCCTCTCTTGGTTTTTCTTCCATGGGCCCTGAATCTTCTGTCCTCTCCCTACACTGATTACTCTCAAGAGTCCACGTGTCCACTCCAGACATCTGTGAGCCCTATTTCTTCACATTGAAAAGATGTCCCATTCTTTACCAAATAAAACTTGCAATTTGTTTGTCCCATGGCATCTGTAAAAGTGAACCTATCACCTTCCACACAAACCGATACAGCTCTCCCTGCAACCCTGGTTCGAGTAACTGCTACCACATTCCTCTAGCTGCTTATGCCTGACCCCTGTCATGCCCGCTGAATTCCAGCTCCTAAAGAGCTCTGTAATCCACCTACTTTTCCTCCATCCCACTGCCACTGGTTTATCCAGATCATCATTCGCCCGGATGTTTGTGAGTTTTCCAACAGATTAGCTTTTCATGACTGGCTTCTAAGATGCAAGCCTGACCATCGCTATTAAGTTTCAAACCCTCTGCTGCTTTCCCACTAGCCCTCGGATACTACTCAAGCCTTCTCGAGGGCCCTTGTGACCTCTCACCAGCCTGTCATTCCAGTTTCAACCTGGACCTTTCATCCGTCTAAATTCTGAGAACCAACCGCCCTGAACTTGTCAACTCATTATGCCTGTCTCACCTGAAACACTCTGTCTAGGACATTCCACTAACTAACTCCTCTTTACTTGACTAAGTCCTTGCCTCCTTCAGGGTTGCATCTGAAATATTATTTAGACATCTTCTCAAAGAGTGCTTGAGCAATGGACCAAAATGAAAGTGTGTACTTTGCATAGTAGTGATAATACTTTAAGACTGGTAAGAGAAATACAAATTAGGGAAACCAAATAATACATTGTAACTGCAAAAATTTAGAAAGGTTACTACAGAAAAACATGAATTTATAAAAATACAAATACTGAACACAATCATTTTAGTATAAATTGGCAGATAATACAGTGTTATTTAAACAGAAACTAATCCTACCTAAAAATGAAGAAGGTTGATTTTAAAAAATGAATCACTTAAATTTTTGCATGTGTCATCATCAAGCCCTGCCTGGGTTTTGTGTGCTTTTCCCCAGCTGCTGAAGAAGTATGTTTCTGAGCTGAGAGAATGCTGATGAGACCATTTATAAACTAACTTCTAACACTTTCTTCAGACTCTGTGTTCAAAAAATCCATCTCTGGTTTGATAACTCTGAGAAGATCTTTTAAAAATTTATATGTGTGTTTGTTCAGGAACAACAATCTTCTTTTATTGAAAAAGAGCTCTAGCTGTTATTTCCAAGCAAGCATTTCCATTTGGCCTTCATCTATTTCAGTTCCATCAACAGAGATGGAGACACTGCTCTGGTTTCCTGTGTTAAATTCACTACTGTCATGAGCAGACTCTGCTTGTTCAAAAAGTCTTTCAACTTGAGGAAGAATTATTCTTACAATAAATGCCTTGTTTTTCGGTCCACCATCCATTTTTTTTTTTCTTTCTGTTCCTGAGGTTTACAAAACTATAGAAAAAAAAAACCCTTCTGATGTGAATACAACTTTTTCACTTCAAAATTAGAATGCAAAGTGTAATTTGCCAACAGAGAAGTTTGGTTCAGCAAATTATCTTCAATTCAGTTTTTGAGTCTTTAAACTTTGATCTTAATACAAATGACTTTTTTGTAACTAAAAGCTAGCCTTTTAGGATCCTGAGTCTGGTCCTTCGGCCACTCTTGCTGCTGCCTGTCCTTCAAGTTCACTGGACGACACCGCTTTCCTCTTGGGACCACAGTCTCGGGGTAGCGCGCTGCACTGCCTTCACGCTGCCGCACGTGTGCTTCTTCCCATCAGCCTGTATGGGAACCACCTCCTTCTTCCCATCAGCCTGTATGGGAACCACCTCCACCCTCGGCTAGCGCCATGGTATCCATCAAACGCAGAGAGCTCTTCCAGTCATACCTACAATCAGCTTTGTCTTTTGTGGGGTGGACGGACGGAAGGGGGAAAGAGGGTTCAAGTGTGGGGGAGATGCAGATGATAAGCACTCAAGAAAGGCCAGGAAGCCGTCGATGATGAAAGAGGGAAGAAGGAAAGGAGAGGAAAGAGGGGCTGGAGACTAGAGTAGGATGGATAAATCTGCTGATGAATGGACTGAAATATGGGGATTACACTACCAAAAATAATGATATTTCTGTGCCAGCATACTGTAATGCCAAAACCCAGTACTCCAATCATTACATTAGAATGATATAATGCAGTGAGGTGAGGCACTTTGCCAAGCACTCTGATAATCATGTCAACTATGAAAACATAGGCATTGCCTTCTTTTTCACAGATGTGGCAATTATGATTTAGAGAGAATAAGTCACTTGCCAGCCACAACCAGTACACAGCAACACCAGAACTCAAACATATTAAGTATCAATTCCAAAGCTCATTTGCTTAGCATTACATATAATGTTATCTTTCCAAACATTTCTAAAATTGTATTATGAATAAAAATAGTTAAATAAAATGTGATGTCTAAAGGGACTGACTAGCCAGATCACACAGAAGGCTTTATTTCCTGATGTACTATATTGGCAAGGTTTCATATTTTATGCATATAGTGCTGATTCCCCTCACCTTCAGTTTTAGTTTTCATCTTTAGCACCTAATAGTTCTGGTTCTTACATTTAAACAAGAATGGTACAAAGAACACCAATGAGCAGTTCTATTACTAGAACATTCCACACAAATAGCCATATTTCTGGCTGACACAGTCACAATAATAAATAATAACACTTTCACATTCTTAGAGAGGGAACATAGTCAATAGTTCAAAGCTCCAAGTGATTAGATCAAGTATAGTCACATTACCCAGTTATGAGCTGCAGATAAGGACGTATGCACAGGCATAAAAAGTTAAAAGCCTGGCATTTTAATTGCAAAGAAGGAAACAAAAATAAAGTCACAAGAGTTACAGGGCTTCAACCAACAATTTTTGGATTGCTTATACTGGTTTTCATAATATTTGCAGATTTCATATTAGCATTTCAGTTGTACATTTCTAGAGACCAGCATAATCTGGACTGTTTGTAATTATGGACAAAAGTAAATCTTTTTATATATAATTTTTACAATTATAAAGTGAAAGTCTCTCAGTTGTGTCTGAGTCTTTGAGACCCCATGGAATTCTCTAGGCCAGAATACTGGAGTGGGTAGCCTTTCCATTCACCAGGGCATCTTCCCAACCAGGGGATCAAACCCAGGTCTCCCACATTGCAGGCAGATTCTTTACCAGCTGAGCCACAAGGTGCATGGCTTAAAATATTTCTTTAGAATTGTCAATTTAGAAATTTAAATAGGGGAAATAGACTGATACACAAAAATCAAAGAAGCAGAAAGCAAATAAAACAGCTACTATCTCAGGCCTCAAAAAATTAGCAACAACACTTCTGAATGGAAAAACGGTCCTTAGTAGGGCTGGAATACATTCCTTCACTGCTGGTGACACCAAGGAATTGGTACCAACCATTTTAGAAAGCGTTACAGCAACATATGTTAAAGTCATCAAAACGGTCACATGCTAATCTTAATCACCCTAAATGACTATGTAGAAGGAGAAACGAAAACTCTTCCATTTCCTCTAAAAAAGGCCTCTTAATTCACTGTACAACAGGGGTCCTAAAGATACTACTAATCAGACATACGTGGGCCTCATCTATTAGCAGGTCAAAGAACGGAATGACAACAGCTTTACTAGCTGGAATTAAAATCATTTCACCACTTTGAATATTTTAAATTCTTTTTTCCTTAAAATAGTCGGCCTGGTGGGCTACAAGCATGTCAGCATCACTGCAGCCGACGTCATAAATTCTACCCTCGATATTTCCATTAGACAGAGAATCTAGCTGCAACTGGGAAAACCACTCACCACAGCACATGCTTCTATAAGGTACTTATCTTTGCCTACTGAGTTCAATTTGTTCATATGCTTTGTTTTCATGCAACTTACAACATCTAAATATGACTGACAACTAGGTTAGAAAAAGAGAACAGATCTAAAAGAATTAAATGAAACAGAAAACACAAACAACAACAGTATATTCTTCTTTTAAAATGAAAACACAGATTTGCCAAAGTGGAGGTAATAAGGATTCATATGTTTGAAGAATGGCTCTTTCCGAGAAGAGCACCACTTGGAGAAAGCAATGGCACCCCACTCCAGTACTCTTGCCTGGGAAATCCCATGGACGGAGGAGCCTGGTGGGCTGCAGTCCATGGGGTCGCTAAGAGTCAGACACGACTGAGCGACTTCACTTTCACTTTTCACTTTCATGCATTGGAGAAGGAAATGGCAACCCATTCCAGCGTTCTTGCCTGGAGAATCCCAGGGACGGCAGAGCCTGGTGGGCTGCCATCTATGGGGTCACACAGAGTCGGACACGACTGAAGTGACTTAGCAACAACAGAGGTTCTGTCTCTGGTCCCCAAAGGGCTCATCCTAATTATAAGGGCGGAGGTTCCATGAGAACTAAATAGCCTGGGACTTTGCATCATAATCAAAAGCAGGTCAGAGTAATGGATGGGGATATTTACACAGGACTGGCCACAGTCCAGAATTCTGTCACAAAGCATTCCACTAAGCTTGTAATTATGGTTGCATAAGAGTAATTGTCCACATTTACAAAGTGCACAGTTCTCTGAAGTTCCAATTCTTCTTTCCATATGTAGCTCTTAAAAATTAGGGTGGTCTATTTGACAAAATTATATCATGTTGTTAGGCTTAAAGCCTCACATGACTAAGCAAGCCTCAGAAGCCCCCCAACCTGCCAATAAAAAGTAGACTTTAACAGAAGTAAGGCTGACACTAATGAATTGCATTCAAATGATGAAAGGAAAAAGGTACAAAGAAAACTCTATTTGAAACAAAGGAAAAACAGTATCACTGTCAAAATGGGAGATTTTTAATTGACTATTATCTATGACAAATAGCCAATAATTCTATTTAAATAATTCAGTCTTACTTGTGATCAATGAAATTGAAATGTTTTGGACCTACAATAAATGTTCTAAAATAAAAACTGCAAATACTCAAGGTAGCCAAGAAAATGTTAAACACTACACAGTCTTAAAATAGGAGTAGAACCTTTCTGGCCTAAGCTTTCTTAAGAACAATTTGGCAATAAAAATCAAGGTTCCCATAAAATTCACACCATTTCACTTACAGGACTCTACCTTACGTTAATAATTGGACATGTGGGGGGAAAAGTTACATAACAAGAACATTTATGTAAGGTCAGAGGCTTTTAAACTTGTCTATGGAAAGAAATTAGGGGGTTCATGAACTTGAATGAAAAAAATTTTTATCTTTATTTTCACTACCTTCTAAAGAAATGTAGCATTTCCATCAATTATAAATGGAGTCAACCAACTACAGTAACATCAGCTGCACAGGTGACTTTGACACCTACAGAAATCAAGAGATGTTTTCATATCATATTACTGCCGTTGTAGACATATCAAAATATCAATTATTCTCATCACAACTTTGAAATTATGGTAGTTATCAGAACTGATGCTAGATCCTTTTGTTAACGTAATAAAAAAGAAGCATCTATGTTAGTATATCACAAAGTTTTTAATACTCTTGCAACTGTAGTTTAATATGCCTGGTTTGCTTTGTACTTTTATGCACTTAAAAACATTAGTCTAAGGAGAGTCCATAGGTTTCACCAAACTGCCAAAGGGGTTAAGTGCCATCCTAAGTGCCCAAAGGTCATCCTAAGTACCAAAAAACACTTAGGATGACCTGATGTAAGAATTATTTATAATAAGGAAGTAGAAAACTTGAATTTAATAACAGCTGGAAGACTTTAAATAAGCGATGGCAAAGCCAATCATGGAACCATGAAAAAATATATAAAACTATTTAATGATCCTTATCTTGTTTAATTAATGAGTATCAGATCAGATCAGTCGCAGTAAAGTAACTAGTAATCACACATGATTAATTTCCTTAGTTTCTACAGTTGCTAATTCTTCTGTAATGAATATATACCTTTTATAATAGGAAGATTTTTAAAAGTATAAAAAAAGTATTTCTACAAATATGGCAATTTTTATAAAAATGGTTTACAAATGGTCACCGAGTAAAAAGAATATTTTAAAAGGTTGCATATTAATGTAGCTCTTCAGGCTTATTGTTAGTTCATACTGATTTAAAAGCCCGCTCAGGGGAAAAAAAAGTATTTAATATTCAAATGAAAAGAAACTACAATGAAACACCTGTTTCTAACTCAATGTCTTTATATATTAAAAAAAAAAAAAAAAAAACTCAAACCTTTTGTACCTCCTTATCAGGGACACTGCAGCAAGATGTCTGTGTAAAATGCTTTTGAAGTATCTGAAAGGAAGTCCCCCAGAAACGGTCAGAAGTTCAGTCAAGGTAGAAGTCACCGTAGCTCATGAGGGCGAGACCATGCAATGTGTCTCAAAAACTCAGTAGAGCCCACCTGCTTCTGGACTAACTGTCTCTGAGTTGTTGAGCCTGCTTCTGCTGACGCTTCGACATTACTGTTGAGAATGCAGTTATGCAAGTCCCTCCTCTTGCTGTTCTGATGTTCAGATCCATGGCCTCTCCATACAGAGGAGGGGGATCCATGAGAAGATGAGCAAAGGAATTGGTAGGATAAAAGAAATGTTTGCTGAGCACCAACTTTTAGTTAAAATTAACACTGAGGTATGCATTTGAAAAACAGGTGACAAGCTTTATCAAGTTATCAACTTGTACTGAAATAACAGATCTAAAGGGCCCTTATGTCCTTGAGACTGCAAAACAAAGAATAGAAATTCTCTGGGATACAGCAATCAGTAGCATGGCATTCACTCTGATGTACTTTGACACAGAAAGTTGAAGCATTCCCATTTCCATGTGGATGGGTCCTATGTTAGCTGCTGTTACTGACTGTACCTGAAGGTTTTCTTTTTCATATTTTATCTTGACTGCTTCTCTGACTGCTTCTGGACTGACAGAAAAGTTATAAATATAGTACAAGGAGTTTCCATACACTTACTCCTTGGAAGGAAAGTTATGACCAAACTAGACAGTGTATTAAAAAGCAGAGACATTCCTTTGCCAAAAAAGGTCCGTATCATCAAGGCTATGGTTTTTCCAGTAGTCATGTATGGATGTGAGAGTTGGACTATAAAGAAAGCTGAGTGCCGAAGAATTGATGTTTCTGAACTGTGATCTTGGAGAAGACTCTTGAGTCCCTTGCATTGCAAGGAGATCAAACCAGTCCATCCTAAAGCAGATCAGTCCTGAGTGTTCATTGGAAGGCCTGATGTTGAAGCTGAAACTCCAATATTTTGACCACCTGATGCAAAGAGCTGACTCATTGGAAAAGGCCCTGATGCTGGGAAAGACTGAAGGCGGGAAGAGAAGGGGACGACAGAAGATGAGATGGTTGGATGGCATCACCGATTTAATGGACATGAATTTGGGTAGACTCCGGGGGTTGGTGATGGACAGGCAGGCCTGGCATGCTGCAGTCCAAGGGGTCACAAAGAGTCGGACACGACTGAGCGACTGAACTGAACTGATCCCTAACCCAGTCTCCCCCAATGTTAACATCTTATATATAACTACATACAGTACAATCTTCATTAATCAGAAATCAGGAAATTAATATTCTAATACTCAAATTTCTCTAGTTTTTCCACTATGCCCTTTTTGTTCTGAAATCTTACTCATTATCCCACATCGTATTTAACTGTTATTACTCCTCCTCAGTCCCTTGCAGTCTGTTACAATTCCTTACTTTTTTGTGACCTTGACACTTTTGAACAGTGTTTACCACTCAACTTGGGTGTGTCTGGTGGTTTCACGTAATTAAACTAAGGTTAGCTCAGTTGGTAAAGAATCTGCCTGCAGTGCAGGAGACCCAGGTTCGATTCCTGGGTTGGGAAGATCCCCTGGAGAAGGAAATGGCAACCCACTCCAGTATCCTTGCTTGGAAAATCTCATGGACAGAGGAGCCTGGTGGGCTGCAGTGCATGGGGTCACAGAGTTGGGCACGACTGAGCGACTAACACTTATGCATTTTGGGGAAGAGAACCACAGAAACGATGTAACCTCAGTGCATCATTCACAAGCTTCGTGATAGACACCATGATAGAGTTCCTTCTATTAAGGTGGCATGTACGTTTGTTCACTGTAAAGTCACTCTCATTCTTCTTATGATTTATAAATATTTTGGTGGGAGATACTTTTAGATGATGTAAATCCTGCTTGTACTCTTGTTTCTTCTCAAGGTGTCATCCACTGACTTCAGTATCTATCACTTGTGTGTCTAAGAAGGTTTACAATAGTAAAATTCAGTCTCTAGAATGGTGTTTTGGGTTTATGGGGATCAATTGGTGGTCTTGGTTAATTTCCACAAAACCACCATGACCACACACAGACTTGTCAGTGGTCTCATTTCCTGAAAAGAGAGGAAAAGGAACTGCAACATATTATCCGGTGTCCAGACTGTAACACAAGGTCATATACACAGAGGGCCCTCCCTGAGTCTACCTGATGCTATGAATACAAGATACACTGGCTCCCCAACTCAATAAACTTTGTACTTTGCATCAGTACCAAACATTCCAATTGTGAAATAACTGCTGAGACTAGCCTAATCTATTGCGGTCCTTGCCTTCAAGGATTGCTTCAGTTCAGTTCTGTTCAGTCGCTCAGTCATGTACGACTCTTTGCAATCCCATGAATCACAGCATGCCAGGCCTCCCTGTCCATCACCAACTCCCAGAGTTCACTCAAACTCACGTCCATCGAGTCGGTGATGCCATCCAGCCATCTCATCCTCTGTCATCCCCTTCTCCTCTTGCCCCCAATCCCTCCCAGCATCAGAGTCTTTTCCAATGAGTCAACTCTTCGCATGAGGTGGCCAAAGTACTGGAGTTTCAGCTTTAGCATCAGTCCTTCCAAAGAAATCCCAGGGCTGATCTCCTTCAGAATGGACTGGTTGGATCTCCTTGCAGTCCAAGGGACTCTCAAGAGTCTTCTCCAACACCACAGTTCAAAAGCATCAATTCTTCGGTGCTCAGCTTTCTTCACAGTCCAACTCTCACATCCATACATGACCACAGGAAAACCCATAGCCTTGACTAGACGGACCTTTGTTGGCAAAGTAATGTCCCTGCTTTTCAATATGCTATCTAAGTTGGTCATAACTTTTCTTCCTTAGACTGGTTATAAACCAGGGCACCACAGAAAGTGTTGGCCAGAAACTGGGACACAGGGTGACTGGAACAGTGGTGGGAAAGCACCTGCACCTTTAGGAGGAAGGGGGTTACTCAGAAGCCCAGGAGAGGCGGGAAGACCCCATCCTGATGCATGGATGGGAGAAAAGGCAGTTCCATGCAGCAGGGGAGTAGGCTAAACCTCTCCCAACCTGGCACCCACGTGGGCTGGTACTGAGCACTGCATTCACTACCCTCTCGCTCCATACACTCCTCCCTGTTAGGGTCTCACCTACTTTTCCAGTGCCAGCCCTCACTTCCCCGCTGGAAGGTGAGACCAGCTGGGGAAAAAGACACACAGCGCTGCAGGGAAGCCTGCCACCTATACCAATCTGCCTTGGCCTTTGTGGCAAAGATCAATGGACCAAGGAAAACCAACAGCATAAAAGGGAAAAAAAAAAAGACAAACAGAGAATACAACTCAGAAGATACAGATCATGCAAGGGAAAAAAATTAGAAAAAATTATTTAAATGAATACCAGTGGAGAAATGTGGGGTATATAAAATAAGGATAAACTATTAGAACAATAACTACAGGGAAACAAAAATAATGAATTCCTGGCAAATAAAACTATGATTACTAAAATAAAATGAAAGGGCTGGAGAGCAGAACATAGAGAGGTACATATCAATTTCTGAACCAAAAGATAAAATTTATACATAAAATAAAAAGAAATTGAAATTATGAAAGAAAAAAGAGGATAAAACGAGATAAATCCATCATCTATCAAAATGGAGTTCCAGGTAGAGGAAATAAAGAAATTGTAAAAGATTTTGTTCAATGGTTTTTAAAGTAAGAAAAAGGGAATTCCCTGGTGGTCCAGTGGTTAGGATAGTTCATGCTTTCACTGGTGGGGACTGGGTTCAGTCCCTGGTTGGGTAACTAAGATCCTGCAAGCTTCATGGCACACCCCGCACTCCACCCACCCCCCCCACACACCAAAAAAAAAGATCAGGAAGAAAATTAATGTTCTAAAGCTTCTCATTTGTCTTAACAGTACTCAGGGCAAGCTACAAATACCATGAAGGCAGGTTTATTTGCTTTTGTTCTCCTCCAAGCACCATAGCTGACACAGACTAGATGCTTTAAAAATATCATGCAATAAATGAATAATTGTATGAATGTGCAGTTGTTAATTTTTAGAACTACTTAAAAATATTAAGGGCACTGATTAATAGGAAATTGGGTAATAAATCTGTATGTAAGAAATACATAGGTACACAAAGTACTACACATAAATAAGCAAAAAATAAAGATCTATTGTAGAGCACAGGGAACTATACCCAATATCTTGGGTATAGTTATCTTATCTATCCATATAAATTTATGTGTAACTGAATCACTTTGCTGTACACTTGAAACCAACACAACAATGTAAATTAACTATATTTGAATTTAAAAACAAGAATGACAACAAAAAAGAAAAGATAAAGAAGATTACAGTCAAATACTGAGATTAGGAGATCGATTACTACCTCCAACTCTGCATTGTTAACTTTCATAGTAAGCATGTATATCCTTTTGTTTGATTTGTTTATCATCTGTTTCCCTCCACTAGAATGTAAGCTCCATGAAGGTGTTTCATTTTATTTCTCACTCCAAGCATCCTAAACCATGCCGAGTATGATGAAGGCACTCATGTATATGTCGCGGTCCCAGACGTGCAATACTTAATATCTCCCTTTCAGAAATGGCTCACAACAAATTCAGCCACAAGAAATGCAATTAGCTGAGAGTCTGCGGCTGTAGTATCTTCGGATCTTCTGTAGTTTTCCAGCCCAGACACACTCTTCCTGGGCAGACCCAGGGCTGAGTGTGCCTGGAGGGGAACTGACTGCCCAACAAGGGACCGCTCTATTGTTCCCTTTTGTTTCATGGCATTGGCTGAGATTTTGTCACATGTCACAGTAAGCTGAGGCTCCCCCTGCCCACTTTCGTTTCTTCTCCCTTTCATAGCGTCAGACCTGTACTGTGGACTGAAGACCTTCCCTGATAAATTCTGTTTCCTCTCCCCTCTTCTTTCACAGGCATGGCCCCAGGTCCCTAACAAACCACTTGCATGCCAATACTGTCCCAGCATCTGCTTCTCAGACAACTTGATCAATAAGGTATCTGTTACATGATTAAATCATATCAACACAATCATGTAAGATGCAAATTGCTCTGTGATTAGACTGGTGTATTTGGCAAAGACAAGAGGATGAATTTTGAGTAGGGGGACTGGAGATGAAGAGACTAAGACAATGGCCAAGAATTGTGTCAAAAGGCAACGAGGGCTTGAAGTGACAGACCTGGGACCAGGACACAGAGAACAGGAAATCAGCAACAATGTGGAGGGAGATGCAAGAGGCCTTCCCAACTGACTGGAGGTTAACATCAATGAAGAGAGGCATCAAAGGGGCTTCAGTATTTCAAATCCCAGAGACTGATAATAACGGTGGCATTTATAGCATGAGGGCAACGATGAGGGTAGGCTTGTTCAGGGAGAAAAACGGAGAAGCAGTCAAAATTTGTGTCCCAGGTTTCAAGCTGCTGGCTAGATAACCAACCAAGTGGAAGCAGGTAAGGCTGGTGAGGAATGTAGCCAGAACTGAAGAAAAAGCCTGGGAACAGAGGTCTTTTATTTGGATATAAATGTAGACTAATTACTTTTTCTAAAAAGAGTGTTCTGAAGTCATTCATTATAAAGGAAATAGGTAAACTGTGCTAATCAAACAGAAATAGGAAAATAAAAGCCAAGTGGATATAAATGTTATTAATGAAGGTGGCACAGTTGAGCATCAGATTTTCTTCTGGGAGGTGAAGTAAAACAGGAGATACAGGAAAAAAATAAATAAAATAAAACAAGCAAACAAATAAAACACACCTATCATCAGAAAGGCAGGCATTTAGTAGCTACCAGAAAATAATTCCTGGCATCAAATTCTAAAATAAATTTCTCACGTGGAACTTTCTAAAAGGCCGAAGGATGACAAAAAGGCCAGTATCTCCATCATCAGTTCGTTGAAAAGCACACTCTGTCGTTGTATGATTGGATCTTTACAAGATGACCTTGAATAAAGTCAAGTGTCTGAGCAAAGGTGGCCTTTGGACCGTCTAGCTTGATTTTAAAAACTAAACAGAGAGGAGCAGCTGAGAGGCACATGCCCTTTTAATCAGCCTTCACAAGCCTCTGAACTGAGACGGCTCAGGGAATATGAACTCTGGATGGCTCACAGATCAGAGTTCAATCAGTCACGGGACTTGGGAGATCACGGCCGAGAAAGCAGAGGATGCTTGTTTTCCAAAGAGCTAACATGCACACCTTCCTACCTAATGGCCTTCTTGCTACCAGAAGCCCTGAGCAGGTCAAGAAACAGCAGCAAAACACTCCTAGATGAGTTTCTCAGGAAGTTCTTTAGTGCCCCAAATCTCCCTGAAAAGGATTACATAACTAGAGAGCTGCCTTCAAACAAATAAAACACAGTTTATATGCTCTCAATAAAAAATGAAAGACAAGGACATGAAAACAGTAAGCTATTACACATGAATAAAATCTTTCCCTATTAGTTTTGGCAGAAATAAACTGTTAAGTTCAAGAACACAGAGCACAACATGGTTAGGAGAACAGACTTGCTGACTCTGGAGTTTTATCACATACTTGAAATACGACTGTTCACAAAAAACTAACCATAGACTAGTTATCCTTTCAGAACTCTGAATTACAAGGCATTCCATAGTACTATACTCAATCTTAATGTTGCCACAGTTAAAGAAATAAAATAAGCACAGAGTTTTACAAATAAGTTTAGCTTTAAGGTGTCCTCTGATGTTCTATATGTACCATACAATAATCCACTAAAACTTACAATAGGTAATGATACACATTTAAAAACCTGAACTTGCAGAATACTGCCTAATAACAAAACTGGAGAATATATCAGAGCACTAAAGCTGTCACTTCAAGTACAAATGCAGTACAGAGTATATATTCTAAAGAAATGGTAAAGATGGTTGATTAGAAGAGAGTGAAAGGGAAATAAAACTGGACATTACAGTAGCAACCGAAATCCAACTAGGCCTCAAACTAATAATCCAGGAGCCCAGCATACTATTCAACTTGACTCGTATACGTGTGAGTGTGCGTGTGCAAACACACGTGTGGTGAGGTGGGGTGAGGCAGTGGTGTATAGGAGGAGGAAGGTGAACTGCAGAACAATCAAATCTGGTGGTTTCAAGTTATCAAAAGAGTAAGCAAGTGCAGAGCATTAGTGTTCATCCTTTCCAGGAATGAGAAAATATTCTTCGATGCTCTTTAGACCTGATAATGGCAGCTGCTTCTGGCCACTGGGCAGGAGGGGAAGGCCTGGCCCCATCACAGCATCTTCAGTAACCTGGCTTTGAGAGTGACATTCCATCACTATCAACACTTCTGATCAATGGAGCAACAAAGAACATGGTGAAAGCAACCCTTGGGCTCCTCTCTTTTCCATTAGTGTGCTGTTTCAGTGCGATTCAGGGAGGATGTGTCTCGGACCCTGGTACACGCAGTGCAGAACTGAAACAGTCCTGTCCTGCTACTTTAATCATGGTGACTAAGTAAAAACTCAACACAAAATACATATGCACTCAAAGGGAGAGGCCCAGATTAATTCTGATGTTAGTGTACTGCCTCATTTGTGCCTCTCTACGAAGGATGTGGTTGCATCACTTGGACTTATCACAATGACAACTTTGCCTTGGGGTCCTATGAGCATTATGTGAGGAGCTCTGCATAAAGCACAAAGTAATAACACAATAAATGTTAGCTATGTTATTACCGTCATTTAATCCTCAGCGAGTTAGAACCATCACACGCACTGGCAAAACAGCAAAGAGAAGTGGGGAAGAGGAAGGACCAGAAAGAAGAAATTGACGGTTTGTTACTTATTTCAACAGATGCATACAATGGGAGGATTGCTCTGCTCAGCCAGCAATGGACTGAGCTCATGAGACGGAGACAAATATGCTCTCAAGTCTAAATTTGCAAAATAATGATGTTCATAAAAATAATGTAATATTTAAAAAGTGATGGCAGCTTCATCAGTAAAAGGCAGTTAAATTTTACATATCATGTCAACAATACACACTTCAGTAATGTGGATTTTCTCCCCAGAGACTTAGCCTCAGTGAAATCAGGAATTCATTAAACCCAGTATCTGGTGATTAAGAGGTTGGACTGACAATCAGGTCAGAAGCGCTGCGCCCTGTTGCTGGAAGAGAAATTACACCTGTCATGGATGTACTCCTTCAACAAGATGACTCTCTTCCAGGTTCTGATTAGGAAAAACGAGTTAGTGTACTAATTTCAGTGAATCAAGCTATGTATTAAAAATCATGACAGAATTATTTGTCTAACTATATTTTACACTGTGATGAAAAGTACAGCTATCACTTATATGTGGAATCTAAAATATGACACCAACGAACTTATCTATGCAACAGAAACAGACGCACAGACATAGAGAACAGACTTGTACTTGCCCAGGGAAAGGGGATGGGGAAGGGATGGAGTGAAAGTCTGGGATTAGCAGATGCAAACTATTATATACTGAATGGATAAACAACAGGTTCCTACTGTATAGCACAGGGTATATTCAATATCCTGTGATAAAGCATAATGGAGAAGAATATGAAAAAAATGCATATGTGTATAAACGATTCACTTTTCTGCACAGCAGAAATTAATACCTTGCAAATCAACTATACTTCAATAAACTAAATTTTAAGAAATGTACAGATACTACATAAAGTTTATAATACACAGTTATAGTTTAAGGGGGTTAATTTCTGCTTCAAGTTATTCAGATCCACAATCTGTTGTATCTTCTTTGTAAAAATTGATCTACCTGATTTGAAAGTTTGTATGGCCCAAGAAAACACAGCAGGTGCTCTCTGACACCGCCTTCCTGTACCAGTTTCATGTATTAACTATTGTTCTGTGTTTCCTCTGTAAACCCTGATGATAAATGCCCAATGGCACGAGCAGGCAATCTCTGGAGCCACACACACTTTCTGCTCCCACCAGCTGGACTCCATGCTGACTAAGAGTCAAGCTGTGTCTTCCCAAACCAGTTTATGCCAGTGGACTTGTTACTGTAATTATGAAATTTAATTAAATATTATGAAAGTTGATGGAATATGAGTACAAGAGATAAATCTTGTTTCTTATTAAAAACTAAATTGAAGGCTTTGGAAAGACTTCATATAAAGCAAGTCATTAAAAGGAAAGCTATTGGATTAGATGTGGGAAAGACCTATAAAAAAAGGAGAAAAAAATTTTAAATCTAAAATTCTGTAAGAATCAGAGTGTTTTGCTACTGTCTATGTTTATACTTTTAATACAATGTAGAATTCAAAATAGCAGAATCACTGTCAAAGAAGCACCCTTGGCCTCACCAAAATTTAGCAAATATATATTTATTATTATTACATAGTTTAGTGAAAATAAGATATTTTGAGTATGTATACTTTTGCAAGACTCCCTATCTTAATGATTTTTTCAACTAAACAGTTCCAATTATGTTAGCTAAGAGGGTATGGTCGGTCTATAAATAGAAAGAGGGTTTAAATAAGAAATTTCTTTGAATTAGTTGCTCTTAAATTTATGAAGTGTTATGATCTAAACTGGATTACCGTGGAATACAGGTGTTCAAATTTTTGTTTCTTACTTTTGAAAGACAAAGTACTTTGAACAAAATTCTACCAGATTTAAAGATAAAAACACTCTCCTTCCTTTAGTCTAATATAGTAGAGAGCAGAGCAAAACAGTCAAGAACATGACTCTGGTCGGACACCCCAAATGTGAAATCCTGGCTCCAATACTATTAATTTCAATGACAGCTTAACCGCTGAAACCAGCCATGCAAACCCCAGTTTTCTCATCTGGAAAATGCCTTCAATAATTATATCTATACCACAGGGGGCATGGAGACACTGAAATGAGAAAATACACGTCAAACCACATCGTAAGTTTCTAGTACACAGTAAGTGCTCAAAATGTTCATCATTAATGTGATCGTATTACCTAGAGCCAGACATCCTGGAATGTCAAGTCAAGTGGGCCTTATGAAGCATCACTACGAACAAAGCTAGTGGAGGTGATGGAATTCCAGTGGAGCTATTTCAAATCCTAAAAGATGATGCTGTGAAAGTGCTGCACTCAATATGTCAGCAAATTTGGAAAACTCAGCAGTGGCCACAGGACTGGAAAAGGTCAGTTTTCATTCCAATCCCAAAGAAAGGCAATGCCAAAGAATGCTCAAACTACCACACAACTGCACTCATCTCACATGCTAGTAAAGTAATGCTCAAAATTCTCCAAGCCAGGCTTCAGCAATACGTGAACCATGAACTTCCTGATGTTCAAGCTGGTTTTAGGAAAGGCAGAGGAACCAGAGATCAAATTGCCAACATCCGCTGGATCATCAGAAAAGCAAGAGAGTTCCAGAAAAACATCTATTTCTGCTTTATTGACTATGCCAAAGCCTTTGACTGTGTGGATCACAATAAACTGGAAAATTCTGAAAGAGATGGGAATACCAGACCACCTGACCCGCCTCTTGAGAAACCTATATGCAGGTGAGGAAGCAACAGTTAGAACTGGACATGGAACAACAGACTGGTTCCAAATAGGAAAAGGAATATGTCAAGGCTGTATATTGTCACCCTGCTTATTTAACTTAATGCAAAGTACATCATGAGAAACTCTGGGCTGGAGGAAGCACAAGCTGGAATCAAGATGGCCGGGAGAAATATCAATAACCTCAGATATGCAGATGACACCACCCTGAGGGCAGAAAGTGAAAAAGAAATGAAGAGCCTCTTTGTGAAAGTGAAAGTGGAGAGTGAAAAAGTTGGCTTAAAGCTCAACATTCAGAAAACTAAGATCATGGCATCTGGTCCCACCTCTTCATGGGAAATAGAGGGGGAAACAGTGGGAACAGTGTCAGACTTCATTTTTCTCAGCTCCAAAATCACTGCAGATGCTGACTGCAGCCAAGAAATTAAAAGACACTTACTCCTTGGAAGGAAAGTTATGACCAACCTAGAGAGCATATTAAAAAGCAGAGACATTACTTTGCCAACAAAGGTCTGTCTAGTCAAGACTATGGTTTTTCCAGTAGTCATGTATGGATGTGAGAGCTGGACTATAAAGAAAGCTGAGCGCTGAAGAACTGATGCTTTTGAACTGTGGTGTTGAAGACTCTTGAGGGTCCCTTGGACTGCAAGGAGATCTAACCCATCCATCCTAAAGCAGATCAGTCCTGGGTGTTCACTGGAAGGACTGATGTTGAAGCTGAAACTCCAATACTTTGGCCACCTGATGCAAAGAGCCAACTCATTTGAAAAAACCCTGATGCTGGGAAAGATTGAGGGCAGGAGGAGAAGGGGACAACAGAAGATGAGATGGTTGGATGGCATCACCGACTCAACGGACATGGGTTTGGTTAGGCTCCAGCAGTTGGTGATGGACAGGGAGGCCTGGCGTTCATGGGGTTGCAAAGAGTCGGACACAACTGAGTGACTGAACTGAACTGAACTAGGGAAAAGAGCCAACTACTATGAATACATATGTAAGATTATAAGTAACATGTTCTCTCCTGTGTTGGAATGTCAGTTCTTTAGGAAGATGGCCTCCTCTACAGACAGCTCACAAACACCTGTGGAAAACTTCTCCAGGCTCAGTAAAACAGGGATTTTCAGCAAGGGGCAATTTTCTAGAGGACATTTGGCAATATCCAAATGGAGACCTTTTAGGTCATCACAAGTCAGGGTACCTATCAGCATCTGGGATGTAGGCCAGGGACACTGCTAAACATCTTATATCCCAGAATGTGTAAGACTATAGGATATAACAAACAAAGAATTATCTGGCCCCAAATACCAAGATGGTATTTGGCAATCTTGGCAAGGTCAAAATACTCTGTAGCCTTAAGGACAGAATAAGAAAGAAGTGATTTCTAAAATCTGAACTCCACAAAGTTTTATGAGAACATCAAGATGGGTGATCAATGAAGTCAGGATTTTCATTATCATATTAGTTTCAGGACCTTTGCCATAGATGTTTAAGAGACATGGATACCAAGCACTGAGACAAGGCTCCTTTGGTCAATAAACCATTGTGAATATAGCCAATCATACAATAATCTTACAATAAATTTGATTTTAAAGTAAGCAATGTCATACAACTAGAGCACTAGAATGAAGTACTAGAAATCAAACTTCCTTTGGAAGAATAAATCTCAAAAGGACCCCAAACCCCCAAACAGTAGGCGGGAAATTGAAAGATCACTCTAGTAGCTTGTATACAGGGGGCCTCTCACTTGGTCTCAACGCAGAGATTACTGAGCTAGCTTGTGGACCATGGGTGTACATTCTTCCTTGGTGAGTATCTTGTCTTCTAGCTCAGGTTCTTGCATGACAAACTCATTCTTCAATTAATAATGCTGCTCAAAAACACTATTAGAAAGCTCCTAAGAGTTCATTTAAACTATCTGTCAGTGAATTCACCGAGTTTTCTTAAAAGCATGAGATAAAACTGTGTATATACAGATCAATCCAACAATATAGATATATGCTGCTGCTGCTAAGTCGCTTCAGTCGTGTCCGACTCTGTGCGACCCCATAGATGGCAGCCCACCAGGCTCCCCTGTCCCTGGGATTCTCCAGGCAAGAACCCTGGAGTGGGTTGCCATTTCCTTCTCCAAAGCATGAAAGTGAAAAGTGAAAGGGAAGTCGCTCAGTCGTGTCTGATCCTCAGCGACCCCATGGACTCCAGCCTTCCCGGCTCCTCCATCCATGGGATTTTCCGGGCAAGAGTACTGGAGTGGGGTGCTACTGCCTTCTCCAATACAGATATATATTTTCCCCCAAAGCAGAAAAAGAAGTCATCAACATGTTAATGGTACCTCTCACTCCAGTGCCTTTTATACTCAAATCTAGGAGACCAAGATTTGATTCCCAACTCTTAGATTTTTGTCAAATAATAAAATTCTCACTAAAATGCCTGTGAAATGAATGGGAATGTATTATAATTGTCATTTAGTAATGAGAACATTGAGGGAGAAAAGAAATGACCCTGTACCAACTGTAAAAGTACTAAACAAAAAACCAGCATTAAGATTGCTTTTGAAACCCTTTAAAAGCTGTATCTAAAATATTTTTAACTTCATATGACATTTATCTCTAAAGGTGACATAGCAAGTCTTCTACGTAAACATTACAATTTCATCCACTGAATCAAAGGTTTTTTACTTAAAAAAATTAATATTCTGTATACAAGATATTTAACATATCTAAAAGGAGAAAGTAACTCACAAAATGCAAACGAAAATACACTGCAGCAAACAGCTAACTCTTTCGCCATCAAGAGAAGGCATTCACGCAAATCTTACATCACACTGCCTTATGAAACCTGAGAGACAGTAGTTCTTTTCAGAAAGTATGGCAAAAGAAAATTAAAGATCTCTACTCACCCTTCTGATAGAAGAACTTCCTGTAATAATAGGCGCCGAGATCCACGTGTTCTACGATGTATCTTTTCACCCGATCCAGGTGTAACACCAAGTTTTCCTTGGGCACTTCAAGTACTGCCACGCCTGCGTTTGTACAATGGGAGCTGAGTGTAGACTCAAAGGAGGCACTTTCACATCCACTAAAGGAACCAGAATTTGATTTGGACAGGCTGATCTTCCTTTCCCCTTCTCCACCAATCTCATTCCGAAAATAGGGACAGCTCATCACCAGCTCATTGCTTTTATCATCTCCCTGGTCCATGCTGAGGCTTCCCTTGGAATTCAGGTCTTCTGTGCTGCCCATTGGGGAGCTGAAGCTGGCTGAGTGGGACAAAGGCCCCGAGACCAAGGATGCCACCGCAGCTGCCGAAGCCCCTGTGGTGGTGTTTCTCCTCTTAATTACATTGTGCCTGTTCATAATCGCCTCGTTCAAGTCAAATAAGATACTCTGGACATCATAGTGGGCAAAGCACTTCGGGCATGTCCAGGGCCTGACAGAGTCTTCCGATCGGTTATCTTCAAGATCCGACGACTTCCCAAGTTCCTCACCTTTGGCATTACGTAATTTACGAAAAATGGACGAGTCTCCGGTTTCCGACTTGGAGCGCCGCTTGAGTGGTTTTTCCCTTTCCTTAAAGAGCCTGAGGTTCTCTCTCTGTGAGATGGGCCCGTCTATAACATCCAAGGAGAAACCAGAACCTTTGCCCCCACCGGCGATGAGAAAGTCACTGAGCTTGGTCGGAGTGGGACCTCGATCAGACTTGTCGTCTTTGTAGCCCTTTAACAAGTCAAAGAAGCTTTCTCCGGACGTTCCCTGCTTATCAATTGAGGACGTGCTACCGTATTCCCTGTGCAGCGACGGCCCCGTCTTGTAGGTGGGCGAGATACATTCATCAAAGCTATCCACGTCAAGCTCACTTATGGTGATGTCGCTGTTGCTGCGCTGCCGTATCCGGCGCAGAGCCTTCCTGGGGGAGCTGGGGTAGGCTTCGGGCATGAGAAATCTGGAGTCCATGTTCTCCGACGGCCGCGTCTTGCTCTTCAGCGTGTTCTGTATGCTTTTTAACATGGCTGAGTCACTGGAATTGAGGCTTACAGAACTTCCCTGACTCACAGGACTGCTTTTGGAGGACATGCTCTCAAGGCAACTTGAGGTTTCTATTTCCTGGCTTGAACGGCTAGATTCTTTTACGTTTTCCTTTCTGGGGGGCCAATCCGCAATCCTTGCCCGAACTCCCATCTTTGGGACTCCGGGGGTCGAAGTTATATGGTGAGAACCTTCGCTTCGGGGGGGCCCTACAGGAGCCATGACAGATGACCCTAAGCTGCCATTCTGGGACCTGAAACGTCGCATGTAGAAGTCGTCTGTGTGGACTTTGGGAGTGCCATCTGCGCCCACAACGGACGCCCTTTCAGTGGCAACCGGCCTCTCTGTCTGAGACCGTTTCAGGCTGGTCATGATGCAAAAGCAATTTGACTTAAATCCCCACAGAAAGGACCATCATACCTAAGTTTTAAATGTGCACTTCCCTTTTGGAGAATGGCTTCCAGAAAATACAGCAGTTGCACGAGATCTTAATCTTTTTCATTTAAAAGGTTAAAATAACTCCTTATTTTCAAATCTCTGAAAATCCAGATCTTTAGAGCATTATAATCCACAAGAGTTCCTTTGCTTTACTTTGATAGATGGCTTTCTTTCAGAAAGAACTGAATGGAACTTGTATCACTGGGACTCTGTGACTGCCATAATCCCATGCTTTCTCTAAAAGAGAGAAGGACACTTTGGATTAGCATTTAATAAATACATCTAAAAATAAATATGCAATTGCCAAAACCAGACGCATCCAAATAAAAGATTCACTAACAGATTGTGGCTCACAGTTTACAACCCATATTTTTAGTAAAGCAGATTTGAAAGCATTTAATACTATCCATCATTTAAATTACATATATTTTAAAAGACTATGAATACTTCAGCTTAATTGAACTGTTTCATATCATTAGAAGGTGGTGAGGGATCTTGTTCCAGGACATTAGCCCAAGTACAGACCACGAACAGACTCCAGTGACCTCTAACAATGTAGACTATCATGAACCGCTGTGCTGACCAGAAGTTTATGGCATAACTGACCGAGTTCGATAATTAGAGCAACATACAGCTTTTTAACAAGACTAAAAATTGAAAAATTATGTTACTGAATATGTCGCAACACTTACTTTTTAACCTCTTCTGTATTTCAAAATTCAAACTTAGTTTTCAACAGAGTTGGCAAGAGCAAATACAACAGAGAGAAAATAAACACGGTTTTCCCCAAGCCATTCTACCCATTAGCATGCTTTTGTAATTCCCTCTAGTTTATTACTTACCCCAAAGAGCAGAATTTCAGAAAGCATCCAGCATTTTCCACCACCTCTTCCCGAGCTCTCTTTCCTTCCATCTACCCTTAAAGCTACAAACGTTTCACTAATTAGCAAAATGCCTGCATTTCCTTACGCACTGCAACCCACCCCACCCTCCGGTGCTAATTTATGAAGACAGCAGAAACCAAAAGCTGCTGTGGGCAGACCTTTCCATATCCCCCAGTCGACGACAGAGAACTGCTAACATCCTTCCAGGTGACGGGCAAAGAAAACCAACTTCCTCAGGAGCACGTCAATCAGGAGGCAAGAGGCACAAATTCTGAGCACAAAATCTTGCATGGCTGCGTACATCCTGAAAATAAAGGCAGAGGACCCTTTTCCAAGGCTCCACAAATGACACAAGAGGTGGCCTTTAAATTCCTGCCAAATGCATGTTTGCAAAGACGCTGCTGATCCAGCACTGCGCTGCCGGGGCCGCATTGTCTACAAATCACGGCTGACACCCAGGCCGACCCGGGCTCGCTGCGCTCCGCTCCCCAGCAACAAGCACTTACTTCCACGATAATTAAGCATCTCGCTAGTCGGCTTCCTGCCTCCCAGGCAGCCGCTTTAATTTCTCCTGCGCTATGCAGCATCATTTTAGAAGACTCGCTGCTATTTAAAGGCTGGAACATTTAGGGGTGTTTCAAAAATGCACGCCGCCTGCAGAACACAGGGCCAAAGGAGCTCCAGCTGGGCTCGCACGGGCTGCTTAGACCAGCCCCACACAAAAACGCCAATTGTTTTCCCTCTGGCTCCTCTTCACCATCTTTTGTGAAAGGGATAATGGTTTCGCACCGCTACCCAATGAAACCTGACTTTGGACCTCTCTAGATACTTCTACCATCAGATTGCTATAATTTGACTGTATATCTGGGAACTGTCCAGGCTCCTCTTGAAGGGTAAACCTTCAAGTGGAATAATGTGCTAACTGTTGCGTCTGAAAGAGACCATGTGGCCACAGCCAAGGTTCAAGAAGTGCTCCTTATAAAATGGAAGGAAACTGGGCAACTGAACCAAAATGCAAAGTAAACACTAGCCCATTTCAAAGAAAGAAAGAAAAAAGTCTTTTGACAACCCCAAACCACAATTTATGAGCTATTTTGTAACTAGGGAAAAAAGAAGCTGTTTATTTCAATGAAACAGCTTTCAAAGAAAGAATACACTGACATACAAAATAATTCTCAATAGATTCTTATGAAAATCAGATGTGTTCAAAGTCTCTCACAGAAATCCAAATAAATCACCTATCGTTCCCAGAACTGACATTCTCTAAAAGGCCAGTGCACCAATCCCCTGGAGTAAAGACTCATTCGGGCCACATTTCATTTCCCTTAGAATAGAGTTGACTGCAGGACTCTTTTTTTAGTATCTGTGAAGTTATAGGTCAGCACTAAAATACAGTAAATAACACTGACTTGGAAATGCCTGTCCTTGGCGGTCACTAGTACAGGACTCCCGTTCAGAAGCATCGCATATGCTGCCTGGGTCTTTTTAACAGGTTTTAAAAAATCTTACACAAGTGGGCTTCCCTGGTGGCTCTGTGGTAAAGAATCCGCCTGCCAATGCAGGATACACAGGTTCGATCCCTGGTCTGAGACGATCCTACATGCCGTGGAACAACTAAGCCTGTGTGCCACAATGAATAAGCCTGTGATCTAGAGCCTGGGAGCCGTGAATACTGAGCCCATGTGTTACAACTACTGAAGCCCATGTGCTTTAAAGCCTAGGCTCCACAACAGGAGAAGCCAACGCAACGAGAAGCCCACACACCGAAACTAGAGAGTGGCCCCCACTCGCCGCAACCAGAGAAAAGTCCTCACATCAACAAAGACTCAGCACAACCAAAAATAAATAAAATTATTTAAAAAGTCTTACAGAGATATATTTCTTTGTAATTAAAAAAAAAATGCCAAGACTCCTGCTACATCTTGATTATGATAACTCAGTGTTATCTTTTAATTTCAAAATATACATGGGCACATAGGGGAGAGAGTGCCCACACTCTTAAAGACCTGAAAAATCTGAGGAGGTTCAAGATGGGACAACTAAGGTAAATAACAGACTTTGTTTTCTTGTCACGGAGACTTCTTTCCTCTTCTCTTTGCCTCTCTTTCCCATCCCTATTTATAGCAACAAAGCCCTTCAGGCACAATAGGAACCTTAGACACAGACCAGCATCTACAGAATATATACACTTTGTATTTATTCAAGTACTAATTGAAAATAATGATGCCATCCATGTGTAATATGACACCACATCAATAATACCTGAAACCTATTCCTTCGGGTTAATGGAAATAGCAAACATATGCTAACAATGATTAGCAATTCTCTTAGTTATCAGCAAACCTGCCTAAGCATCACTAAACATGGTAAAAAAAAACAAACAATAGAATTAAGTAGAAGACATTAGTGACATGCTAATTTATAGCATGTCACCTCTATCTGTTGAAAGAGTAATCTATTTAAGAAATATCCTTGTTATGTGTTTAATTTTACAGCTCTAGGTAGTACTTGAGTCCATGGTGGATCCATTTAGCTAGTTGTTTAGTTCTGTGAGCTCCTGGAAACTCTATCAGCTAAGGAGATGACGCTATCTACTAACTGAAACTCTTTCCATCATTCAAGGTCTATCACCACGTAACATGCCACAGTTTTCTGATAAGACCATTTTTTCAAAGGAAGTGCCTCCTGCTCTCCGGTAAATCACCCCCGGTCTTTCTGAATTAACTTCTGAGCATAGACCACACACTTGGCACTAGAGATATTTGGGGAAACAGCCCCTCCCTCCAAGGGAAGCTACAGGTGTAAAAACAGTCCTGTCATCCTGGCTCACTGAGACATTTATATTCTTGACCTCTCTCTCCCTCCTGAAATTCTGTCTTCTCTAGGCCTTCATGATGAACACATTCTTAATTTCCCGTGCCTCTTTCTTTTGGCTCCCTCCTCAGGATCACTGGTGGCTCCATTTAAAAGCAAATGATTCCAGGGTGGTACCCTTGGCTTACTTCTTATACTAGTCTTCAGAGTTTTTGAAGGTGCTGTAAAGGGTGTTAGTATTAGGATGCATTTGAGCACCCAGTGCATTAGGATGAGATCGCAGGCCTGGGGGCACTGGAGTAAAACTATTACTCTGGAAACCAGGGTGTTGACTTGGCTCGATCAATTGCCTGTGCAACTGAACGAAGCAGTTAGGAAACTGCTTGGGAGAGATAGCTGCATGGTAGCCAGTACTGTCTGGAGATGTCATAGATACCCACTGCTTTAAATATATTATCTCTATGCATATATTATCTCCATGCAGTTACCTCCAAATCTCTCCTCATGACCCTTTCCCTTAAATTACAGATAAAATATATGCAAGTGCTCATTTGATATCTTCCTTATTTATCCATTTTCAACATGAATTATTAAGCAGAAAAATAAAATTTTTCCAAGAAATAAATGAGTGATAAGGAAGTGAGAACAATAAATAATTGAAGGAACCAAAGGAAAAGAACAACATGGGAAACTTTCTTTGTGCCAAGGGCATAAAAATAGTTTAAAGGTTACACAAGAAGATGTGGGAAGGGAAGAAAACAAAAAACTAACAACAGCTTACAGTTCCTGCCCTGAAATAACCTACAGCACGACACGGTACACTCACTAAAAAGACGCAGTGTGCATGCTTGTGTCCAACTCTTTGGGACCCTACAGACTGGGGCCTGCCAAGCTTCCCTGTCCATGGGATTTTCCAGGCAAGAATACTGAAGTGGGTTGTCATTTCCTCCTCCAGTGGATCTTCCTGACCCAGGGATGGAACCTGCATCTCTTGCATTGGCAGGCAGATTTTTTTTTTTACCACTGAGCGACCTGGAAAGCCCATGAAAAGATGTAGCATTCTTCAGCAATTACCTCCGTATTTCAAAATGGGATGTTGGTAGGTCCCTTAACCGGCACAGCCTCAGATACAGGGCCAACTCTCAATGATTCCAGGCAATAGAAGAAATTTTGAGGATGAATAACTATACAAATACCCTGAGATTACACAGATAAACAATGTGAATATTTATAAAGTGTCAATGTAAACAGTTTATTAAGCTATATACACAGACTTAAAATATCCATAAATATTCTTTAGAATATAACAGGAAACTTAATTTTAAAACAGAAATATTACATCACAGTGTTTGGATATTAGATTAGCTATGATAACCAAATAAAGCCAATGATTTCCTTTACCTCCCTTCTTGGCTTTCCTGAATTACAGTCACATTACATAAAAGTTAACATCTCTGATAGAAGGGACGTCTCACTCTTTCAAATCAGCCTTTAAACACGTACAAACATCCCCATGCAACGTCCTGGATAATTTAAGCTTTATGAATCAGCATTTAACTTTTTAGATCGGAATTTCCCCCTTCTTTCATTTCCGTTCTATCTCCTCAACAAAAATCAGGAAGGATTGGGAAGAGATGAGTTGATAAGTCTAGTTCCTGCTCTCCAAATGTTCACTCTCTAAAAAAGACAGCACTGATGGAGACAAAGTAGACTCAAATAATTTGCCCTCAAATTACCAAAGTGAATAACGAAGTTATAGACACAAAACACACATAAACAGATGAATTTACATTTGAGTTCAGAGATGAGAAACCAAGTTAAAATGTGCTTGTTTTGACAGAGTAAGGAGCAAAAGAAAGAATAACATTTGCCTCCCAACTACACTCCAAACAAAAACGAAGAAGGTTACATTTCAAAGGTCTAGTAAGGCTTGAACATGCTTTGTGTAGCTGCAGGTGAAGGAAACAACATGAAAATTCGGCAGCAAGCTTGGTGGCAGAAGAGGGGTGATAAAATAGAAAGGATTTGAAAAAAAAAAATTTTTTTTTTTAAATAAAATTTAAAAGGTTTGGAGCCAGACACATGGTAAGAATTACTGATGGGTAAGAAAATGATTCAACAGCTGGCAAAATAAAGGAGAACAGAAATAAATGTGAACATTTATCTTATATTTGAATATGAGAAAACTCAGGCAATAAGCAATTAATATAATGCCAAGAGGAGGAGCTTTATCAGGAGGAGCTTAAAGTAAAGAGGTAAAAGGTAAAACGTAGTAAATAGAAAGGTAACCATGAACCAGAATTATTAGAGGAAAAATAGCATTTGAGGTACAGCAAATGAATACTTGAGGGCGGGAGGAGAAGGGGACGACAGAGGATGAGATGGCTGGATGGCATCACCAACTCAATGGACATGAGTTTGGGTAAACTCCGGGAGCTGGTGATGGACAGGGAGGCCTGGCATGCTGCGGTATATGGGGTCACAAAGAGTCAGACACGACTGAGAGACTGAACTGAAATGAATACTTTCAAGGAAAAGAAATCAGAGTTCATCAGGGGCATGCAGATTCTGTGGCTGGCACCCAGGGTATTAAGAGAGCTGACTAGATTCATGAAGGAGGTGACTGTTTTTAAAAAAGTAATTTGTCCATTAATATTCATTTAAAATCCATTAGAAAGTTACTCATCAATCCTGCAAACTGTGATCTAGTACTGATCATCTAATTACCAAATAGGGTCTGGGGAAGGGGGATATGAGAAATGGACAGGGCGCAGAGAGACAACCAGTAAATGTCTACTATGCGGGAAGAAAGGCTTGTCAACTTTCCCTAAACTGTGTTTCAAATCCTTCAAGTTATTAATTCATAAGAAAGGGTTCCATAATTAAGTAAGGAAGGGACACACCACCACCTGCGTTAGGATTTGATAATACATGTTAGTATATGAAGGCTCCGTGAAATATACAGATTTAAAAAAAACCAACACAACTATTAAACTAAGATATTTCTTAACTGATTTGGCCATGGACTTATTTTTTTAAGAATATTTTTATATTGTGCATTCTATTGAATGTAACTGAGGACAAACAGGCCCAGTTTCAGAAGAACTCAGGATACAAACAAAATGGCTTATACACTATAAATTTAGTTATTTTTTTAGTCATATAGGTATATAAACAAGCCAAAGGAAATTCACCAAGGGAGTTAACAATATTTGTCTGTAGACAGATTATAAATAATTCCTTTTTTAAGTATTTAACTATATTATTTATTTTCTAAAATGAGCATGCATAACTTTTATAACAAGAAAAAGTTTAGGAGAAAAAAAGCAACTCATTCTGTTACTAAAAACAATAAATTATCTGAGAATGTTGTATGATGAACACACACTTGAATACTAATTATTAACTACAGAACCATGTAAAACCTCAAACCATTCAAATCACCAAACAAGTCAAAATGCAACAGATGTCAAGTCCTTCCAATAAGATGATCTTGTGCTAAATCCTCTGATTAAAATGGAATCAAAGGAGGGCTACATAAAATAGAAAGTACTGAAGATTATAAGATTAAGCAGTATTTACAGGATTTGAATAATTACTCCATACAGATGATTAATACAGTTTCTTGCATTCCTCATTTTTGTGTGTATTTAACGTTGCTTTCTTTATATTTAGTATTGACACAAAAGCCCCCTCCTACCTAAGAGTGTCCATTGCACCCTTTCACAAGGTTGCAGTGACCTGGGTAATCGGGGAGGCTGCCTAAACAGCACAGACTGAGTCGTCATCACTCGTTGCCCTTCCCTGGAATACATCTACTTTCCCACGTACACATGAGTGAGTGAAAGTTGCTCAGTCGTGTCTGACTCTTTGCAACCCCATGGACTATACAGCCCATGGAATTCTCCAGGCCAGAATACTGAAGTGGGCAGCCTTTCCCTACTCCATGCTTCTCAGCTTTTGACCTTACAACCCTCCTCCTGCAGATATTCAGGCGAAACTGGAAGAAGGTCACCGTTCGGGCTGCAGACCAACACTCTGGAGAGTATTATCATATTGCCCTGAGGTATCGATGGCTCGTGGAAACTATATTTAACCCGGAAAGGAAGAATCTAGTAGTATTGACTTTCTCTGAAGGCAGGAGGGAAAGAGACGGTCTAAACTGCATTAAGTCAGATTTAAACTAGATAAGCTGTGAAAATTGCCTCTGATTCACATATGACGAACCGCAGCTGGGAATCTGCATCAGTAAGGACAGCTTTTCAGGCTGCGCACATGGGCTATGGGAGCACCAGCTATTGGTGTTCAACATAAGGCAGTCACGATCAAAAGAGAAAGCAAAGAGGGAACATTTCCACCCTCAAATCCCTATAATCTAACTGGAAGAGGACTAGAGGGTTCAGTAAGACAGAATGTCACAACTGGCTTTGTCAAAGACATCAAGGTTTTCTCACTTGAGTATTTAAAATCCAAAAAGAATTTAAGAAAGTGCACTTGAGACACAGAAAAAGCAGAGAAAGTCACATCAGTAAGAGCAATGGTCTGTGTGTGTGCTCAGTCGTGTCCGACTCTTTGTGACCCGTGGACCACAGCCCTGCAGTCGCCTCTGTCCATGGAATTTTCCAAGCAAGCATACTGGAATGGATTGCCATTTCCTACTCCAGGGGAATCCTCCCAACACAGGGATCGAACCCACATCTCTTACATCTCCTGCACTGGCAGGCAGATTCTTTACCACTAAGAACAACGGGTAAACAGAAAGTTCCTTTTAAGCACAACCCTAATACCCTAATCACTGTTAATCACAGTAACCATGTTTCACTTACACCCAAGGACAGAGAGCTTAAAAGGAAAAAATTAAAACACAAAATCACTCCACCCTGCCTTAAATGTTTCCTTAAATATAGTTGCTGGTGGGTTATTCGTCTGCTTCACTCTACACTTACTTCTGAGGATAAACTCTCTCCCCACGGTGCTCAGAGAGCACGGGACTCTGCCATCCTGACCACTCCGTGACCTGTGCGCATCCCCTGAGTCCTCATAAGCCCCCCGGGAGGCGAACATCTCCCTTTCAGGAGGGAAAACGCACTGACATAAAAGCGTGGAGGGCTCTCTCTCTAATAAATACTGAGCTGGCAGTTAGAGGAATTACAGCGGAAAAACTACTTTGAACACACATTATAAAAGAAAAAAAGCCTCCATTTATAGCCTGAGTATTACTTCTGAAGCCCAATCCAGATACAAATCTCTACGCCCAGTGGGGAAAAACTGCTGCAGTGGTCAGGTCGCTTGCCTTCTGCGCGCCTTCAGAGGTCCCTCAACTGCAGCCCCGTTGCCGTCTGAAGTGGGCCTGGAGCTCAGAATTAGGTGGCATCCACTCCCGGTGTCCTTCTAAGAGCAGGAACGGGTCTGCCCTCCACAAACCAGCACCTTTTTATAAAGCTCCACAACGGCTGAAGCTGAAGCGAGGGTGTCCCTCTTGACCTTACATTCAGCATCTAGAATTGTGAGTTATGAGGATGAATAGCTTGTCTGATCCTTTCATTTTCCACCCAAGGCGTCTCAGGGCCAGAAACTGTTAAGTACACCAGATGAAACAGGCAGAGCCCACGTGTGGAGTCAGGTCTCCTCGTGCCCTGACTCCTGCCCTGGTTGCTATACCGGGCTGTCCTTCCAGAACTTGCTTTTGCAATAATCTCCTGCCACCAGCTGTAACTACAGTCTGAGGATCCATCTGAGCCAGCTACTGTGCGCTAACTACCTGGCTTACTCCCCACATCCCTCTGCAGGCAGGTGTCATCCACCACCATCCAGGGCTGTTCAGAAGAGACTGGGTCACTGCTGGGTCTGATCCCTAAGCCCTGCTCCTGCCACCAAAGCATCCACCCTCCTTATTAAAATGCCTCTCCTGCTGTTAATACTACTTTCTGCAATTAACTCTACACATGGTTGGGCTTTTTCTCAAGTGGATATTAGGTTCTGGAGGACAGAGAGCCATCCAATCCTTATCTCCAAAGCACCTAAGCTCAGTATCCTTGAAATGGAATTTTCTGCAACAAAAGCCACATGCTCCCAGCTAAGATGAACTAGAAATTAGCTGGTACATTAACAGAATTTATATTGTAATCTAAAACGTAATTATGGTTATTTCATATATACTGTGTTGAGGAAGACAAAAAAAAAAACCACCTCCCACCACTGAAATTTAATAAATATTTCAGCTTCATCATTCTCTCTTAAGATTAATCTTCACAACAGTAGTGAATGAAAAATAACAGCGGTTTGACCTTCCTCCTTTCAATCCACTCCTCATTAAAGTGCATGAAAAATGACCACAAAAATAGCAAATCTCTTAAAAGAAGTGAATCAGTTAGAATGAGATAAGGCACAATCACATGAAATACTGATGCACAATCGAATTTGCTATTAATAATCGTAGCAAGTAAATTAATCCACAGGAAAGCAGAAGGACGGTGGTTAACAGAGCAGACGTGGGAAAGACAACAGAAACCAGAGATTATAAAGTCTGTCATCAAATTAATGATGGTCAAACCAATTTTTCTGTTTTACCCTCAATTCTTCTCCCATACAGAAGTCTCCTTTTTGCTGCCCCCTCTTTTCAAAGTTGTTTTTTAAATAAATGAATATGCTTATTGTTTAAAAAAAATTAATGATGCTGAAAAAGTGAAAAATATGTCTTCCTTCAAGTCATCCCAATCCCAACCCCAAAGGCAGCCACTCCTAAAAGTTAATGAATTCTTCCAGACTCCGTGGGGGGCTGGGTGCACACACATATAAGACAAGCATTGAACAAGAAGAGGGGGAGAAGGGAAGTAGCCCAGGGAACAGCTCACAACCGAGGAGACTTACTCCAGTACTTGTTCAATACAACAGAGCCAAAAAATAAGAGCGAAAGAATCTACTTACGTTCAGGAGAGGCAGAGGACCTCCCTTGCCAATCTGACATAAAGTACTGGATGAATCCCTTCACAGCTGACACATTTTCAATCTTTTATGTTCTTATCCTGGTTCTGAAAATAGGAGCCCTATACAAATGTTTCTGGCAACTAGTCAACAAAAATTAAGGCAAGAGCGAATGAAATAACTTTAATTCAATGCACACCACAATCCTCCAAGTTTTATTTTAACTATGTAGATTTTTTTTTACTAATTATGTAAAAATTTTAGTAATGTTTTAGCAATTATGTACATACACAAATCTAAACACACTTTATATATAAAACATTCAAATAAAATTATTTTTACTTCTGCCTCCAAACTTAAAAACCCCTGATTTCTAAATGAGAGTTTACTCACAAACCTATTAACTTTATCACTTAAACATTCATTGACAAACTTAGGGAAAAAAAAAAAAGCTCAGTAAAATGCAAACTGACCAAATGTTCAAAGATAAAACCTTGTGGCAGAAGTCTTTTTTTGTTTCTTGGCCACCCTTTTTCATTTTTGTGGCAAAGTGAAATATAATCCCCTAGCTCGACACGATAAATTTAATCTGAAAATGTAGTCCTGGATGTCTGTGTTATCACACTTTAAAATGTGATCACTTTGCCTATGCAGGACTGTTTCTAAAGTGCATGCAGGCAAGCCCAACACACTCTCTTGCTCAAAACCTCACAATAACTTCCCTCTGCTCTCAAGGCAAAAGGAAAAATTTCCAAATGCATGTTGGAACTTCCTGGTTAACAGTACAGCCTCTCTACACTCTGAACCTGCAGCTCCAGTAAAAGGGTGAGAGAACCAGTTGCAAGTATTTGAACACACCTTGAATGCCTTCAGGAGTAACCAAGTGGCAACTTCTGCTGAAACACAACTGGACACAATTCTTTTTCTTTCTTTTCTTGGGCTTACCCGTCCCTCTGTGTCCTGTTTAACTCTTTCTCCTCCATCAAGGTTGCATTTGGGTATCATCTCTTCCAGGAAGTTGTCCACACTCTACCCCATCCCCTGACATGTTACCCCTCCTTTTTTTTTTTTTAACAGTATCCCTTGAGAGGACTGCAGGTAATTTATGGATGATTAAAAATCAAGAGAGGGATCCTCTACTTTAATGAAATTATGATTTCACTCTGCATTCACCTTTCTAATACCAGCTCTGTTAGCAATAATAATAATAAAAAAAAATTGAAGGACTGACAGTTTGAAGTTTTTTGACAAAACAACTGATTTTGAAGGATTTTTTGGACAAAACTATCATAAAAGCAGGCTTAAAAGAAAGAATATGTTGGAGTAAAACAAAAAAATCTCTTAACAGAGCACAGTTACATGAAAAGAGCCTAACTAGTTTTATAATACTCATAGGTTATAATAAGCAACAAAAGACACAGAAATCAAAACAACACTGCATCATTTTATACTTATTAGGAAAAATTCTACGACTGTGCATCCTCCCACTGTTATTGGAGCTACAGTTAAGAGATCTCCTTGTGTTGCTAGAAACAATGGAAACTGGTAGAACCCTTTCAGGAAAAGAAAAAATGGTGGGTAAACCAGAGAACGGTCATATTGCGGGGCTCTGTAACGTCTCTTTTAACATCTGCAAACGGATTTGCTGCTCAGCATCTTAAGAGATATTCCTCTGCTGTGCTCAGGATTCCTCCTCACGCTCACACCAGCCTCTCTAACCTTTGTTCTTTCCACAAGGCCCAGGTATTTCCCATTCCTGGGAGCTACGAGCACCTACTCTTCCTCTTACAGTCCCCAACACTCCCCCTGTATCCTTTGTCCCCAAAGAACATCCTGCCTTTTTTTTTTAAGTTTTCTGATACAACACCCCCTAAGCTACAAGTATCTCAAGCCAGGGACTGCACCTTATTTAACTTTATGTATCTAAGCCTTTAATAGAGGCTTAAAGATACAGGAAAACAAGTGGTACAGCAAAAACCATGAAGTGATTTTACCATCTGTAAGAAGGAAAAGCTGTGGTACTAAGATACTACTATACTATTTATTTAGTATTTTTTCACATACATTTTAATCAAAGTAATACACATACTAGTTATAGGCAAACAGAACTTCAGGCATTTAAGGTAAAAACAAAAACCAAACAATAGTCTTCACATCATCTTCTTTACTCCTAAGAGCAATCACTTTCATTTCATAGCACTACTTCCTCCAGAATCTCCATGTTCCTAAATTAACAGACTTACGCGCTATTTCTTGATTTATCAACGTTAGATATTCTCTGTTGGAGTTCTGCTTTGGAAGATGAGAAATAAGCATGCTTCCAGAAAGTGTGCTCCCCTTCCCTTGCTCTATATTATGTAAACATGCATGTATAGATGTATATGTGTTTATGTGTGTTTCATAGTTATATCACACTTATACATCAGGATTTACTTTACTATAGCTATATTTGCTCAATTGCTTACTTTGTTTTTCTTGGAGTTAATAATGGCCTTTTTTTCATTTGCTTAGTTTCTATATACCTACCCCTAATTCTTTCGAAACTCAACAAGAAAAAAATAAATCATACCATCCCCCAAAAAACAAAAACAAACAAAAACCCCCTTCTTCTCATATCTGTTTCTCACATGGTCAAAAGCCACACGTGCCCTATCGATTCCACTTCTCTTTCCTGGACACCTCCCTCCTAGAGCTCTTCATCTTCACACTCCATTCCAGCCCTGCTGATCTCTAGGGATACTGCTGGGGCACCTTCAGAAACGTATCATCACCATCATTATCCTGACAGTTCCTTCTCTCCTCTCTTGGGATGAGTTCCATGCTTCCCAGATCTCATTACCTTCCTCATTCTTAGTCTACTCATTCATTTTGATGGACCCCTATCCTCATTCAGCAACTGCCTAAGAAGTACTTAAGGTGTTAGGAGTTTTATGTCCTGGCATGTCCAGTCTTAATATGACTGGTGGTTTGGTAGTCATGTACAGATCTGAGAGTTGCACCATAAAGAAGGCTGAGCACTGAAGAATTAATGCTTTCGAACTGTGGTGTTGGAGAAGACTCTTGAGAGTTCCTTGGACTGCAAGGAGTTCAAATCAGTCAATCCTAGAGGAAATCAACCCTGAATATTCATTGGAAGGACTGATGCTAAAGCTCCAATACTCTGGCCACCTGATGCAAAGCGCTGACTCACTGCAAAAGACCCTGGAGGAGAAGCGGGTGACAGAGGATGAGATGGTTGGATGGCCTCACCAACTCAACAGACATGAGTCTGAGCAAACTCCAGGAGATGGTGAAGGACAGGGAAGCCTGGCATGGTGCAGTCCACAGGGTTGCAAAGAGTCGGACACAACTTATCAACTAAGCAACAACAAAATTCTAGACAGTAAAACATTTACCATTAGAATTTTTAAGGTATTATTTCATTATCTTTCAGCTTCAACTGTTGGAATTGAAAGGTCCGATGATATTTTGATTCCTGATCTTTTATACAATTTCTTTTCCAGTAATTTCTTAGGATCATTTTTTCAATACTGGAGCGGCCTTTGGAAAGCAAGCCTTTTTATAGTCCTTGTATTGGATATGCAATAGGCCTTTTCAGTATTAAAACACATCTCTTTCAGTTAAGTGAAATGTTATTTCATTATTTGATTTGTGATAATTTCTTTTCTTTCTTTTTTGCTTTCATTTTGTAAATGTTCTACTTAAAGGATACTGTACTTTCTCAACAGTTTATCTTTTGTCTCACACTCTGCCCCGTTTCTTTTCATTTAGGTACTTTGGTAAGTTTTGAACTTCATTTTCTAACAAGACTATTTAACTTTTCATATTGATTCTTGGACTCAAATTTGAAAAAATTTTGTGTCCTCTGTTTCTTCTGTTTAATAATAAAAAAAAAAAATCTGTTGTTTAATGGCTATGATCCGTTGTCTTACCCCTGCTAACATTAGACTAATTTTAAAGCGTTCTTTTCATATTCATTGTCTGTATTTCCCCAGTTTCCTTTTCTTCTGTTTGTTGTGAGCTCTGTCCTCACGTGGAAGGCTTTGTCTCCTGTCTGCTATCACTGGCTATCCTTTTACACTTACTGTCTGTGTGAGGGCAGGGCCTGGTGACTACTAAGTAGACTTTCCTGGAGCGGACTGGATGGGGACCCTGGTTTACCTGGGGAAACTGGACTTAGGGGAACTATAATTATAACTGCCTAGCATTTGAGTCAGAGAAGGCAACGGCACCCCACTCCAGTACTCTTGCCTGGAAAATCCCATGGGCAGAGGAGCCTGGTAGGCTGCAGTCCATGGGGTCGCTAAGAGTCAGACGCGACTGAGCGACTTCACTTTCACTTTTCACTTTCATGCATTGGAGAAAGAAATGGCAACCCACTCCAGTGTTCTTGCCTGGAGAATCCCAGGGATGGGGGAGCCTGGTGGGTTGCCGTCTATGGGGTCGCACAGGGTTGGACACGAGTGAAGTGACTTAGCAAGCAGCAGCAGCATCTAAGTAATCTTTTCCTATATCCAGGGAAATTCCTTGCCTCATGCCAAGTCTGCCTTCCACAACAGAAACTCTGAAGTGCCATAATGCAATTAATCAAGTCATTCTGACAGACAGGGTACAGACATAACCTGCCTCTCGGCCAATGAGATATGCACACCCTGGACTCTGAAGGGCAGTGTCTGCGGAGAGCAAGGAGGCTGTGAATCTATTTACATGAAAGCTGGTGGCGTCAGTGGCAGCCACAATGCACTGGCACCCTCATGAAGGTGCTGGTGGTGATGATGCAAAGCTGGACATGCCATTCACGGGGGCAGCACCACTCCGCTTTCTAGAGTGATCTGAGTATCGTCTTGGCCACTTGGCTTCCCTTGTGCTTACCCATTTCCCAAACCCAGTCATACAGCCTTCCAAGTGATTCAGCAAGTTACTAAATACTATTTCCAAAAATTCCTTTTCTACTGAAATCAGACAGACGGTTTTCCCCCTATACTGGGGGGACCCAAAAATGCCACTACTTAGGAGTCATTTTTAGAATGCGCTTCACTATCTCACAGAAGAATGGTTCCATTTTCCGCCTGGCTTCCAGCATTCTGGGAACCAAGCTCAGCCAAAAAGTTTCAAATAATTTCTCTTTGTTTCCAAAGCCTTTACAATTACAACAGCTTATGGAAGGGACCTGACTACAACCAGCTCCACCTCCAAGTGCAATCCTACCAGCTACTTGGAGTCTCTAACCCTGGGACTGTAAAGGGTTCAATTTTTGTAGAATTCCTCTGGAAAGGTCTTCACATGCAGCTCTCTCCACATTACTCAGTTTCAATACATCTCTCTCTCTGCTGACCAAAACAATGTTGATAATGCTAATCGGCTCCTTTAGCTGCTCCCATTTGACCTTGGATGTTTGTATCTTTTTCTATTCTTTCAGTAACACTGGCAGAGGGTTTGGGAAATATTTCATAATTGAAAGTTTTCAGTTCAGACTAATAGCATTGCAACCCCCAGTTAAATACATGCTGCAATTAGATTCTTCCCCTCCCAAAGGGGAATGAGTACTGCTCATCCGGATTTAACAAATGTTAAGATTCTGCCAAATTTGCTTCATCTTACAAAGAAATAAGATGTTCTATAAATGTAGCTAAAATATCAACTTTCTATCCCATTCTCCTCTCAGTCTCTCTAGGGAAACTTCTCTCCGAAAGATGTGAGGCATCCTTCCCTCAAGTATTCGTATATTTATGAAATCTAAGCAGATGATATCATTGGGAACATATCCTTTCACAACTTTGATTTTTTCAAACAAAATAGTCTTCCAGATTTATTCATCATGATGCTACAAAAAAATA